>NW_011888836.1:4912153-4930863 GCF_000151845.1 Pteropus vampyrus
GATAGTGATCTTGAGATAGTTTTATCAAGTGAATCGAGCACCAGGCAGTGAGTGAGTGATCTGGTTTCTATTTCTAGCTTCCCCCATCCTGGTTAAGTCATTCAGAGCTAACTTTTTGTCTTTTCTGCTATATGATGAGGGACCTGCCACCCTTCCTTCTCTGTAAGACATTCAACAGAGAAATCACACTCAACACAGAACCTGCAGGACACCTGACTTAGGACGGGTGGCATCGCCAAGAGAATATGTTCGTATGAATGCAATACAGTCCCAGCCACCAACAGTCCGATGCAGAATACAATTTAATGACCAAATGTATTATTTAGCGAAAAAGGGAAACTTACAAAATGGTACATGCCGTCTGATCTCTAGTATTAAAAAAGAGAGAGAGAATATATACATAGCAAATGAAAACTGACAGAACCTAACCCACCCACGTACACATGCCTACACCAAATGTTACCTGGTCATCTGAATTTATGGGTAACCTGAATTTGTTTTTTCTAAATATTTTACACAGGTATTCCTCTTTGTTATTAAAAATCGTTTTTTTTTTAAACGATGTATTCATATTATACATAGAGACATAAATATGTCTATGTGTACTGTTATGGTATTCTAGGTAGTATTTAAGAATCAGTTGGTGCCATTGTTGAAGAAAATAGGTATAAAGGCAAAAAACAGAATAACAGGTTGATAAGAAAGACCATTATGATTAATTTATCCAGTTGCTTGCATACACTTCAAAATATCCCTAGAATTGCTTCTTTCCAGAAGACAGGAAATAATTCATTTCCCTGAAATGTGAATTTTCTCCTGAAAATTCCTCATCAAGTTTGCATTCAAACCAACTTTCCCTTTCCCTTTATGAATCACCCCTACCTGAGGTTGCTTCTAGATAGGTAAGAAGACACAGCAAGATTTTGTGATGTTCACTCATGTTCACTGCAGCATTATTCACAGTAGGCCAAAAGGTGGAAACAATCCAAATATCCATCGACAGATGAATGGAAAAACAAAATGTGGTGTATACATACAATGGAGTATTATTCAGCCTTTAAAAGAAAGGAAATTCTGATACATGCTGTAACATGGATAGACCTTAAGAACTTTATGCTAAGTGGAATAAGCCAGTTATAAAAAGACAAATACTGTATAATTCCACTTACATGAGGCACATAGAATAGTCAAATTTATAGAGACAGAAAGTAGAATGGTGGTTTCTGGAGGCTGGAGAGAGTGGGGAATGAGGATGGGTATAGTGTTTCAGTTTTGCAAAATGAACAGTTCTAGAGAGTAACTGAAAAACAGTATGAATGTACTTGACATTACTAAACTGTACACTTAAAAATGGCTAAGATGGCAAACTTTTTTTTTTTTTACATATTATATAAAAGCTTGTGTGATGGTTCGTATTCTATCTACTCAGTTTAGTTTACAGATGCACGGAGCAATTTCTGGCACCCCCAACATCATGCCTATCTTTCAGTGGAGTTTAGCCTGTAGTTAAACCTAACGGGAAAATAATCTCATTCCCACTTCTATGACTGGCCACTCAGGCCCAGATGCTTTAAAAAATACAACAGAAAATGCACAGCCCACACACGGTGGGCCATGCACTGGCCTGAGCTGCTGGCTGACGTAGGGGCCTTGGGTGGTTAGGCTGCGCACTTGCTGCTGGGCTGTTGTGATGATGGACACTGGCCTGCATCGACCTAGTGGATGTGTGGGGGGTCGATGGGGACAGGGCGGACCAGCCAAGAAAAACACCCACAGGCTAAAGGGAGACAGCCACATCCTAACTTGCAAGGTGAAATTAACCATTCACTCCATATCCAAGTGATTCAAGATGAAAAAGTCTTTAAATCTTCAGAGAAAGGGGTGTTTCATACTACAGAAAGCTTCAGAAACACTTCTACTTCCTGACAATGCTGCCCCTCTAAAAGAGTGTAATAGAAGACCACGAGGGTGGCCTCAGAGCCCCAAGGAAGTAGGGCATAGCAGGTAAGAACCCGACTCTGGAACCTGACTGTCTGCGTTCAAATGCCGCTCCATGGGTTCTCAGTCCTGGGATCGTAGATGCGCTAAATCTCTCTGTGCCTCAGTTTCCACATCTGTAAAATGGAGGATAAAAAGACCTACCTTATAGGATTGTTTTATAGATTAGATATGTTAATATTTTTAAGCTCTTGCTTTTTAATCTTGTTTAAGAAAATTAATACTAACAAACATAAATGTTTATATGGTAAAAGCAGTTGGGAGACATGGTCCTTCCTGTCTGGAGTGACCTCCTCCTATGAATGACCATCCCTGTGTCCTTGTATTAAATAATCAGTCAAGTAATTTGATGTCACTATAAATCCATGATTACCAGCCTCAAACAGGCACTCCACGGTCTTGCTACATTTTTGTATCCGCTCCCCTCCCATGCTCCCAAATTGCTATCCTGTGCTTTCTCCCCACTCCTCCAACCCTTCCCGCAGCCCCCTTGCACCCCCTCTCTCAACCACGCAGGCTTCCCTGGCAGTGGCCCAGTCCCAGTCTCGCTTCCACGTCCTGGCTGTGCTGTGTGTTTGCTGCTAGGTCCTCCTCTGCTCAACCTCTCAATGTGGAAGACCGTCAAGATTTGGGCTTCTGTCATCTCTCTGTACCCCATCCCCGGGTGATTCCGCCCTCCCTTGGCCTTAAACACCATCCACATGCTGATGATACGTGGATGTTTCACTAACCTGCCTTGCTTTGGAGCTTCAGGGTCCTGTACACCCAAGCACCTTCCCTAAATCTCCATATGGCATTCTCGTGGGCAGCTCAAACTTCACAAGCCAAACTCGTCCTCCTCTTCGCCCCCTCTTCCATTAAACCAGTCCCCTATGGACTGCCCCATCTCAGTCGGTGGTACAAGAAGCCATGTCATCTTTGACCCTCCTCCACAACACATCCACATTCAGTCCAGCACCAAGTACTATCCAGCTTATTTCTGAAATAAACCTTGAACCCTACACATGCCTGCCCACTCTAGCTGATCCTGACTCAGTTCTGGATCTTGTTGCTCTCGCTTTCAAACCCACGGCTGTCTCCCATTGTACTAAGAAAATACAAACCCTTTAAGGAAGCCCATAAGACGCAAACAGCTCCGCCTACCTCTTGACCTCCCCCGACTCCCACCTACATACATACTCCTCAGCCACAGTGGCCTTCTTTCATTTCTTACCCCAATGGGCTATTTTGTGCCACGTGGCCTTTGAACATGTCCTCTGCCTAGAACTCTCCCACACACTCCTCACATGCTGGTGGCTTCTCCTCCAGCAGCCGAAAACACTTCCTACAAGAAGCCTTCCCAGATTCCAACCAGCAGAAGCAGTTCTCCCCTCCTCTATTATTCTTTTCACAGCTCACATTCTTTCCTTCCAGGGCACTTAACACAACTTATATTCATATTTATATTCACTTATTTACTTGTCTAATTATCTGTCTCCCTGCCTAGGACTATAAGTTCCCTGAGTGAGAATCAATGACATTTTGTTCAACCCTCTATGCCTTGCCCCCAGCAAATGGTGTATGTTCTATAAACACCTCCTGAAAGAACGAACCTCACGAAAAACCACGCCAGGTACAGGCCTCCTTTAGCTGCCTAAGTTTTGGAAGGCCATCACGACATTAGGCAGCTGGCCATCTAAGCTAACAATATCTTGCTTGAAAAGAATATAATATACCCACAACGATCATTAGAGGTGATTATCTAGATTATAAAAACTTTCTTAAAAAGGCTTTATCACAAGTATTTTTAAAGTTTTCCTAGTACTTTACAAATGTGATTCTTTTTTGCCTTAAGTGAAAGAGAAAAAAGCAATTCAAAACCATGAGTAAAGCATGATACCACTTAAAAAATACATGTACCTACATACAAGCAGACACATACACACATTGGTCCTCAAACTCCATGACAGCAGGGTTGGTATTCATCTCATGTACCTCACTCAGTGCCTGGTACAGAGGACAGGCCCAAGAAATACAGGATAGAAGGATGAGGGATAGAAGACAGGCCCCCAGCCTTGGAGTAAGCGTACCACCATGTTGGTAGTGATGGGCTTACAGAAGATTTTACTTGCTAGTTTTAAACTGTCACTCGTTTTTAACACAACTGTAATTTAAAGACAACTTCTGAAACACAGATTCTTAAAAAGCACCAGAGTAAAGTGCTTTACAAGAAAGTATAAAGGTGTGATGAGACTGATAAAGTAACAGTGTTACAGTTTTTTTCAAAGCAAGATTTTTACCACAGTCCACAGGCCAGTTCATGTTTAGAAGGGAGAGACCTCCACTGACAAGGGAGTCTCGGGATGAAGACCAGACAGGACATTTGACAGGAATATCCATGACCACCTGCCCCTAACACCAGATTTTTGCTGTAACGATTCAGACAATGGACCTGCCGAGGTCTCTCCAGGAAGGGTCTGCTGGACAGACGGGCAAGCCACAAAGCATCACACCTAGCAGTGCAAGGCGGCACATGGCACCTACCACTCCAAAAATTAAGTGCTTGGCACTGCACAGGGGTGGAGGGCCTCACAAAAGAAAACTGGAAGATGACTTTGCCCATGTCTTTTCCCATTTCTGAATTCAAGATTCTATCAATCTACCCTCTACCAAAAGTCATTTGAAAATCAACACACCTTTTTGAAAGTTCTTGCTTATTTAGGTAATTTTATCTTATTTAGGTGATTTCAGAGTAGCCATAGATAAGAATTACCTTCGATTCTCTAGAGACACAAAAGGGTCTTAGTACCACATGAGGGTATTTTAACTGTGTAACTTGACAATGAGTTTTAAAAAATTCAAAGCTTTACCATTTTCTCTACCTAGACTTTTATCTTTTGATGAAATGGAAAAAAAACAAAACAAAACACACAAATCCTTTTGAGAAAAACATAAAGAGCCTATGTAACAGCAGACTAATTTTAATCAGACTAGGAGCAACAACCTTTTGTCTGTGCATGTGTTTTAATTATTTATTTTAAAACTTAAACAGATGTCTTTTATAAGCTCACACAGCCAGGACCATCTGACTGGAATCTATTTAGCAGTGTATCTCACACCATCACCTCGGGCGGAACAAACATAGACACAGAGAATCACTTGTTCACTAATAAAAACTGTATACAGTAGAAAAAAACTATCTAGGGTAAATAGTCTACTTAAACTGTGTCACAAAATACTTGCTTATAGGAAAGGTGATTTTTTTTCCTCAAGAAAATAGGAGTTTTCTAACAAGAGAACAGTATCAAACTTATATTTATGAATGTAACCAGGTTAGGCAAAGCTTAATATTAGATGAGATGAATATGAATTTAGGTCTGCAATTTTTTTGTAAGCAAATAACAGACACCCCCTCCCCCCCCACCCCCAGGGCTGGAGAATTCCAAACTCTGTTTCTAGAAAACAAACAGGAGTTTCCTCCACTGCTCTCATAGTCTGCTGTCCTATTCCTTGTTTCTAACGGAAGCATCCCATGAAAAGATTACTTTTCTGCCACTCAACTGTGAGACCTGGGTCCAAAGAAGAAATGCAGTAACTTTACTGCACAAGAATGGGGCTTCCAGAGTGAAGATAAAGAATCGATTTTCCAAATTACTACCATATCGTAATTAGATAGATGTGGAGATAACTCCACATCCTTTGTAATTATCTCCTGCTGGTGACATGAAAGGCATTACCAAGGAGATGGACCAGCTGCCTGAGGTCTATTTAGAAAGGTGCATGTCTGATGGGTCTGGGGATGATTTCAGTTTGGAGACCCTCCACACGATGTGGTTTCCCCATCCCTGTGGGGCATGCAACTGCTTTTTACTACCATCTGCACCAGATGCTGAGCAAAAGGAGGGGAAGGAAAATTCTGGCAGTTTTAAGTACACTTTAGCGGCTATAAAGATAGAGGTTTTGGGGTGACACAGGGATTTGCTCTTTACAGGCCTTAATTATGCTCTGCCTTATGACAGCTCATACTCTTATCTTTTATTACTTGAACATTCACAGGTTAATATTAAAACCCAGCAGGATGCCTGGCATTAAGCAGGTGCTCACTAATATTTGCTTATCTGATTAGCTGTCCAGTCTTCAAAAATGACACAGACTTGACAAAAGTCTGTTTAATCTGCTGACTGCTGACAGTCAAACTTGATGAATAAAGCTTTAAAACAGATTTTCTAGGTCTGAACCCTGTAACCCAAGTGGATCGAAAGGACTGGAAATTTGCAAAATCTCCTCTTGGCCTGAGCTGCACAATTGCAACCACAATTTACCATTTCCCTAATTTTTAGAGTCATCATTGATCAACTCAACAAGCACCTCTGAGTACCTATCATGCTCAATGACAACCGTGGCTGACACATACAGAGGGCCTACAGTGTGCTGGGCACGGATCCAAGCACTAAATATGGATTAATTCACATAATTCTCACATTAACCTCACATTGGGTGTTAATATTATCTTTATTTTACAAATAAGGAAACGAAGAGTCAGAAAGGTTGTATTTTATTTAAAAATTGCCTAAAGTCACACAGGTATGGGAGTAGCAAAGTCAGGATTCACACCTAAGTCTGGCTCCAAAATGTATGCTTTTCCATCATTCTCCATTTTCTACTGGGATCTTGAGTCACATCAGCTCTCTGGTTCTTGGTATCCTCATCAATAATGGGAAGACAGTAAAGCCGGCCCTTCCACCCTCAAGGGTGTTATCAGGAATAAATATGAGAATGAATGGGGCAGGCCTTTCTAAGACAAAAAACAGACTCCTGAGATATCCCAGTCTTGGAAAGCTTCCAGCTCATAGCACACACTTAAGAAACACCTGAGTAAAGTACAGTAGTCCCCGCTTGTCTGCAGGGATGTGTTCCAAGACTGCCAGTGGGTGCCTAAAACTACATAGTACCAAAGCCTACATATATTATGTTTTTTTTTTTTCCTATACGTACATACTTTTCCACTTAAACAAAGCACTTTACAGCTTCTCTTTGGCATATCCAAATTGCCAGCATCACTACTCTCATGCTTGAGGGCCATAATTAAGGAAAATAAAGATTGCCTGAACACAAACACTGTGATACCGAGACAATCAATCTGATAACCAAGACGGTGGCTACTAAGTGACTAATGGTTGGGTAGTGTACAGTGGAATGACAGGAGACATCACGAAATTTCATCATGCTTTGCAGATCGGTGTGCAATTTAAAATTTACAAATTATTTCTGGAATTTTTTATTTAATATTTTAAGATCGCCGTTGACCGTAGGTAACCGAAATCAAGGAAAGCAAAACCACGAATAAGGCAGGACGACTGTACAGTTAATTCTTATTATTTGCAGATTTCATGACTACAAATTGCCTAGTTGCTAAAACTTACTTGCAACTCCAAATCAGTGCTTTTAAATTCATTCACGGACATGTGTACATGAAAAGGAGAGAAAAATTTAAACAGCTGAGGTGACAAGACAAGGCTCTGCCTTGTTTCAGCTCTTATACTGCAAACAAGTGCCCTTTTTGTGGTAATTTTAGTGCTATGTTTTTTTGCATTTTTGTGCTTTTTGTTGGTGATTTCACTGTTTAAAATGGTCTCTAGGCAAAGTACCAAAGTGCTGTCTAATGTTGCTAAGCACAAGAAGACTGTGATGTGGCCAACAGAGAAAATATATGTGTGAGCAAAGCTTCCTTCAGGCATGAGTTACTGCTGGCTATAAGTTCAATGTTAATGAGTTAGCAATATATATTAAATAATGTACCTTTAAACAGAAATACACGTAAAACAAGTTTATTAATTGATCGGATGACAAAAATGTAACTAGAGGCTCACGGGAACCCAACCTCGAATTTCCCCTGGGGACAATGGTTCAGTAGTCAGTATCTGCAGCTAATTCAGCAATTACAGCAACTTTATAGAATACATAACCACTGTGAGTAATGAGAATCAACTATATAAGCTAAAAATTTTATAATATAAATTCACTCCCTTACAGTAAAGGCAGCTAACATAGAAGGACAAAGTTCAGATGCCAAGGTCTACAGAGGAAATGGAGAAGTACTTGGAACACGCAGTCTTGGCACTCTCTGAGTCTCCATCCAGAGCTGGGACGCTTTGGGCCAATATTACCCCCAGTGTGCAGGGGAGAGGACTCTCATCCTTTCGTTCCAATGTACAGGGAGCTCAGGAGTACATGGCAGCCTCACCCCTCCAGGACTCTCTGAGGTCCCTACTCATCCATCTTAAAGTCTATGTCCCAGCCACTGTGGGAAATACCAACGGCCACCTGGGGGCCATGGAGCAACCTTACTCCATTCCGCTCCTGTGATCTTCCAACTACCCAGCTCTGATATTCCTTTTCCAGGCTAAGCCTCAGAGAGTGGTTCTCACCAAAGTCTGACAGCGTGAATGTCACTTTGTAGTGACCTCACCTTTAGAAACAATAGGTTAAGGATAAGACATGGTACGTGCTAACCGCCATGTCTCACTCCTAGTTAGTTATCTGCTAAAAATTTATTAACTAACTAAAGGGATTTACTGGCCGATCACTGCCTATAGGTACAAAATATTTTAACAATGACGCATTCTGCTTCTGTACCCCTGCTTGCTTACCCACCTCTTAGTTATCAGTTAATGAATGGAGGAGATATAGTCTTTTGTGTAAAGATTAAGGATGTGGGGGATGGGATCGAGGGCTTAAAACCTTTGTGCCCCTGCGTCTCAGGGCTGCTCCTTTGCAAGGACAGCCGCTGGCTAATAAACTGTCTCTTGGACTAGAGCACTCGAGTTGGGCCTGGTTATTTCGGTCACAACAACTTCTCAATTCCAAGATGCGGAGCCAGAACTCAGACTCAACGCTCCCGGTCATCCGAGCAATGCTCTGACAACTCAAATGGAAAAATCAGCGTATATTCTTCCACAGCAGTACTTTTTAGAAGGCATTCAAGGAACACGGCAGAGGTGTCAGGCTATTTGAAACTTATTTTTTATGAGTCATTCAAATGCCAGCAAGAAAAAAATGCCTGTAGAATAAGGGAACACTGTTGAAACCAAACCTAAGGCTCAAAACTAAAAGCCACTTTTTTAAACCATAGGGAAAAATGGGTAAGCCTCTCCATGAGCCTGGGATCCTGCCACATGGAGACCACATGAGTCCAGCTGCCCCAGACAGAAGTGCTCTTGTGTTTCTCCCCTGACCTGAGGTTGAAGGAAAGTGGAAATGAAGCTACCAGATCTGGACATAGCTACACAAGGCTGAACCAGCTCCCAGTGCAAGTGGGAGATGCCAATGCTAATAAAATGTCACCTCAATTACTTTTGCCAAGGTTATAAAAAGAAACTGGAGACTTCCTCCCTTGGGCATCTTCTGTTAATTGCCATTTATAAAAGTTCTGTTTGCTAGGCCTGTAATGTGCATTATTTTCCCTTTGAAAACAAAAAAGAAACTTCTAAAATATCAATCAGTATTCCAAATGGCAAAGTGATTTGTTTTCCAACTCACTCTCTCAGATCAGCTCCTGAGTCTGTCTGAAATGCAGACATCTGGTATTAATTTGTGACAATATAAAATCAAAGCTGAACTCCCATGTAAATTTTTTTTTTTTAATTCCAGATTTCACCAGCCTGCACATTTCTTATATTCCAGTCCTGACTTTTATTTTCCTGGCTCCAAAAGAATTAAAGTTACACATAACAAATGTCACACCTCTTAATAAGCTCTACAGGTTAAATTATTTCCAGTTCTGTAAAAGAAAGCATGCAGGGAGGGTATATCCAGATGGATGAGTGGATTGAAATGTATCATCCCCATCTCTTCTCATCTCTGGGGCCTCAATTATTCACCTGTGTTTGGAGCAAACAGGGTCCAAAAAAAATCTGGTTTAGTCACTCTGCATACACATAGCAGCTCCGCACTGACACTCAGTCAAACATGGGTTGGATAGGTAAATGACACAAACATCAGCATATATTCTTAGACAGCTGAAAGTGTCAAAAAGTGCAAGTATCAAGAAACACCACCTGAATCCTAAAACAGCAACTGTTTTGCTCAGGAAGGTCACAAAACTTGTTTGGATAAAACCTTACATGTGTCAAAGGCAATATAAAGCATAGTGGCAGGAGTGGGCTCCAGGATTAGACAGGGTCCCAGCTCTATTGAGCTCTACATGACCTGGTGAGAAAAGTTAACTCCCTAGAATTCAATTCCTCATTTACACTGTGATGTCACCCCTACAAAATATGCAGAGCACCAGCACAGCATCTGGGATATAATCATCATATCAAATATTTATTGAGAGCTAACTATGTGCCAGGCACTGTGCTAAGTGCTTTACAAAAATCATCAGATATAATCCTGGCAGTCATACTCTGAGGTATCTGATTATGAAATATCATTTCCTCCCCTGCACAGATGAGAACTGAGGCTCTCATGGAGATTACAGAATCTACCCAAGGTCACACTTAGGAAATGGCAGATCTGGGATGTGAAGCGATTTCTATCTCATAATGTTAGTGTTCGAGAAGCGTGCCATTGCAGTAGCACCCCTTACCCGAGGTTTCGCTTTCCATGGTTTCAGTTACTCACAGTCAATAGCAGTCCTAAAATGTTCAATGGTAAATTCCAGAAACAATTCACAAGTTTTAAACTGCGTGCCACTCTGAACAGCGTGATGAAATCTCCCATCATCCCACTCTGTCCCATCCAGGATGTGAATCATCACTTTGTCCTGCATCTCCATGCTGTAGACACTTCCCGTCAGTTAGTCATTTAGTAGCCATCTGGATTATCAGATCGACTTTTGCAGAATCACAATATTTGTGTTCAAGTAACCCTATTTTACTTAATAATGGCCCCAAAGCACAAGAGTACTGACGCTGGCAATTTGGATGTGCCAAAGAGAAGCCATAATGTGCTTCCTTTAAGTGAAAAGGTGAAAGTTCTTGACTTAGGAAAGGAAAAAAAAAAATCGTATGCTGAGGTTACTAAGATATATAATGAGAATGAATCTTCTATTCAGAAACTTTGAAAAAGAAAAAGAAATTCATGCTAGTTTTGCTGCCACACCTCTAACTGCAAAAGTTACATCCCCCGTGTGAGATAAGTGCTTCGTTAAGATGGAAAAGGCATTAAATTTGTGCATGGAAGAGGCATGAACAAAAAATGTGTTCTGACTGATGCCAACGTGTTGTGCCAGAAAAGACTGAGTCTTTACAGAGACTTCAACAAGGGATCCTCTGAAACTAGTAACCACAGTCATATAATTTTTATTACAGTATATTAAAATTGCTCTATTTTGTTATTAGTTATTGTTGTTAATCTCATACTGTGCCTAATTTATAAATTAAATTCTACCATACGTATGTATGCATAGGAAAAAATATAGTGAATATCAAATTGGGTTTCAGGCATCTACTGGGAGTCTTGGAACGTATCCCTCGTGGATAATGGGTGACTACTCTATTACGAAAAACCACCAATAAAACAAGAAAAAGATGCAATTGCTGCTAGAATTTTAAGACTACATCCCAGCCTTACTTTGAAGTATGAAATCATGTGGACACTGCAGCAGACCATCATGTAGTTTTGCAAAGCCATTTTTTTCTCTTCTTTATTCTCCACATTCAAAATCACTCAGACTTCAGCACTTGGTAATCAGTTGCAAATATGTGCAATCTGAACTTGGGATTGTTTTAAAAGGTCTCATGATCTCATTCAAGGATATTATTTTTTTCTTTAATAAAAAGAAATTATATGTCTTTAACTGAAATTAAATGAATAAAATCGGATTTGAGGTATTTATTTGAAATTGATCAACATTTATCTTAAAAGGTAATGTTAGGATTTTTAGGCCAAAAAAGTTGGAAATGAACACAAAACTTGAGATGATCTTCTTTAACCATAAATATCATTCACTGCTTTACAAGAAAAAGGAAAATGTCCATATGCACATTCTCACTCAGAAAGTTATTTATGACCCTACAGATATATCACCTCGAGCTACTTGGAGAATAAAGGCACAAGGGTTGGAAAAAAATAAAAATAAAGGCAATGAAAGGAAATAGGGTCATCTTCAGTTCTACAATTTTTCTTCTAGGTAGTATTTTTTAAACTCATAGCATTGTGTCACACCATAAATGGGGCAAATCCACCATCGTGCTTCTTACAGGCTCGCACAGGACCAAGGATCTCCCCTCTGTAACGTGCAGTGCAGCTGCATTCTTAACATCTGCTACGTGTTAACGAGCTCCATGATGGCAGGAACTTCCCAAGTTACCTACAAGTTCTGTCAATTATATCTCCAAAACTTGCATCCTGAGTCCATCACCTCCTTGCCATCTTCACCCTCGTCCAGGCCACCATGGCTCTCAGCAAGAGGCCGAGTTGTCGAAGCAAGAGGCTCCCCCAATGTCTCCCCACATCCATGCCAACTGTCCTTTCATCTGTTCGCCACACAGCCTTCTGCAGGACTTCAAAAGGTAAGCCAGAGCACAGTGCTCTCCGCCGCAACACTCTCCAAGGGCTTCTGACCACGGTTACCACACAGTAAGAACTCTCCACCATGTCCTACAAGGCTTGCTGTGCTATGGCCCCTGCCCAATTTTGGGGCTCGGCTCCCCCCGGCCCTGAGTTCACCATGCTCCCACTACCCTTTTCTTCCTTAGACAATCAAGTTTGTTCCCATCTCAGGGCCCTAAAACATACGGTTCCCAATGCCTGAAACCCATGTCCTGTCTTAGGTGTGTCACTGCTTTCTCATCCTTCTCAGAAAGGCCATTCACAGAGACCGCATCTAATAGACATTCACAGACCTCACCAACTCCTTCCACAGCATTCTTCAGAATTTATTTTACGTGTCGTTTTATTCAGTTGCATTTTTTCCCCTATCTCTCACATGAAGATCTGTGATGGCAGGAAACCCATCTCTCTGGTGTCCCAATGTATCCCTAGACCTTGGCATGTGACAAAGGGCTTTCAACATATCAGTTTGAATACTTGAAGAAAACTACTAAGACTATAAAACAGAGGTAAATACAAAGTGCTTCAGGACACACTTGAGAGCAGAGACATACCAGAGAGGAGGCAGGGAAAGCTAATGTGAAAGGAATTCATTAGGCTCGTGTCTAGAAGTTTACCAGGTCAACAGTGTGGCTGGCCATGGTGGGGACAGAAAAGGAGTGATGAACCTGATGGTTGTGTGGAGCCTCACACCTGAAGTATCTGGCCTCTCAGCAGAGCCTTGCATCAGAGGATTTCCACTGACTTGTCCTAGAATGAATGTCTTGAAGCAAAATTAAAATATTTAATGTACTATCAGCACTGTTTACATCTTCCAGGAGGTACAATAAAGCTTGAGACACAAGAGGCTTTGTCTATAGCAGTCGTTCCCAAACTAGAATGGGCCCCAGCCAGACATACCTCGAGGGCCTGAAGAGACAGGCTGTGGGGCCCCACCCCCAGAAGGTCTGATTCAGGAGGTCTGGGGTGGGGCCTGGGAAATCACTCTTCAAACAGGCTCCTAGGTGCTGCTGGTCCAGGGACCACATTCCGAGAACAACTGGTCTATGGCTATGCCAAAAAACTGAACAAAAACAGAATTGTTCAGCAGAGTTTAGGTTTTTTTCCCCGAATTCCACAGTGCCTCCCTCAGCCACCTCCAGACGCCCCCATTCAGGCTCTTCTGTTTATTGGGACTTCTGTCCAATCCAACTGGCCAGGGGAAGGAAGGCTAGTCCATCTGGGCAGAGACCTCGATCCCGACTCTAACTCTGAGGTGCGTTTCCCAGGGCTGCCGCAAAAAATCTCCACAAACTGCGGGTGCTTTGCAAAACAGCAATTTACTCTCTCAGAGTTCAGGAGGCTAGACGTCCAAAGTCAAGGTGACAGTAGGGTTGGTTCCTTCTAGGGGAGGGTCCTTCCTTGCTTCTTCCCGATGCTGGTGCTTGCCAGCAATCCTTGGCATTCCTTGGCTTGTAGACGCTTCACTCCGATCTTCATTTTCGTCTTCACATGATGTTCTCTCCGTCTCTGTGGGTTCAGGTGGCCTTCTTATGAGGACAAAGATCCTTAGATTTAGGGCCTACCCTACTCCATTATGACTTTCTCTTAACCAATTACATCTGCACAGACCCAATTTCGAAATAAGGTCACATTTTGAGGTTCCAGGTCGACGTGAATTTTGGAGGACACTGTTCAACCCAGTATACACAAGAGCTGCAGAGGTGGATGACCCAAAGGACTTCAAAGACTACAGCAGTGGTGCCACTAAGGATGTGCCCCAAATCTGTGCAGTTACCAAGCACCACAAGCGATGAGAGGCCCCTGTGCTGCCTTTGTGTTCAGGCCCCTATCCTTCTCTGGGATTCCCACATGGGCTTCTTTGCCGATCTTCCTCCCTTGGGGAGATATTTACAGGCATCCGTGAACCCCATGAAACTGTTTCTAAAATTCTATATGTATAAAAATAGACTGAACCCCCTAGAACAGAAAATTTTGAATGTGCACAAGTTCATCTTTCTGAAACGACAACTGGGACACTCAATAGCACACACTCCCTCCTCCACTGACCCTGCCTCCAGCTTTCAAAAACCCAACTCTGCTCACACCTGTCCCTGCTCAAAAGCCATCCTTTGAAATAAAACTCACCTCTATAATAGAGTACTCAATGTGCCATGCCATCATGCTGACCTACAGGCCCAGGTCAAGCGCTATCTCCAGGATGGCTGCCCGCTCCCACTGCAGGAATGGGGGACCCTGAACACTCCCACTGCCTGGAAGCCCAATTGCCTTGGGCTGTAATTCTCTTCTGGAAGTTGGGAGCTGGCCCCATTGATCTCTGAACAACCAAGCCACTTGATTGTCACACCAAGATATGTGAACAACCTGGCACACAGGGTGTGGATTGCTGCTGACCCAATGCCAAGTGGGCTCCATTGGGAGCCTTGGACAAAGACCAACTCTGTCAAACCAGGGGTTCCAAGAGAGGAAGTGGGGGCCAGATGCGAAGGAATTTGTGAACAAGGAGGGGAAGCAGGGGCTGGGAGGAGGGAAGGAGAAGCCACAGGGGTCCCGCAGGAGCCTTCGTACTCTGGGGGTATCCTGCTTTAAAAAGGAGGACAAGTGGGCAGCACAAAGATCATGGAATGAGGATCATGGCTTCTGCAAAGAGAGTGAGCCAATTCTTCCAGAATTGTCCTTAGAGATACGTTCCCCTCCCCTCGTATGTGTCCCAACAGGGCTGCAAAGATCTGCCAAGCCGGGCAGTGTCCTCCATGTGCCTAGGTGTGGGTCAGATCCGCTGTCACTCTTAACCTCCCCGCTCTGCTGCTCTAAGCGAACAATGACGAACACGTCAATTCACTCCTTCTTGCTTCCCAGTCCCCAAGACTTTTATTTTGGCAATGGAAACTGTCAAGATTCCAGTGTAAATAGGGAAGAAATGCAGCACCTGATGGAGGGGGTATTGTTTTCCTTTGCTGCTCTAATTTTACTTTACTATTTAAAATTAAAACAATGAAGTAAATTATCTGTTTAGCGTACTACAGCATTAGCTCCACCAAAGCAAACAGCTCCACTCCCAGTGATCTCAGCAGACCTTGTCAAGTCTCTCAACTGCTTCTTCACAGACAGTGTAGGATGCAGGACAATCGTGAACAGAATTAACAGCTACAATTTTACTGATCCACCACCAAGCCCCAAACCTCTGCTAGCAGCTTCCTATTCCATTCTTTAATGTTGCAACTCCCCAAAAGGGCAGGAATTATTTTTCCCATTCTACAGCTGAGGATGCTGAGGCTCAGAGAGGTTAAATGAGTTTCCCAAAAGGTGCCACTAAGTGGCAGAAGCTGACTCCAAAGCTGGACTTTCTACTCTTGAATGTTTGACCAATTTGCTGAGGAGGCGGAGCGGCAGCAGTGCCTGAAAAGAGGAACTGACACCAATCTATGATTTGGAGAGAGCTGTCGTTATTAGGAAAATTTTCCACAACTCAGGCCCAAAACCAGGGTTCTGTTGGCCTGCCCCAGAGGTTATCACATGAAGATCAGCATCCTGGCTTGACAAGAAGAAGGTGCTGGTAGCCAAAACTACAGCACAATATTTCTTTGTACTTTAATATTCTGATCTTGAATGACTCTAGCCCATAGGTCTGAAATGGATGGGGCCCTAGCATTTTTTGTTCTCTCGAGGTTAACTAATATACGAGTGGAAGATTTTGGGCAGGAAGGAGAATAAAATTTTACAGTACTAATAGAGTTCTTTGTTTTCCTTAAGTAATACAGCTATAGTATTTTGTTTGTTTTAAAACTCTCAACTTAAAGTAACAAATGAACTAATAAAACAAAACAAAAACTTGTAGATACAGACAACAGAATGTAAGGAGGTGGAGGAAGGCAGAAATGGGTAAAGGGGGTCAAACATATGGCAATGGATGGAAATTGATTTTTGAGGGTGAGCATACAGATGTCAAATTATAACATACACCTAAATTTATATAATGTTATTAACTAATACTACTTCAATAAAAAATTAATTTAAAAAATCCTCTTGACTTAGAATTAGAAAACATGCTTCAAAATTCCATTTTTGTCATATATGGAGTACTTAACCATGGAGGAGTCACTTAGTTCTTCATGGTCTTGACTTTCTAATCTATAAAATAGCTATCATGTTGTCTTTTTGAAATTACTTGATAAAATAATATATACAAAAACACTTTGTAAACTGTAAAGCCCCAAACAAGTAGAACTTTTATTATCAGATGGTTGTTTTGTGATGGATAAATTAAACCCTTCAATTACCCACACAACTACCTTGGACATTTATAATCTCATCTTCACTATTCTTTCTCCAAAAGCAAACTTAACTCAACAAAACATAATACTTCATCAAGAAGTATCTTTCAACATCAGATCAACCATTTACCCCTAACATGCCAATTCTTGTTGTTAAGCAAAAAACTAGACTTTGTCTCTCCTCCAGTCCCTCACATTTTTCCCCTCCCTTCCTTCTTAAGATGATCAAAGTAGAAATTTTGCTTTATAAATCACTAGATCAATGAGAAAAGTGCTTTAAAATAAAAATCAATGTGCTAGGCACATAGAAATCTGGCATTCTTGAATATTTCATCAGTCTCTTCTTGAATGGTTTATTATCTATTTAACATGGAATTTAACTTAGATTTAAGTACACCTGGCATTTAAATCAGGGACAAGGGTGAGCCCTTCCATGCACACATTATTACAATATTCCAAGTCCTAAACTTCTAGCATTTGCATGTTCTGTTTTATATGCTTTTGTCTTTGTGACTGAATGTGTAGCAATAAACCCCATTAATGATAAGCCTGTTAAATATAAACTAGTGTGCAATCATCCAAAATGTTAACACAAATAAAAAGGGGGAAAAATTAAGAAACTCTGATCGACTGAATGTTCCTGGAGGCTTTTAAAAACCAAACAAAAATAAAAATGCATTACACAGTTTGTAAAGAAGAGTAAGGGCTAATGAGTTAATGATTCCTACATGTAACACTAAGAGGTCTGTTTGAGCCCCATAGTGTCTGTGAAAAGTATGGTCTTTAATGAAACTTGAGAGGATCAAATTTTTTTTCAGGTGGAAAAATCAGTGATGGTGACCCCTGGAGAAATTCACAAAATTATGTTAAGTAACAGATTCTTATAAAAACATCTGGTTTTCAACACTCTTGCTCTGATGGTGACATTTTACACAGCCCCCAAAGGTAAGAATGGAACAGAAAGACGTGCGGTGTAGCCCCTGGTACACATGCTGGTAAACCAGCTCCCTGGGGTGGGGGAAGCCTCAACTTGTAAAGCTGGCTGATTCCCATGGTGTAAAAACTTCCACCATGACTGATTTCAGGTCACCAACAAGCTCACAGACTCCTGCTGAGTTTAGCAGAAACTCAGCTTAGAAGCCAGAGAATCCAGGTTTAAATTCTAGCTCTAGATTCCAGTTATGAGGCCTTGGGCATGGGCAAGTCTCCTTAACCTCTCTGAGCCTTGATCTCCATAGCTATAAAATGGGTATAATACCCAAGGGAGCGGGGAGGGGGGGCGGGGTGGGGGCTGCAGTGATGGATGGTGGATGGCCATGGCTACTTCACATGAAATACAAGGAATTTAAAACCGGGAGGACTAGATTTGGGTTTCAGCTAGGGGAGAAGGTGTTGGCAGGTCCAAACAGAAGCCAGGAGCTTCCAGAAGGCAAGGCTAGTGAGAGTGAGCCAGAAGGGACCAGGGGACCAGTGCTCACTTCTGGGTTACAAAGCACTGGACAGGGGCAGGGGTCAAATACTTTTTCTGTAAGGAGCTAGAGAATGAATAGTTAAGGCCTTTCAGGCCATGTGGTCTCTGCCGCAACTATTCAGTTCTGTGTGAAGCACAAGGGCAGCCAAAGACAATACAGATATAAATGGGCGGGGCTGTTTTCCCAGAAAATGTTATTTATAAACAGCCAGTGGGCAAATTTCCCCATCACCACAGTCTGCAGACCCCTGGGCTAGGGGAAAGGGCGATTCTGAGAAGATAGGAAGAGTCCAAACAAAGTAAACTGGCCCAGGAAGGAGGTGTTATTATTATTCCCATTTCATGGATGAGAACCTGGTTGCGAAGTAATTACAGAGCCAGAACCACAACACAGTTCCTGGGGTTCAGGCTCATGCTCCTATTCCACTACAATA
>NW_011888836.1:4930913-4935901 GCF_000151845.1 Pteropus vampyrus
TGGGTATAATACCCAAGGGAGCGGGGAGGGGGGGCGGGGTGGGGGCTGCAGTGATGGATGGTGGATGGCCATGGCTACTTCACATGAAATACAAGGAATTTAAAACCGGGAGGACTAGATTTGGGTTTCAGCTAGGGGAGAAGGTGTTGGCAGGTCCAAACAGAAGCCAGGAGCTTGCAGAAGGCAAGGCTAGTGAGAGTGAGCCAGAAGGGACCAGGGGACCAGTGCTCACCTCTGGGTTACAAAGCACTGGACAGGGGCAGGGGTCAAATACTTTTTCTGTAAGGAGCTAGAGAATGAATAGTTAAGGCCTTTCAGGCCATGTGGTCTCTGCCGCAACTATTCAGTTCTGTGTGAAGCACAAGGGCAGCCAAAGACAATACAGATATAAATGGGCGGGGCTGTTTTCCCAGAAAATGTTATTTATAAACAGCCAGTGGGCAAATTTCCCCATCACCACAGTCTGCAGACCCCTGGGCTAGGGGAAAGGGCGATTCTGAGAAGATAGGAAGAGTCCAAACAAAGTAAACTGGCCCAGGAAGGAGGTGTTATTATTATTCCCATTTCATGGATGAGAACCTGGTTGCGAAGTAATTACAGAGCCAGAACCACAACACAGTTCCTGGGGTTCAGGCTCATGCTCCTATTCCACTACAATAAATATAAACAACGAAAAGCACGTAAGCACCGGATGCATGCGAGGCATCAAAGGTGAACAGGAAATAAGGTACGACTGAAAAGAGGGGAAGCAGGCCAGGGGCTAGGCAGGACTGACTACTGCAGTCACAAGAAGCTGTCTGCCCTGGATTGTGCTTTGGGCCTTCACACACACAGGTCCTCCCTGAATGACAGAAAAGCAGAAAACAAAATACAGAAACCACAGGGTGGTGAGCAGTGCCCTTAGAGGTCATTTAGGCCACCTTCTGCCCAGTTCAGCTGAAGCCAGTTTGACGAGCATTTATGAGCCTGACTCACAAACCACAGCACAGGGAGTGAAGTGGGTAAAGGCACAGACTCTGGTGCCAGAATGGCTGGGTTTGAACCTAGCTCCCACAGACAGGCTGAGGGATCCTGAGCAAGTCACTTAACCAATCTGTGCTTCAGAATGGCGGTGATGAAGTGGTGCCATCTGAGGATTATTATAAATATGAACTCCCTTAATGACCATAAAGTACTTAGAATAATGTTTGGGACATGTTAATTAGATAAAAATACTGTCTTGAGGCACTGAGCCAGGTCCCACAGGGGAGGGCATGAAGTGTCCCTGCCCTGGTGGGGGCTCAAACACAGAGCTCACCTCTGACCAAGCACTTATCATTG
This sequence comes from Pteropus vampyrus, assembly GCF_000151845.1. Taxonomy (NCBI): domain Eukaryota; kingdom Metazoa; phylum Chordata; class Mammalia; order Chiroptera; family Pteropodidae; genus Pteropus; species Pteropus vampyrus. The sequence goes on from NW_011888836.1 coordinate 4,932,234, forward strand.
GAATAAATGGCCTGTTTATGTACATCTCCCAACACAGCCAGGGACCATGTCTGTATCTCTCATGACTAGAACAATAGCGCCCTCACAATTGATATTCACTGTGTTTAATATTTGTTGAATAAATGATACAAGGCATTAGGTCCCAATACTAGAATTTCCTCCACAACATACCTTACAGATAACAAACACCTAGGTCCCCTCTGCCCACTCTTGGACCTTGGATTCCTGCCCTGCTCATTGCTAGGGGCTGAGATCAATGTCTACAAAAGTATTCTGTAAACCTGAAGGCTCTTTAGCAGCAGAAGTTACTACAGATCACTTCTGAGATGCAGGTGGTGGTGGCTGGGGACAGTCCCTTCAGTTTGGATGGCCTCCTAAAGCAGTCAGTCCCAATGACAGCTCCACTGCCGTAAGGAGCACAGCAGGGTTTTTTTATTCTCCCTGACCACAGAGGGAAACCCATTCATTCATTCATTCATTCATTTGTTCATTAGTGCATATCCTGCCGACTGAAGCCACATGGAACAAACTTAACAATGCGTCTGCATCTGATTCTAAGGTTAGGTTATCCAAACATCCCCAAGCTGAACACACCCCAGCCTCTGCAGCAGGCAGCAGAACTAATAGGCTCAGAACACTCAACCTGGAAAAATAACAACGTTCATCTGTCTCAACCATTTTATTTCATAAGGAAACTGAGGCAGGAGTGAGGTAACCTATCCAGGGTTACCAGCCATGGCATGGGGAGACCCAGAATCCAGGGTTGCCAAGTACCGGTTTGGCATTTCTGATCCACATCATGTCACCTCACCTGGCCTCACCGACCTTTCCTTTCCAGTGTATTCCAAAGGCCACCAAGGTCACACTTGAACTCACTGCCCTCTCTGGGCACCTGCAGCAGTGAGCAGGCTTCCGATTGACTTCCCCTTCTGAGTTCACTCACACCATTTTGGGCTTTGTGACTGCGAGGAGGAGGGCTACTGGCCTGAGCCCCTGGCGGGGCAGCCTCTGCACAGCCTTGGGGCGCAACTGTCCCAACCAGAGCCTGGCCCTGCCTGGAACTGCAGCTTTGGCTTCTACAATTCATGTTGCTGTAAAGATGGCTCTATAGTAACTTGGGTTTGCTTACTGCTAAGGAGTTCAAAGTCCTTTACAGCCTTCTGAAATCCAGGTGGGTTAGGTGGCCTCTAGCTGGAGCACACACGGTGGTGACTTGCCTGAAGTCACAAAGCAAGGTGGTGACGGAGTTAGGAAAAAATGTCTAATTCCCCCTTCTTACTCTGGTTGTCAATACCCTAGTTGGCTCATATTTTTCTTTTCAGTAAAGACCAAGACTACAGTTCCAGTAAGAGTCCAAGTTTTACCCCAAGAGGGGAAATACAGAGGGAAGGGTAGTTAGAAGTTCCAAGTCTGCAAAGCAATGGGAGTGTGATGCGAATCTGAGCTCTGTCCCAATGCTGAGTGACCTTGAGCAGGTTACCTAACATTTCTGAGCCTCAGTTTCTTTGACCTTACAATAGAAACAATCAAAGTCACACTAAAATCTGCTTCCTCAAAATGCAGTCTATTTACATCCTGGGGAACTAGTTAGAAATGCAAAACTGAGGTCCCTTCCAGACCTGCAGGATCAGAATCTGCTTTTTATGGAGATCCCCACGTGATTCTAAACACCTTTCCATTTCAGAAGTGCAGGTAAGTATTAAGCATGTATTATTACACCCCTACACATAGCCCTCAATAATAAATGTTAAGTGCAATCAGCACTTGAAAGATCCCAAAACATAGGCCAAGGCTCTCATGAGAAAAGAGATCTAGAAAAACTGATTAACTTGCCCTGGGTCACACAGGATTCGAACCCAAGACTTGGGGTTCTTCTGTACCACATGACCTCCTTCAATTTAAGGTTTAACTCTCCAGAAGCACAATATTGACTCAGGTGTTCTAAGAAGCAAAACCCTTGTGATATTTTAAAATAATACCCTAGTTACAACGCACCTCTCTGGTCAGTAGCCTAGACTAGTCTTTCTGGGTGGCTGTCTGCCATTCTGAAGCCCTAGAAAGTGGGATAACCCAGGACTGCTGCCAGCTGCTGCCTGAGATGTAATTTTTAAAGTGAAAGGAAACCTTAAAACACGCCTTACAAATTTACACTCCCTTTCACCCATTAACACCTTCCTCATGCAGTGCTCCAGTCCAAGCAGAGAAACAGGACAGGGTGTCAAGCTAGAAGGCAACTTTTTGACTTCCCAGGTCTGCTGCCTAGCCTGAGAGCAAATCCCAGTGTGCTGGCTTCCCAGGGCTGGGGTGCCTGCTGTGAGGCCCTTGGTCCCGGTTCTGAGACACTACAATGGAGACTGGCAAGCAACAAAGCTGGAGGCCCCATACGAAGACGCTAAACTGGGTTCGTGAAAGAATCACACGTGAGGTGGCTGTGAGGATTAAACATGACGTTAAATATCAGCCCAGAGCACAGAGACTATGTCATCATTCCATCGACACATCTGTGTCATGCCTGGGCACAGAAATTTTCCTCTGTGTCATTTCAAAGTTTGGAAGTCAAAACAATAATTATGATTGGTTTTACAAGTGTCCAGATGGAAATAACAAAAAAGAAAGGTTACAAAATTTGAAACAGGGTAATTCTGATTTTTATACACCTGTGACAAGCTTGATATATGAAATCTCAAGTTCATAAAAAAAGACAGATTTCAGATACTCTATGGTAATGCTTTACAAACTTCCATTCATATATGAATCATCTGTGGATCCTGTTAAAAGACAGATTAGGACTCAAGTAATCTAGAGTGGAACCGGAGAGTTTTCATTTCTAAGAGCTCCAGTGAAGCTGAAGAGCCAAGAGCCCAAGCTTTTGAGCAGCAAGGTTCTATGGAATTCCTTAAATAACAAGAAACAAATCCGAGGAAAGCATAATTTGATTTAAAAACAACATGACAGGAGAACATCCATGAAGGAGTACATGGAACCACCCAGGCTAGCAGGGTTTCTTCAAGGGAGGCACACCAGGAAAGCAAATGGTATTCTTTGAGCTGGCCCTGGGTTTTCTTCAAATGAGTCTGTACTCTACACATCATGCTTTGTCTAGGCAAGTGAAAGCACTCTTTAGTGACCATAAAAGTGGCATGCCTCTGACAAAATTCTTGAAAGTGGTGCAGTGCAGGGAACAAAACATCCTAAGATATTTCAAGTTCATTGCCACTCCAACAGCTGGTGGCCAGCTCTTCAAGGCCTTTCTTAAATCAAAGTTTACCCATTTACCTCCTCTCTGTACATCAAATTTAATGCTGTTTCTGTGGACAGCTGTAATTTTTTTTTTAAATGCCTATCAAGTTGCCCATTACGGAAAATTCCAAAGTAGTAAGATGAATGTGATTGTCAGGTAAGAAAGCACCTTATATTGACTAACTCATCTTAATGTGTATGTTGTGGGGAGAGATCAATAAAGCATCTAAGGGCTTCATACTGAGAGGATCAGAGATTAAATCCTGGCTATTCTTTGGATCAGAAATATTAATACAGAAGATCCTCCATATCCCTTTAAATGAGATTCTTGGACACAAAGTGTGAGGTAATCTGACCGCCAGCTGCTCTTAGCCCAGGAACACATCTATCTACCTAGGCTCAGGTCAGCCTTGCACACTTAGAGTAAT
>NW_011888836.1:4935951-4951342 GCF_000151845.1 Pteropus vampyrus
TTTACAAACTTCCATTCATATATGAATCATCTGTGGATCCTGTTAAAAGACAGATTAGGACTCAAGTAATCTAGAGTGGAACCGGAGAGTTTTCATTTCTAAGAGCTCCAGTGAAGCTGAAGAGCCAAGAGCCCAAGCTTTTGAGCAGCAAGGTTCTATGGAATTCCTTAAATAACAAGAAACAAATCCAAGGAAAGCATAATTTGATTTAAAAACAACATGACAGGAGAACATCCATGAAGGAGTACATGGAACCACCCAGGCTAGCAGGGTTTCTTCAAGGGAGGCACACCAGGAAAGCAAATGGTATTCTTTGAGCTGGCCCTGGGTTTTCTTCAAATGAGTCTGTACTCTACACATCATGCTTTGTCTAGGCAAGTGAAAGCACTCTTTAGTGACCATAAAAGTGGCATGCCTCTGACAAAATTCTTGAAAGTGGTGCAGTGCAGGGAACAAAACATCCTAAGATATTTCAAGTTCATTGCCACTCCAACAGCTGGTGGCCAGCTCTTCAAGGCCTTTCTTAAATCAAAGTTTACCCATTTACCTCCTCTCTGTACATCAAATTTAATGCTGTTTCTGTGGACAGCTGTAATTTTTTTTTTTTAAATGCCTATCAAGTTGCCCATTACGGAAAATTCCAAAGTAGTAAGATGAATGTGATTGTCAGGTAAGAAAGCACCTTATATTGACTAACTCATCTTAATGTGTATGTTGTGGGGAGAGATCAATAAAGCATCTAAGGGCTTCATACTGAGAGGATCAGAGATTAAATCCTGGCTATTCTTTGGATCAGAAATATTAATACAGAAGATCCTCCATATCCCTTTAAATGAGATTCTTGGACACAAAGTGTGAGGTAATCTGACCGCCAGCTGCTCTTAGCCCAGGAACACATCTATCTACCTAGGCTCAGGTCAGCCTTGCACACTTAGAGTAATATGCATGTTTATTACAATTTCTGGCATGACCCTCTGGACTAGCTGTGCTTATGTTCAAGCTATAGACACGAGCCAGTGAGTGATGTCAAGCGGTAATACTAAGCTGCCCAGAAACTGCTGAGTGCGCATCACTCACCCAGAAAGGAAGGGATTTCCCTCCCATGCACTCACCCGCTAATGAGGAGATGTGTGCTCTGACAAGAAATGCCAGAGCCAGACTGTCACCTGTGTCCGGCATTGCTAACTGATCCATATTAATCACAAGGCTGCTTCCCCCATTCCACACCCCTGTACATCGCTATGCTACATACTAAGCAGGGTTATGATTTCACCCACTTGGGAAGGAGACTCAGCAAACTTCTGGATGAGCCCAGCTTGTTCTTTCCTAGTTGTCCCTTGGGGGAGGAAGTTAAGTTTTCCAATAGGCCACGTTCTTGCTTAGGACAGAATAAGCCTGAGCTTTCAGATGAGCATTAAGGAGAGAGGGTGGAACAGAAAATACTATCCCTTCTCATCTTGAGGCCTGCAAAATGTTAGCAAGGTCCCATTCCAGAAGGAGAAACTGAGGCTCCAGGAGGTTAAATTGACTGAATGGAGGTTGAGTCAATGCTGTAACTGCATAGGAGGACTTCTTAACACATAAGGGAAGGTGGATATTCCAGAGCTCTCAGGGAATAGGTCTGCATTCCCCACCCCCCTACTCTGGTCCTCTTCCAATCACCAGTCCCACCGCCTGACACAGATCTAACTTCCAACTGTACCTTGAACATATGGTGACAAGCTCCAGCTATTTCCTGAACAATAAGCAAATGTCCAATACTTCATATTTTTGCTAAGATACCTAATACCTGCTGATAACCTAAGCTACCAAGTGTAACAGCTTTTAACTAACTCTAGCAAACATCTTAGAATGGAAAAAAGAATCCCCAAGCCCTTATTCTCCCCTGCCACCCGCCCCCCGCCCCCAAAGCCCGATTCAAGATAACATAAGGACTTTATATGCTTTTAGGAAAGTAAAAGGAAAATGCCAAGTTTTTCTGAGTCACAGGAATACTTGAGCGCCGGAAGGAATTTCTTACGAGGGATTCACCGCGTGTCTGCGACAAGTTCAGGTTCACATGCGCGACTGAGCCGCACGCGGGCAGGACCCACTGCTTGACTCTGCGCCGCGCCAAGTCTCGCCTGGCGTGGGGAGAGCGTGACTCCGGGTCGGGGCTGGATTTCTGGAGTTCAAGATCTCCTCCTTGCTATGGGAGAGTGTGGTGCTGCTTTATAATGAGCTCCCGCAACTCCTAATTCCGGACCCACCGCATGACCGTGGTGCTTCTGCTCTGCGAGTGCCGGGCTGTGCACAAGCGTGTGAACAAACACCTCCTAAGGACTCTCCCTCTTTCGCGTGTCCTCGTAGTTTGGGACACGGGCCAGAAGCCCAGAGATCCCTCAGGGTGCGGGAAGGTGGAAGTGACCCGTGTTCCCGCAGCAAAGAGCCGGCCAGGAGGGCCGTGGGGTCAGGCGCGCGTCGCGTCCGGGATACTCACCGCGACCTCTGTAGCTGCTCGAAGGCGCTAGTGCTGCCCCCCTGGCCCGGCTGCTCCAGGGAGCAGTAGTTCTGCGAGGTCTGCCTGGAGAAGGCGATGGGCAGGATTCCCTGAGTGAACGAGTTGAGGCGGCCCCGACTGCCGCTCCCACTCCCGGGTGTCCCGGAGCCCAGGAAGGCGGCCGCCGGCACCTGCACGCTGGTAAAGGCATCGTCCTCCTCCAATTCCTCCTGCCCGTCGGGTAGCTGGAGCTGAGCGCAGGCAGCGAGAGGCGCCGGCCGAGGTGACTGCAGCAGCTCCCCCGACGCCCGGCCCGCGCCCAGGGGGCTCGCGAACCCCCGGGCCGCCCCGAGGCGGGGAACGGGCGCGTGGCCGCCGGGGGCTAGGGGCGGCAGCGGGGAGGACGGCAGGAGGCAGGGACCCGATCCCGCTGCCAACGCCGCCGCGGCAGTGCCCGCCGCGGCGAGCGCGTTGCAGCCGCCCCGCTCGGCAGCGGCGAGCAAGCTGAGCCGAGTCCTCGAGCCGCAGGCGCTGCCCGCGCCGGGCTTGGCCGCTGCGCTCTCCTCGCTGCGTCCCCACTCCTCCTCCTGCAGCGGCGGCCGTCCGTCCAGCGATATGTTGGTGAGGAAGGAGAGAGCAGCCTGGCGGCGCCGCGGGTCCATACGCGGCTTCCTGGGGGGCTCCGGCGGCGGCGGCTGAGCCGGCGTGGCGGCCGCAGGCGGCGGCGGCTGCTGCAGTCCGCTGGTGCCCACGGCGTCGGTGCCGCTGCCGCTGCAGGCGGCCGTGCTGGGGGTGGCGGCGGCCGCCGCCATTGTGTACGTCTGCGGCGATATTTCCGCGATGCCCGGACAGGCGAGCGGCGCCCGAGTGCTAAGCGGCGGGCGCGAGCGCCGGCGACCCGGGCTGGGCAGGGCGCGGGGCGCGGGCGGCGTGCGCGGCGGCCCAGCCCCCCCGCGGGCGGGCCATGCTCGCCCCTCAGTGCTCGGGCGGGGGACCCGCCGCCGCGGCCCACGCGCTCGGCCGCTTCCCTGCTGGCTCGCTGGCTGACTAGCTGTCTGTCTGCCGGTTGCGCCTGGTCGTTCGGCCCCCGGCCCTCCCTGCCTCCGCGTTCCCGGTCGCCAGCCCGGGTGTCCGTATTTATAGGTGCGCGCGCCCCGCGCTCGCGCTCCGGAGCGCTCTTTGCAATAACACAGTATCACGTGTGGGGAATGAAACCTGGGAGGAAAACAAAGCCGCAGGCGGCGGCCGCAGAGGCAGGCGGCAGGAGGCGAGGGGCTGGAGAAGGAGGAAGAGGAGGAAGGGAAAGCCAAGCGGGTGGCGGGTCGGGGGATCCGCCCGGCGGTCCTGGTAATCCGAGCTTCCTGCGGGCAGAGTTGGTGGCTCCCGGGGCGCGCTGTAGCCATGGGCGGGAGGGAGCCTGTTTCCCCCGCGCGCTCAGCCTGGAAATTGAGGTTGCGAGCAGAATCCCTCGAATCAGGGCGTGACGATGTGGTCCCAGAAGAGTTATGGGTCTGCAGGACAGTTATTTGGAGCAACGCGTAGATTTTGCCCTCGTGTTTGTTAACTAGACCTTTGCACTGCAGTTGGGCCCGAGAAATAAGTCCTTAATAGTTATGAGGGTAGGTCAAAAGCCCCTTTCATGAACTGTCGCACGTTAAAGCCGTCGCGAACCATTGAGGTTCTGTCTCGTTTATTCTCAGGCTGAGGATGCAGCCGCTGAGATAAATGTACTCCCCAGGGTTCTGAAGAGCCCAGGTGCGTGAACATCTTCCGTGTGGCCAGACTAATTTACACATCCCCATTTGATGGTGCTGTCGCTTTGTGATCTCTTTCTTAGCAAAGATCAACATAAATTTTTACTTTGGTCCTGAAATGTGCTGTTTTCTCTGAAGACTGAGGTGGGCTGAGATGGCCTCACACCTCTCTCCTCTTGTTACCTTGCAAATTTTCGTAGGTTATGATCTCTTCTCCTCCTATATAAACTGAGACAAGTTAATTTCTGTCATTCATTTGACAACCTACCATGCCTTCTGAAAAGATGGGCTCCTGCCCAGAGCTGCAGCTCTGGATCTGGGAAGAATCGCTCAATGCTGTACCCTAGCCTCACCCCTAGGGAAGGTAGGAGGAGGGACCTGCGCAGGGGTGTGGGGCAAGAGCCATCTGAAAACGCGTACTGCTTTCCCTATGCAGTTTGGGTGCATAGAGAAATGCAGTAAGGAACCATCGTCACACTGGATTAAGCTCTGCGACATCTAAGAAACCTCGGTAGAGGTGTCTGAGGGAGAAGCAATGTGTTTAAGATCAGCGGATTAATTTAATTAAAGGTTTAAATTTAGCCCTGAAGCTAATGGGTAACTCTACATTGAAATTCCACTCCATTTCAAGTTCAGGAGAGTAAATTGAGTAATGGAGAGCAAATACATCCCGTCCAGAGATGCGAAGCCAACCTAGAGAATGAGATATGGGGGAGTTTCAGGTTACCTTTGCTCACAACAAATATGGCACATGGCCCTTTACATGAACAATCTTTCATAATTTATTTTATGCCATGTTTAGGCCTTTTGAAAAAGTGTAGCCCATTGTCTATTTATAGCAGCCTTTCAGCAGCTAAGTGAAAGCTTGGTGAAATTTCATTAGGATTTTAATTAACTTTATTTAACTAACTACCTAGAAACTTCCAAGCCGCCTTATTACAATTTACTTATTTTCCATTACCACAGGCCTGGTTGTGCTGGCAGGCAGTGTCGAATGAAAGACACCAACTCTGCACATGGAAAAGAAAACAGTTTTTAAATTACAGGAGTGATATATGTTAATTGAAGAACATTTAAAAATAAGATAAGCAAAAAGAAGTAGATAAAGCATCGCTAACAATTTCATCTCTTGTAACTGTTAAAATTTTGATTTTTCTCGGTGTATTTTTAAACAAAAGTAAAAGCAGCCTGTGTCATGTGATTTCTTTTTGCTTGTGTTGTGATCCTCTTTCCCTTTAGAATATTATTCTATAAGATCATTTGAATGACAGCAGTGTTCAATCGATGGAGAGACTATAATTATTAAATTTGTGCCTCAAATTGAACATTCAGGTTGCTGTTATGAAAGTAGTGAAGACATCCCTTGTTTCTCTAAATCTTGCTACCATTCAACATTATTTTCTGAGGTCAAACAGATACTAGGGCAAGCAGCGTATAATGTTTCTAAGGCTTTCCATATAAAAAAAGTGTTTCAATCTGCTTCCTTACTCTCTTGCCAGCACTGTGTACTAAAATTTTTTCATCAATATTCATTTATTTGCACATTTGCTATAACTCTTTGCCTATTTTTAAATGCAAAATAATATGCAAACTAATTTAAAATATTTATTAAAGTATCAAACAATAATCAACGTCTATTTAACCTCCAAACTGTTCCTGTGATCCTCTTTTACTGTCCACCTACTGTGTGCCAGCCACAGAATATTTCTATAACCACCCTGCAAAGGGGGGAAGGGTGTTATCATCAATATTTTGCAGACAAGGCTCAGAAAAATTAAAGAATTTGCCCAAGTTAACCTAACTCTTAAAAGGGCCAGATTACAAACCTATTTCAGACACTGCATGTTCTTGCGCCCTCTGCTGGTGAGGATGTTTTATGAAGGGGCCCGATTCCAGATTTAATTTTATGTTTGTACTGAGAGTCAACTATAATGGAAACGAGCTTTGGAGGAAGAGGATCTGGGTGTCAAAAGCAAGTCTTTTAACATCTCAAAGCCAATTTCCTCTGTGGGTTATTTTGAGGTACTTCTATGGGCATAGCGCCACCTTGCTACAAAAGGTATAAAAAGAAATGTGGCCTTTAGCCCTGTGCCCTTGATAGTGAAAATAGTGGAAAACAAAAGCTCAGGTCACATTTAAATAAAAATGCAAGGCAGACTCCTGGTAAAGTGAGCAATCTGGTGGGACTGTCAATGTTATCAAAACATGAAAAAAGAGCTCTTTACTTGAGGTGAGGCCTGAGCAGGAGGCCTCAGGCAAGAGCCAGTATTTAAGCTGACCTGGGAGATAAAGATGGGAATGAGGGGAACACTTCCAGGAAAGGAAGTTCTCCAAATTACTGGTAGATTGCAGGCATAGAGGACTAGATCTTAAAATGTAATTCTTAATCAGCCAAGGTTCACCCCCCACCCTATTTACTTGCATATCGCTCCTTCCAAGCACACATTCTGAAAACTTTTTTGTATGCATGAACTATTTTAATTGACATATATGGGGGACAATTTAAAAAAGAAAGAAAAAGAATCTGCAAGTAACGATTGACCCTTAAAAAAAATTACTAGACCATGAAGTCTGAAAATTAGTTCAGAGATGACAGTGGCTATCATTTATAACAGAAAACATCTGATATAGTGGAAAACAAGAGGTTCTGATGCCAGCTTAGGCTCTTACAAGCTCGTGAGCTTTGGAGACTCCAGATTGGCCCTCGTTGCATGCGTAGGCTTCCAGATGAAGGCTCCACTAGACTCTGCACAAATAGGCAGGCACGGGCTCTGTGTCTCCCAGTATAAAAGCATTATTTTATAGTGTTTGTGTTTGTTCAGGTCATTCTCACATTAGAGTGGGGTGGATGTGACCAGATTCTGGGGAAATATCACCACTTTGCCTACCACTGGGAACTTCGGCTGGACTAACTGGTGGACCATGATAACCTTCACTGATATATGGGCAAATTACATGCAGATGTAGCTCACAGAAAGTGAAATGCAAATGCTCAGCAATTGTTTGAAAGAAAGAGAAATAGGAGTGGTGGGCACTCTTAGACTGCTGATGGAGTATAGGTTGAAACCTTTCTGGCAAATCCTTTGGCAATAAATATCAAGAGTCTTAAAAGTTCATGATTGAGAGCACGAGTTTTGGTATTGGACTGGCCAGATTAAATTTTGGCCTCACTCATGGCTTTGAGTGTGCTGAGCGTGTTACTCTATTTATATGTGCTTCAGTTTTGTCATTTGTGAAATGGGAGTGATAATCTACTTTATAGAATTGCTATGAGCCTTCAGTGCAGTAACAGTGCAGTAAATGCTTGGCATGTAATAAGCACTCAAGAATATAGTTACTATAATAATCCTAAAGGACTATTAAGAAACAAGGTCAAAGATTAATGCACAAAAATATTCATTGCTGCATTGTTTAAAATAAAGAAAACTTGAAAAAAAAATCCTAAATATGGAACAATGGAAAACTAAGTAAATTATGTTTTACTCAAACAATTGAATATTGTGCTTCTGTTTTTTAAAAAATTTTCTTTACCAAGCTTTTTTAATGACATGAAAAATGTTTATTGAAACAATGCTAACCAAATAAGGCAGAACAGAAACTAGATTGATCAAAATATCTCGACTTTGTAAAAAAATGAATGGAATTGTTTTAAGGTTAAAATCACTGGCTGGTAGGATTATGGTGATCTCTAATTGCTTCTTTTTGCTCACCTAAGTAGAAATAAGTGTGTGGTCATTATAGAAACTGCTGCCCAAATAACAATTTAAAAAATATTTTGAATGTATGAAAATAAACCTGGGAAGAAAATATGCCCAAATGTTAAATGGTAGAAATGTTGAGGGGCTTCTTTTCCATTTCTTTAGGGATATTAGGAGGCAACTAGCTTTCTCTGCCACAGATGGGTAGGACGTGGTTAGACAGAAAAGAAAATGCCTGTTGGTGAGGGGATCGAGTGCAAATGAAAGTGCAAAGACAGGGATAAGAAAGGAACAGACTTTTGGGAAGTGGCTGGCCGTGAATAAACTTGCCAGAACAGCTGGATTAAAAAGGATTATAGTGGTGAACAATGGGAGATAAAGTTGAAAAACAGTATAGAACGCCAAATCATGAAGGCCTTGAATCTCGAACAAGGAATTTGAACCTATAGATACTGGAGAGCCATAGATCGATCATTTTTAAACAAAAAGTGACGTGTATTGGAAGCCAAACTGAAGGAGCGTTAATTTGGTAAATAGGAATATGCACAAGAGGTTGAAGAGAGAGTCTAAAGGAGTAGAGAGGATTTTTATTCATTCTTCCATTTCTGTATTTATTCATTCAATATGCATTAAGCCTGCTCTATGTGATGCTCTCTGCTAGGCACTTACAGGAAGGCAAAGTTTCAGGCTGCAGAGTTATCGGCCTGCTGAGAAAATTGGGGAAAGAGAGCAAAGGGAATAAGGATGGGTTCCCTTTTATGTGGGAGCCCTGAAATGGTCATTTCTACCTACATAGTTTGAATTCTTACCACAGTCCTGCTATTTTATCCTATCTGACAGAAAAAGAGACAAAGCCTTAACAAAGTTAAGCATGATGATTGCCTCTGCTCACACACCTGATCCCTGGATAGTTCCCTCTGTAATATCTTAGGGTAAAGGTTTGAGTCAGCAGGGAATGGCCTAATCAATCCTAGGGGTCAGAGAGGCCCCACAGAGGTGATATTTGAACTTGGACTTTAGTTCGCATTGAAATAGGGTATTTCAGGCCATGTAAAGGCACAGGAACAATAACCTTAGGACTCTATTACAACAATTCAGGCCTGAGGCAATAAAACTTGGAATTGGCAGTGAGAATGGAAAAGAAAGGTCAAGTACCAGAGGCATTGAAGAGAAACTGGCTTCCAGATTTCTAGCCTGGGGGGTGGGGGTGGGGCAGCTGTAATTTCTGAAAAAACCAACAGTACCCTAGGAAGAGGAGAACAAATGAGAGGGTAAAACGCTGGTTGAATTTTGGCATGAGTTCCTGTTCTACACCATCGCACAGAGGCCCAATGTGAAAAGGCTAAAAAGATCTCATTTTTCTAAATCACAACTTCACTCATCTTTATCAGATTAAAAGAGGAGTAGGCTTTGAGTCTATACTGGCACGATCCTCCAATTTGGTTACAGATGGCCTCACACAGTGGATGGCTGAGGACACGGGCCATAATCACACATTCCATTTGCCCTTCGAGACAATAAAGAGGCAAAACAGCATTCTGCCCCCCTTTTGTGACACACCCAGAGCAGGCTTTGGAAAGAAAAATTCCAGGGTCAGACCCATTTCAACCACTGAAGGATCCCTTTGACTGCTGGTGATTGGAGACCCAAGTCAAAGCAGCTTAAGGAGAATTTATTCTAAGGAGAGTCTCAAGTAACACAGAATTGGGAATACAGAAGAAGCCCAGCACACAGAGAATTGTGGATGTAAATATTGGGGTCTTGCCTTTTCTTGCCCCCTAGCCTTCTCCAGTGCCCGAGTCACATTCTATACCCCCTGCCTCTACAGATTAGGTTCCTCTGCTTCTATGGTCCATGGGGCAAGAAATGTGCCTCTGACAGATCCCCACCTTTATAACTCGCAGAGACTGGCCCCGCTAGGTTTCCATTTTAAAGTTACAAGGAAAGACTGATTGGCCAACCTAGTTCGGAGCAGGCCCTGGATCAGTCACCTTGGCCAGGTCTCAGCTAACAGGTGTTCACTCCTGGAAACAGATGACGGGGTGTGTGGGGTGGGCACTTCTCAGAAGAAGGGAAGTGCATGGCAAATAAAACAATAGGGGGTCTACCCTGGTGGGACACCTTCTTAACTTCTCTAGGCCTATTTTTCTCACCGGGAAAATGGAGGTATATGACCTACCTTGGAAGTTATTGCGAAGATAAAGAGGATAAAAAGAGGATAATACACAGACTTTGCGCCAAATGCTCCCGAAGACGGAAGAGAATAGACTTAACAGCATGAAGGATCTGTTGATGAAACTTGAGGCAGGACATTTCTTTGAGGCCTTCTTTGTAGCTTAAAAATGTATGAGCTATGGGAATTCAGCATTTGGTAAAACCGACATTTCAAATCAGTAAAGGAAAGATACATTTTTCAGTCAATGATATTTAAACAACGGGGTTACCATTTAGAAAGCAGATCCCTCACAGTTTACACCAAATTAAATTCCTGATGGGAGAAAAAATTAAATGCAAAAAATGAAACCGTGGCAGTACTTAGGAAATGTGTGGTAACTTAGCAAAAGGACTCAAACACATACCTATGGTTTGTTTTGTTCAGAGCTGCAACTCCAGCACCTACAGCACCTACAGCAGTGCTTGGCAGAGTCAGAGCTTAGTAAATTTTTGGTGAAACGAATTCATAAAAGAATATTTTTAAATCACCTCAGATAGGGGAGAAGCCTTTCTAAGTATGGCACAAAACCCAGAAGGCTTAAAAGCAAAGGTAAATTCAGCTATTGAAAAAATTTACAAATGACTATATGAGGGTAAGGGGACCAAACTAAATCAAAAGACAAACATACTGGAGGGCAATATTTGTGATTCATATCACAAAAGGTACCTTTCTTTAATATTTAAAGAAATTCAAAATATTAAGAAAAAAGCCAACGATCCAGTAGAAAAACAGGCAAATTATATGAAGAAACAGTTCCTGGAATAAGAAATACAAATGAATCTTGAACATTAAAAAAAAAAAAGATACTCAACTTCCTTCCTAGGTAAGAAAAGCAAATAAAAACTCTAATGATATACAAGTTTTCACCTATCAGATTGGCCAAAGTCAGAAAGTTTGAGAATGCATTATCTGTTGTGTACTGGCTAAGGGACGAGGAAACAGATACTCTAATGTAGTAGTTGAGAGACTGGAAGATCTCTCCAGAGTGCGGTTGGACCATCCAGTGTACCTGTGGCCCACTTCTAGGAATCTGTCCTACCTATATACTACCATGTGTACAAATGAAGAAAATTTCGAGTTATATTTGATGTAGTGTTGTTTGTAATAGAAAAATATTGGAAATAACCATCATAGGGCTGGTTAGCAAACTAGCACATCCATGCAATGCAATATTTATTGTTCAGCTGTTAAAAGAATGAAAGGACTCTTTATGAATGTTTGATGAAAAGAGCTCCAAAATGTAGTGTTTATTTGAGAAAAGCAAGCTGCAGAATAGTGTGTATTTTATGCTATTATTTGTATTAAAACAAAAACCAAACACACACAACTCACATTAATAGATATTTATTTATACTACGTACAGATGATCTCTTGGACAGTTCCTAAGAATCTGAGAATAGCAGTTGCCTCCTGGGAGTGAAGCGGGGTGACTGGAAACAGATGTAAATTTTCATTCTAAACTCTTTTAAGCCTTTTGAGTTTTGTTTCAAAACACATATTACCTCTTCAAATAATAAATTAAATTAGGAAACATGTGTAGTCAATATATCCACATTTTGATGTAAAAATAATATTTTAAATTACTTACCTTACACTAATTGACTTTCCCTCCCAAAACTAGAGTGAAATTAACATTCTAGAAAGACGTGACACATTTATCCTGGGACTTTATCTTTTGGCCACACCAGCAAGTATCCCGTTTCTGAAGAGAATAGAACTTTGCAGTGTTTGGCACATCAAATAGCTGCCCCACAAATGTGAATTCCTATCTCTGTGGGAAAGGAACTGTTCTTGGGAATGTGGGACGGCGGGGGCGGGAGTACCCTGCTCTGTTGGCAAGGTCAGGAGGCTGATGAATGTATTATGCCCTAAGCAGAGCTTTGAGGGGTATTATCCCATGAAATCCAAGGTTTCATCATCCCAGGAAATCTATGTTGTTTAAACTGGACCAGTGCCTGGCACATAGTAGGCACCGACAAAAATATGTTTCTGGAATGAATGAACATACAAGAGTTGAGAGATCTTACCTGAGAGAGTGATAAATACTATTCAGAAGCTTTGGGGAAGTCCCATAAATAGTGGCATTTAACCTGGAGCTTAAAGAAGGAACTCTTCATCTAGAAGACAAGGGGGATAGAGTGGGCATTTCATCAAAAAGAATGGCTTATCTTTGGCCATGAGAGTGAAGGGAAAGGAACCTGGGAAGGCCACTGGTGCCAGCTCACAGAGCTCCTATCTGCCCTGCTTGGAGCAGCAATAAAGAGCAGCCAGTTACGTCAGGGGGCATCGCTTGTGATGGTGGTTACTCGACGAAGTTAATTTGTAAAGGTCCAGAAGCTGACAGGCAGTAAAGCGACCAACCAGGTCACATTCACTTGAACCCGGAAGAGGCTTTGAGAAAGGAGAACCTCAGGGATGGGGTCAGGGATGGGGGGGCGGGGGGCAGGGGGCGGGATGAGTCCAGGGAAAGACCAATGTTGAGCTGGTGGGCGGAGCTGTGCTCTCAGCCTATCAGATCCAATGCTCCCTTTTTATAACGTCCCCCATGTTATCACCAAGTGAGAGCCACAATCCCTATCCAGAAACGAAAAGTCTTTAACGATCCAAAGTTGTTTTTTTTTTTTAAGTTTACCAGCAACATCCATTTGTCAGCAAAACCTGCCCTATGCAGACCTGAAGCTACAGAGAGACTGACTCTCTGTGTCTGTTTATATGTTTTGCTGTAGAAATATCAGTGTCCTTGATTATAGGATACTGTTCCAGACACCACTGATGCATTATATAATATATTGTATGTGCATCATACCACTTTTCTAAAATCTAGAAAATTCTTAATTCTGAAATATATCTGGCCCGTAAGAGTTTTGGATATAGGGTTGTGGTTTAATATAATTGACCAACATTGCATTACTAAACATATGATGTTTAGTAATGCAATGCCCTAAGTGTAAAATAAAGAAGATATAAAAGAATAGACATGTATAATAATGTAATGTATATTTCAATATGTAAAGGCTGAGACAAGAGTACACTGGAAGACCTAAGAAATGAGTTGGGTGCTTACCCCTAATCGCAGGTGCTCCTGAATGTGGCAATTCAAATGCAGGTGATAAAGTTGTGTATACTTTTTTTGCAACTCAAATATTAAGAGTGACATTGCCATGATTCTCCAAATTGATCAACAACTCTAGGTAAACTTCCAAAAATTAAAAAAAAAACCACAGTGTCCCTCAATGTAATCAATAGTTGCATTCCTGAAAAATCTAGTGCATATAAAAACCATGCAAAATTACTTGCGTGCATATGTACAACATGATTTAGGTTTTAGGCTCAAATAAGTATAATGAGGCTTTTCACTGACAAGATACATTTTAATGAGATATTTGAAAGTGATTTGGGATGCAGGACAATTCTTTTTTATGGGCAACTGCCTCGCACACGGCAGTGTGCCTCACACCCCTGACCCCACATGTTAAATATCAGCTGTGCCCCCAACCAGACCTTTATGACAACCAGAAATACCCCTCACATTTCCACAAAGCCCCTTGAGTGATAACATCAGGAGGGGAACATTGCTCATTTCCAGCCCCACTGGGAACCACCGAGTGGAAGAAACTGACAAGGACTGGCCGATGAGCCCGTGGAGTCAGGCTCTGGTCTCTCTGGGGAATCCCAGTCAAGTTTGACTGAGCAGTTCAGATATAAAGGACCTTGTGTTTCCTGGAACCTAAGCTGGATTGGATCCTCCTCAGGTGTGCCAGCTTGGAGCTGTGGCACTCCCATTGGCCATCCTGCTGGAGTTTTTGGCCTCAGGCACCTGTCTTCCTTGCCAGCAAGGTGGCGCCTTCTTGAATGGGCTGATGGGCCACGTGGTACTCGGCCAATCAGAAGTTTGGGGTGCGTCAGACAACCTGTGGGCTGCGTGATCTCCTTTGAGTCACTCTTCCAAGTCTCAATGTATCTTAATGGTTAAGAGTTAAACATAGCAGCAATATTCACAATAGCCAAAAGGTGGAGGCAACCCAAGTGTCCATCCATGGATGAATGGACGAACAAAATGTGGGGTATAAATAAATACAATGGAAGATTATTCAGCCTTTAAAGGGAAAATTGTGACATGTGGTGCAATGTGGATGAACCCTGAGGACATTATGCTAAGTGCAATAAGCCAATCACAAAAGAACAAATACTGTATGATTCTACTAACTAGAGTAGTCAAATTCAGAGAAATGTAAAGTGGAATGGTGGCTGCCAGGGGTTGGTGAGGGAAAAGAAGGAATGGGGAATTGTTTTTTAATGGGTACAGAGTTTCACATATGCAAGATGAAAAGAGTTCTAGAGATGGATGATAGTGATGCTGTACAATACTGTGAATGCACTTAATGCCACTGAACTGTACATTTTAAATGGTTAAGATAGTAAATTTTATGTTATATGTATTTCACCATAGATAAAAGTTAGAAAATAAATTCAAAGCTAAGGCTCTGATGGAAAAGTTACTGAGCAAAGGCTTACTGCCTGACATACATAGAAGCCAATACTATGGCACAGTTTTTTTCAGAAAAGAAAAAAGCTTTTATTGCAAGGTCAGCCTGCAAGGAGACAGGAGGCAAGGCTCACACTTCTCTTCCCCATCAAGGGTTTGGGGCAAGATTTAAGGGGTTTCAGCACCAGATCTTACTGAACAATGGACCCTTCGTTTCTGAAAGGATTATGGTGTTCAGGTTCCGCAAATGCCCAGGCTTTTGGTTCCAATGCCAGGGGAGCAGTTAAGGGTTCACCAGTGTTACTCATAACTGGTGTATCCAAGTTTTAAACTTTGGTTCTGGGTCTTGTTAGAAATAGGTTAGGGCCAATTGGAGCTGGTTCTGTGGTTACAGAAAGACTAGTAATCGAGTTCAGGCTCGGCCATTTACCAAGAAGTGGCGGGTCTTGGCTAAGTTAACCAGTCTGAGTCTCAGTTTTGCCATCTGTGAAACAGGGATAATGATTGTACTCTTCTTGTGTGAGAATTACTGGGTTCCCTGGAGATCGTGTGTATAAACCATGGGGCACAGCGCCATCCTGGCACATAGTCAGTACTCAGTAAGTGTGGTTATTGTCATGCATGCAGGTTTCACATATTCTCAGCTCATGGAAGCAATCTTTTCTCCTCAGACACTCCCACAGAAGCATTTGAGGCATTTAGCTTAAGAGCAAGGTTAGAAGGACACTGACAAAAACGATTGCAGACCCACAGTGGTAC
>NW_011888836.1:4951537-4959164 GCF_000151845.1 Pteropus vampyrus
AGAAAAAGAGGGAGGAAAAATCTAAGCAATTTATTTTTATGCATTGAAAAAAAGTTTACAAATGGAACGTTATGTTGCCACAGACATCATTTCTGGCTCTGGGCGGCTCTGGACTGTCCTCTATGGCTGCATCCAGCCCCACAAAAATTAGACACGGTTTTCAGCAGGGCAGCTGCGCCTCCCAAGTACCTATAATGAATATGTGCAGTTCTAGGCTCCTGCAGAAATCTTCAAGCCTTCACTTGTCACCATAATTTCCTTGGGAAGTGTTTCTAATTACACATTTCTTGCTGCCTGCTCCAGGTCAAGTCTTCTTGCATACAATATATGAATTGCATAAAACCACAAAACAGTGAGGGGATCCTGGAGTGTTCCAAATTGCTATGTAGTTGTTTTTAACATAGTAGTTATGTATTACTGAATGTAATAGGGTATCATTTGCATGAGCAAAAACAACATTAAAGGAACAGCAAGTGCCTCCTTCTTCATGTGGAGGTCAGAACCCGTTTCAGCAAGACAGCTACATAATTAGAGAATTTTCAACTCTAATACACAGGAGTATTTAACCATTGTTGTAGAGTCTTTGTGGAAAGGGACTTAATTTTTTTGGATTTTCTCCTGAGACCTGCCATTTAGGGAACTTCTGGCAGTTTAGTTTCCTGGAAGTGAAAACAGTTACCTTTGGACTCTCTTAGTTTAGGAAATTCTACACGACTGTAAGGCAACGTTCACCAGCTATTCTCAGAGAAAACTGAAGTGAGTTAAATCTAAATCCAGATGCTACTATTTGGATGTTAAGTTTCTTTTGTTTGTTTGATTGGCTTTTGTTTGTTTGTTTTTGAGTTGAGTAAATTGGAGAATTCTTTATCTCTTGAGGAAGAGGCAAAATAGTTTTCTAAGAGCATGAACTGGAGCAACCCCCAACACAGCAGGGGTCTATGTCCAACCCCTCCCCACTCCTCCTGGAAGACTGAGCACCCGCAGGACCCAGGGTACTGGCTATCTGATCACCTTGGCGGGCCGGAGGAGCTGTGCCCCGTGGAGCACCCAGGCAGTCCTCACCTGGGGAGGGCTGGTTCTGGCCTCTGCTTGCAGCAGGAAGTGGCAGCCACCGCAAGAAATGGCGTTTGCTCCACGATTCCTTCTGCTTTTCCTCCTCCCAATCCCTAATTGGGTGCCCAGGGCTCAGTCCAAGACCTCTTCTCTCTCTCTGCACTCGCTTCCTAAGTGATCTCATCCAATTACATAGCTCTAAATAAACATCACCTGTAGCAGATTATATTTTCCAGAGTTGAGTACAACAGTATTTCCATTCTACATGTTCTTCTACAATGTGATCTCCACACTCCTATCAAGAGAAGAGGTCTAGGTCCATCACCGCCGCTCCCCGCCCCCCAATCCTTGAGTCTAGGCTGGCTGTGACTCTCGTGTAGCCCATAGAGGAGCTAGAAATAATGCTGAATGACCTCCAAGGCTAAGTTAGGGAAGACAATGCAGCTTCAGCCTTATTTATTGGCACTCTCACTTTGGGAGCCTTGAGCTGCCATGTAAGTAGTCCAACTACCCCAAGGCTGCCATGCTGTAAGGAAGCCCAAGTCACCTGGAAAAGCCACTATACGTATTCCAGTTGACACCATCTGCTAAGGTCCCAGTGAATAACCAGCTTCACCTGCCAGATTTGTGAGTAAAGATGCTTCCAGATGATTCCAGCCCCATCTATCATGTTGCCTTCAGCCCTTGAGTCTTCCTATCTGAGACCCCACAAATTGTGGAGTAGAGACTAAATATTCCTGCTGTTCCCTGCCCTGAATTCCTAACTCACAGATTGATGGGCAAATGAAATAACTTTTAAGCTAACTTTTAGAATCATTTCTTACACAACAGTAGTATCTGAAACATGATCTATATGCCAATGACCCCCAAGCTTATACCTCCAGCTTAGGCCTCTCTTCGAGCTCTAGCCTATTGAATGTCTAACAGGCTTTTCATAGAACGTGCCTCAGATCAAACTATTGACGTACACTGCCCTGCAAAGTGGCTCTTCCCTCAGGAGTCCTCATCTCAATAAATGACATCATCACTTAATACCCAATTGCTCAAGCTAAATATCTAGACATCATCAGTAATTCATATCATGAGACTCAACTCCTCCTTGTTCACTCGTCTGGCTGTTGGCCAGGAATCTGCCTGGGGCTGTTGATGAGAACACTCACATCCAGCCTCTCCATGTGGTCTAAACTTCCTCACAATATGGTGGCTCAGTTCAGAGAGCAAGCATCCCAAGGGAGAGAAAGACGTTGAGCTAGGAGTGCCTTTTAGGACTTAGCTTTGGATGTCATTCAGTAACACTTCTGCCACATTTTATTGGTTTAGGCAGTTACAAGATCCACTCAGGGGATGTAGACTTTGCTTCTCAATGAAGTCTGTTAACGTCACATTCTAAGAAGAGCATAGGAGATGGGATACAATCTGCCACACCATCCAAGAAGATTTAACTACATAAGAAAGAAAATTGTACACAAAAATACCACAAGCATAATGTAAATATAAAAGACATAACTCCTTTCCCTAAGCCCCTCACTGAGCCCATCTTCTGGGCATTGTGGGTTGATTATAAGCATATTTGGCTGGTAACATCTTTTCGTATAGTACTACAGGGAGAAATTGAGTCGAATGTAACTTTCTCTTCTCTTTGAGAGCAGGAAGAAGAGAATGCTCTCTCCTTCATTGTCACTTGTAAGGCTCTTTTCAGATGCCACTTTCTCCAGACTTTCCCTGATCCCTGCTGCATGAGCACTGAGAGTTTTTACCCTTCTCACAAGGTACTTAAACTTTCTCCTCTACATTACAGTTATTCACCTGTTTCACTTCAATATTACTTCTCTTTAATTCCTCAGAATGAATTGAACTATAAATTTCTCAAGGGGCAGGGACATTTTTTAAATTTGTCATTCTTCCCTTTTTGCCATGGTCTCTGCACTCATCACATGTGTTAATTGTTCAATATGGCTGGTGGAATTCACAAAGAAGCAGTTGTGTATCAGTGCCTATCTCATCTATATTTAATAATCCTGCAAAATAGTAGGTGCTCAATTAAAACATGTTTTTAATGAATGGATTGCGATTTGCTAAATACAGGACACTTAGAGGGAAAGTAAATTTAAGAGTTGATCCTGGCTCTTAGTTATTGTTTATACCTTGCGTAACGACGGAAGAGCTGTTGCAAGGCAGTACATGATTATGATTTATTGATAAAAGTCTGTGGGACTTCGAGAAAGCTTTTCTAAGCCTATGAAGCCAAAGTCAGAAAACATAAAACAGATTGATTGTTTTGACTGCACACAAATGAAACACTCCTGTACAACTAAACACATCATAAACACAATTAAGACAACTGGCAAGTGGGGAAGAATTTGCCAGTATATTAACAAAGGGTTACTCTCTTTGGTATTTGAAGAGGTCTTCTTTATCACTAAGAAGATGACAAATATTCAAAAGAAAATTAAGGAAAGGCTATAAATAATCAAAAGAAAAATATAAATAGTTGTTAAATAGATGAAGAAACCCTTCAACCTCATTAGCAATCATAGAAATTCTTAGTAAATCCACACTGAGATAACATTTTTTTTTTTTTTATCAAATTGGCAAAGTATTTTTGTTCCGATAATATGCACTGCTGGCAAGACTAAAGAGACTGAAAATTGATGTTTAAAGTTGCATGTCCAAACCTTTAAAACGGGCATGCTCTGTGACCCAGCATTTCAACATCCCCAAATTTATGCCAAAGAATGTATCGCTGAGGTTTGCCAAGGTCTGTACACAAAGATGCCCCTGGAGTTCTCGTCTGAATAGCAGAGGATTGGGTTAATGTCTGGCAACTGGGACTTGGTTGAATAAATCACAGCACTACCCTTAATGCAACATTAAATAACCATTTCGAATGCTGATATGAAATCACATTTAATGAAGTAGAAACATACTTATGTTATATAGTTCATTATTTTAAATTAGTATATCAAGCCAAAGTAGTGTCATTTAATTTTTTATTATATATGTGTGTATATATATTTAACAAACATAAATGTTCATAGAAGACTAGAAAGATTTATGCCCAAAGTTTTAAGATCCTGTGATTTTGTTTTTCTCATTCCTTTTTTATGTTTTTAAACTTTGTACACTAATTTACAATCGTTTCTATTCAGGGAAAAAAATGCCATTATTTCTTTTAAGTAGTGTGGAGGTTAGCCCTGAAATATACATGAGAATGCCAGTTCTGGCTGTTTCCTTTGAAAATATCTCTAGGCCCCATGGGCACACACTTATAACAGCCCATTCTCTTCTGAGGATAGAGTGGGGTGGGGAGAAATTTTGGTGACTGTACTAGCAGCTCCTCCTGCAGTAAACCTTCAAGACTGTGGGAATAGGTAGGTGTTTTGTGTTCTGTGGAAGTGGTGAATGTACGTCAGGTTTCCTGGTCTGCGTACATCAGGTGAAAAGGTCTGTGAGTTAATCTAAATGCCACTCCAATCCCATCTGGAGCGTTTCAGTTTCGTGGGCAATTGCTGCAGTTAGTTTGCTTTATTTCCTCCCAACAGAAATAAAGGGACGATACAATTAGCCCTGTGCACCGAACATGAGGGTGGAGGTTAGGTGAATTACAACATTCTGCAGCAAAGTGAAAATAAGATGGATGTGAGAAGTTTGATTGTAAGAGGAAAACAAAGTTTACTTATTTTCTTCTTTATTTAGCTCTCAGTTTTATGAGAATACACAAAAATCACACAAAGAATTCTGATGGGAATAGTCTCTAAAATGAAAAAAATAACATAAACCAATGGTTCGGCCATCATGAATTCCTCAGACTCTATTTCCAAATATAATTCCTACATAAAACTACCCCCATTTCACTTCGGGGGACCACTAAAATAAGTGAATATTATAGGACAGAAAAAAGGAAGAAGTTGTAAAAATATGTGTGTTCAGATGCTTGCATGAAATATTAAAACCCGTCAGTTCACGATGTAAAATACCACCTGCCTATAAGTATAAACAAACACATTTCCTTTGACTCCAGGTATTTTTTTCCCATTTTGTTGTTTGTAAGTATCAAAAGATTAGGAAATGTCTTAAAATGCTTGAATGGTTTCTGACTTTTTACGAGGGTTTTTTTTTTTTTTTTTTTTTTGGATTCAGGAAGCTTTGAACGACATAAATGAGCTCCGTATAGATGCTTCTATAAAGTTTAGGGCTCATCTCAGGGGTTCCCAGAGAGTAGTCGGCTCCATCACACTTCCTGGGACTCATGACCCTGACAATGAAGCCAAAGAGGCTATAATTCTCTCTCAACCTTCTTCAGGCTTGAAATCTGAAAGTGCCACGGAAAACAATAAATCAATGACACATTTGATTGGTGTCCTCCCTGTGCCAGCAGCCTCTCCCACTAGGGGCCGGTTAAGGTGGTGTGTTAGAGTCTGCGAGCTGCTGGAATTTATAGCTGGGGTGAGAATAGAACCAAGGAGGGGACATTTATTTAATAGGCTTCTGAGTGTTTGCGTTCTTATTTCACTCTTGGACAAGCTGGTGAAGGAAATGGTGTTCATCAACCTATTTGATAAAATTATTTCTTATTTAGCTAAATTATCTCTAAAAAGGCTAAAGGGCAATTTAATAACCACACAAAGCCCCCCTCCCCCGCCCCCCCCAGGTATCTCTCTAAATATAACTCATATGTCCTACAGCTGTCTCATGAATCTCTCCTCCTAAATTTCCCCCTAGCCTGCCTTAGTCTAGCACTTCTCTCTGTCTCCTTTCCCTCATTTTTTCCAATGACTTTTTCCTTCTTCCCGTAGCAACTCTCTATTCTTTCCCGTGTAAATTAAATCAGGCTACCTTGGCCTTTCTCATTTTCCTCCCTTACCCCGCACAAAAAGATCCAGAAATTACAAGGACAGGCAGAATTCTTTTTACTGGGTGTGATAACTCCGAATATTAGATACAAGTCACTCACTTGACAGGTGAGAGACTCAAGACTTAGAGAGGATATGTAACTTACCCAAAGCCACACAGCCGTCAAGTAACAGAACCAGTCTTTAAACTTCCTCATTCCAAAGCTTGGGCTGTTTTCAAAGTACAGAGGAGGTCCTCAGGGAGGGCTCTGGGTGGATGAGGAACAGAATTAAGTCATGTTTACCGACAGCCACATCCTCTCAAGTTCATGGGTGTTGGATCTGCTTTCATGCCCAGGACAGAAAACAGCCCTGTGGTATGTGTCTCAGGAGAATCATCAACACATGGTGGAAAAAAGCATTCTAGTTCTTAGAGGCCAGTATCTGCACAACACTGGAAATGGGGGCAGGTATTCACACTGTTTTCCTGGGAATGGTGCCCCCTAGAGTTGTGTGAGGCATTGGCCCCTGCTGCATAGCAGCATAGTTCCTTTATTTCTCATGGAGCTGGTTTTTTTTTTTTTTTTTTTGGTTTTTTGTTTTTTGAGCTCTTGAGGGGAAATACTGCGACATCTGCTCTTGGAATGTTTCCCAGCCCTGCTGAGATTCAAAGTCCACATCTGTTTTTGGGTCTTTAGCTTCTGGTTCCTTTCACCAGTAATTGCTGACACTTCAGGTGGGGACCAATAACCTAAGCTTAGAACTCAGGTTGTGCTATGAACCTAGAAAAGTCAACTCCTCTGGTAGTTGAAAGTCTTTCAAAGGCGCCAAGAAAAAGGTATCCCAAAAATGTATATGTAAATATATAACCGTATTCTCTAGAAGTTACTGTTACATAAAATTCAAAAACAACCAACTTTAGGTGAGAATCGATGAGGCATTGGGTGAGTGCAGGGGTTGAGGGGGCAGCAAGAACAGGAAGGGAGGAGACTAGGGTTTCTACAGAAACAATTCAAGCATAGGGGTGTCTTCTCCCCTTTCCTCCGTCTTAGATAGGTCTCCCCAATTTTGCTGGGCCTATCAGAGTCAGAACTTCACTTTCCCATGGCCGAAGGTCCACAGCGGTTTCCTTAGTTTGACCTCCTGGGGAGCTGGTGACTAATGGGAAGAACAATTATAGTGAGAAAGCAGTCTTGCTGTGTGGGCCGAGGGTGGGTTTAAAGGAGTAAGACGCTCTGTGCCTGGGGTTTGAATAAGCCTGAACCTCCTAATTCATTTTTAGTACCCATCTTTGATCTACTTTTAGCATAGTGACCAATCCACAGATAACCGGCTCACAAGAGCCAGAATGGAAGATTAAACTGAAGGAGCTTCTAGAAAGCAATGGTACCTAAAACAAAACCATTTTTAGTGACTGCGAAGGCTCTCATCTGCCAGCGAGCTTCTCAGCTGGGATTTGGGATACTGAAGCAAAATGAACAAAGTTATAGGTGTTGTCTCCTCTATACTGAATTAATAAAAGTAACAAACCTTGAGTGATTACATTAACAGATATATATTTATTTGGTCTTTGTCACCAGTTCCTGACACAGAGCTCCTAAATCTTGGAATTTCCTTGGTGATAGAAGCCTCTTTTATTCTAATTAGGTGACTCTTGGCAGACACCTATGGACGTAGCTGCAGAATGGGAGTTGGTGTCCAGAACGACCAAGCCATTATTAGTGTTGGACCTCCTGGGAGGG
>NW_011888836.1:4959764-4967399 GCF_000151845.1 Pteropus vampyrus
TAGAGGAAAAAACCCCTCATTTGGTCTCAGAAACGATTTGAATGAAAATAGTATACCTTGTTACAAGAGGGTTTTTTTTGAGGACTGAGAATTCTGAAAAAATTAGCACTGGGGATGAGAATGGGGCAAGAGGAGGGCATGTTTAATAGACTTCTGGCTGTCTCTGTCCTTATTTCATTCTCAGACAAGCTGATAAAGGAAAATGGTTTTAAACAGCCTATTTAATATAACTGTTTATTAGAGGGTTTTTTTTGGGTTTTGTTTTGTTTCATTGTTTTTAAGCAAAATGAAAGTTAATTGATGCGTAGTGTTTCAGGGAGCATACTTGCAATGTTGTGCCTGGCTCTTTCAACAGTGAGAAAGACTCAGCAGGCTGGGATCCAGGAGTGACCTGCTGGCTGTATCAGGCTGCTGGACAAACAGCTGGGCCGTAGACAACACACTTAAGGGATGTTTACCCAGCCTGGCCCGGGGGGCTGTGCATCCGTCTCGGCTTGTTGACCTGCTTTCTGCAGCCGGTGTAGGAGACAGGTCCAGCAGGGGCTGATGTCACAAACCAGTTGATATATTCATAATCAAAGCTATTCACATGCTTTATGCTATATAAAGTTAACATCATATTTATATTTTATTTCTTAGAATCAAAGTGTGTTCATTATGCAACCATAAGTTGACAACATATTCTCTAAACATAGCTGAAGAATTTTAAGAAGCTGAAATAAGATTTTTAGAAGCACACTCGCTTTCAATGAATGAAACTCCATATGCTTGGGATTTGAATAAGTCTGAACTTCATAATTCATTTTGCATAATGATCAATGAGCAGACATTTGAATGAGTGCGTGAAGAACCTTGGCTATGGGAGACGTTGTGCTAGATTTATCATCCCATGTCCTATTTGGATTCTGTGGAAAAGAAAAATATACTCTCTACTTTAGTGTTCAGAAACAATCCCTTCATCAAGTTATGTTGGTATTAGCAATCTGGAGTCAATTGAAATGTGAACTAGATTAAGATTGAAACTTCAGAATAAAGAGCTGAGTACAGTCTTCCTAAAAACACAATTATAATTACACTAAAGTAGTATGTCCAAGCTGTGGACTTCCTAGAAACCATCTAGCAAACTCTGTCTTTATAGAAACTCTCAAGTATTGCACCCCCTACTCCCAGCTCCAAATGTTTTATAATGAACATGTACACGAACAGCAGCAGCTGCCCTGAGTCTCCAGTTTTTCTGGAGGAAATGATGCTGTTATCAAGCAGCTATATGTTGTGAAATTTTTACAGCTTCTCAAAAGCTCTTCATTAAGAGAAATGTGCTCCAGCAAGCATAGCAATAACAGCCACACATGCATGCACACACACCCTGCAAAAATCCACAACATTCATGTCTGTGTCAACATGATTTCTGATAAGGACCAACCCAAGAACCCAAATATGGTGTTGGCAGAGCCTGTAAAGAAAGAAAAAGCAGTGTTCTGCTTGCCCTCACCTCATCTGACTCCATGGGTACTGCATCGTAATGCATTTTTATTATTATAGCCAACCATCGTCCTAATTTGCATTTACCTGGTATTTTACTAAGAAATATAGTTTCTAATTTTTAGAAGAAAATTTTTTTCCATAATTACAGGAATGTGAATGGTAATAAATTAAGATTAAAAAAGATATATGATATGTAGTTTTTAAAAGCCACATTTACAAGGAACATAATAATTTATTTCAGGCTATCATGAGTATTACAGCCCCAACAGATACATGAATTACACAGCAGGTTTGTTTTGGTCACAGTTTGTGTCATGAATCACAGATTTATTGACTTTTGGTGGAGCTGATGGATCAATTCTTTTAAAGCTGATTCCAGATACCAAACTGCTACTGATTCAGTTACCAACATTTTAGTAAACGGTATTCAAAAACATTTCAGTCTATCATTCATGATGCATCTAAGTGAATTTCTCTGTCAGGTTTGATACCAATTTTTAGAAAATAAAAAATGAACAAATAAAAAGGAATCTGTCAAAGCATAGGGAGAAAAAGAGAAGGGTTTTGGACAAAATTTCCCTTGGATTTGATTACATGAAAGCACCCAAAGACTGTGAATTTGGTTCCCTCTCCATGTAGAATGGTTGTCTTCATTCCTTTCTTAGGAATGTGTGTGGGTCGTTTGCCCAGGGGTGGCCAGTGACACTTCCTTGCATTAGGCCAAGGCAGTGGTGGCATTTGGCCAAAAGAGATCTGAGGATTCTGAAGCCAGAGTGCGTGGAAACCCAAAGCCTGAGCAGCAATGAGTCACAGGAAGGTGTACCACAAAGTCAA
The DNA here is from genome assembly GCF_000151845.1 of Pteropus vampyrus. Lineage (NCBI taxonomy): Eukaryota > Metazoa > Chordata > Mammalia > Chiroptera > Pteropodidae > Pteropus > Pteropus vampyrus. The sequence continues at coordinate 4,962,084 of NW_011888836.1, forward strand.
GAGCGCAGAATATTCAAAGGCTGAGATAAGAAGGCCAGAGTCCAAGCACGTGCCAGCTAGGAAAGTCATTAGTGTTGAAGTCCTCGGTCAAGACGGGGTCCAAGAATGAGGCCTTTGTTCATTTTCTTTTCTCCCCCCAATTCTGCACTTTACACTGTGCCCTCTTCTTTTCTCTATGGTTATTCAAAACCTGCTCCTCTTTTAAGATCAGAGTCACATCCCTTTTGTCTCACAAAACATTCCATGCTGACTCACAGCTATTCTTCCTTTTGTTGACTTATGCTGTTAACCATATGTGCAGCACATTCAGGACTAAATCTTACGGTGTCTTTTGACATCTTCAAACTTGTTTCAGTGTGTTTTGTTTTTCCGAAGCAGATGACGAGCTCCTTGAAATTAGTACCTGATCAATAGTGAGAACAGGAATACTATTTTCAGAGGTGAGGCTTTTTCATGCACTGATAGAACCACGGCCTTGAGGTTTCTTAGATTAGGGGGATAGGGGGAGCATGGGCAAGATCGTTTCTGCCCAAGAGCCTAAGGCAAGGGTTGAATCTTCCAGGGTAAGTGGTTTTAGCACAATCTCATTGCAGTCTGTGCATAAATTCTTGGTGGTACTTTCTCATTATTTACCCTCTTACCATTTAGCAATTTCTCTTTAGCCACAGTTTTACCTTTTTAGATTATAGAAAATTCTCCCTTCTTTCTGAAACCTACCAATGCTTTATTCTTATTGTATCTCGACATTGTGCTGACGTTGGAATCCTGGCAAGCCTCTAATCATTCAGTCTTTGGCTTTCTTGACCCACTTCTTACAACTGCATGTGTGTCTTTATCATTATTCATCCTTTACTATTTATCCTTCCCATTCATGGGCCACGTGCTTTTAAAATCAGATTAATGGAAGAGCTCCCTCAGTGGCCACTTTGGCACTTCGGTTTCTTCACATTAATGCTGTTCAGTGGGGGTGCTACTGGCTTGGGAGGGGGCAATTCTACAGTCCTTGGATGAAAGGAGTTTTAGTATCCCTGGCCTTCCACCACTGAGAACCACCATTGCTGCCAGGGTTCATGACAAGCAAAAATGCCCCCACAAATTTCCAAGTGACCCCCGGTTGAGTCACACTGCTTTAGATGCTGCCTCCCCACCCCGTACTCCAAATTCACACATACTTTATCTCTACATGGGATTGTTTGTGCCTCTATGAATAAACTGTTTCATTTTTGAAAGCTCATCATATCTTTAAGTCATTCTTCCTTTTAGAGGTTGTTTGTTTAACCTTGGGATGAGTCATATGTTATTTTCTCTTGTTTTATTTTGTTCACTTATTATTATGGTAAATGTCAAACACACACAATAGGATAATGAATCCTATTTTCAACAATTATCACCTAGTTTTATCACTTAGTTTCAACAATTACCAACTCATCCCGATCTTTCTATACTCCCACCTATCATCCTCCACCCATTTCCTGCTGCCACTAGATAATTGTAAGCAAATCACAGACATCATTCATTGTATATACCTTTTTGATAAACTTTTCGATATCTTCTTTTTTTAAGTCAGTAAGGGTTAAGGTGAACCACTTGCTTAATTGTCCAGGACCCCACCCTTCCATATCACCTACACATTCCCTCTGGCTCATCAGAATTGAATCTAGTGCTTTAGCTGCCTTCCTTGCTTCCTCTGTATTCTGAGACAAAAATTCCAAGACAAGTCAAGAATTTATCAAATGCTCTGTTTTTAGCAAAAGGAGACTTTAAGCAGCTGTTTGGATTATACAAACCTAGTTACTGCTTTATGTTATATCTGTGCTTGTGTGGTGATCTGTAGTAGGCAACTGACATCCAGATAGTCTCTTGGGTAAAGCAAAACATAATTTAACACCATCCAAATATCACTTCTATTTCTGACTCTCTGTGTTACCTGACAAGTTCTCCACCAGGCTGGGAAATCTGAGTCACTGATCAACCAACCTCCCTATTTCATTCCTTGCCAATCCTGCTAATTTAGAAAAGGTATGTCTTGCTGATGTACATTACCTATCCCAGTACTTAATGAATTTAAAGAGATTGCTTTTCATTTGAGTCTATTAAGATATTTGGAAAATGAGGGGTACACATGTTGAGTCAGAAGGCTGAAACGATTGGTTCTCTCATAATTGGTTCTTCAATGATTAGGACAGTCAAATGGTGTGTCCTGCTTTCTGCCTTCATCCTCCTCCTGGGAGGCCTTTGCTGGCTATTTGATTGCTTAGTGATTAGAATTGATTAACCCTGCTGACTTTGGGACAGCCCTTTGAAAACAAACTGATGAACTGTATAAAAACTAAGCTTGACCTGGAGTATTCATAAGTGCCAAGCTATTGACTCTGAGGCCCCTGAGCTCTTCAGTGTATGCGGGGAGCCATGACCTTGACCTGGAATGCAACTTTTGAGCCAATCCCTTACTGAATCATGGCTATCCCCTTGGATTTCTTTCCCCAAATGTAACTTCCCTCCTCCTACTTCTGGCCTCCAGATGGGTATTCAAAAAGAGTGACCTGTTTTAGGAACAGTTTGAACGATTCCTTGGCTGTAAGCAGCTCCAGTGGAAGAGAGGGAATGTTAAATGATCATGTTAAACGCTCCAAAGGAATGATGCTTAGATTGTTATATTCAATTAGGAAGGGCCCTGTTTAGAAAAGTCTTGTCAGAATACTTTTCAATCTAAGTTTCACTCCTAAAAAGACACATAGTTTTGACTGCTTTATATTCCTCTGTGTTCATAATATTAACCCCAGATTAGTGAGTACAGTGGTATTATTATTATTATTATTTATTATTATTATTGGCAATGGCTAAACACTGATAGTGTTTTAAATAAATTTCATGTCTCTGATAGAATAGGAAGGAGTTTCCCATGCCTTGTTCTATCAACTTTTGCCAAAGTCATAGTTTATAATAATTCAGTACAGCATGACCATATAACTGGCCATCAGAAAACTGGCAGGTCACCATCGTGAGTTGTGGGAAGCAAGCACCTTGAGACAATAAGAATCCCCATCCTTGCCTACTTCTCTGAGTTGTTGTGGCAATGAAAATGCAAATGTACATGAAAGTCTTTGTAAGCTATAAGCCCTATTCAAATAAAGATAATAATGAAGATACTAATAGCGTATTATGCTCCTGGAATTAGTCAGTCATTGAGCCGAATTCTTCATGTATCATCTCATTTAGTCTTCAACAATCTTATAATGTTTTTGTTATAATTATTATTTTCATATATATGTAAGTATATGTGGTAGAGTGTAAATATAGCAACATGTAAAAGTTTAATAAGACAGCTTTTAGTGCTGTAAGGACCACTCTGGGCCAATTCTACTCCAAATCATTGATGCCTGCTAGAAAAATACAACAAGAACAAGAAAACCCATAGGCACACCAAATGGGTCAAATCAGGCACTTAACCATACCCTTCTCTGGTATTCAAAATTGATGACTCACTTATGAGAGATTTCTAAGCATCTAAAAATATATGTACCCTTAAAAATTATGTCAGCGGTGACTTGCAATTTATAAACAAGAACAAGACTTATCTTCTTCCAAAGCATCACTTTAATAATTATCCATCGCCACTCCCTTGGTTGAGTTCTATTCACTTCCACTCTTCAGCATAACACATGCAGTTAACGTGAAACCAAAGACAGCTAACAGAGATAACCAGAGGCTGGGAAGAGGAAATGCCAGCTACTGTCAGGATAATGTTACTTCCTTTTTATAGACTAAAAACCAGTCTTTTCATATTGGGTTGCCAAGGTATAAATAGCAATGTGGTTCCTAAATGTCTAACAAAAAGGAAATTATTTAATAAATTACAATACAGTCATAAAATAGAATATTATGATCCAATTAAAATGATTTTTTAAAGTAGAAAATTATAGTATGGGGAAATCCTCAAAATAAAATGGTAAATGATAAAAATCAGGACATAAAACTGTGTGGTATGTCCACAAGTTTGTTTTACACACACACACGCACACACACATGACATGAATTGAAATATTAACAAAGGTTATCTTTGGATATTGAAGTTATGCGTTTTTCACAAATTTTAGTTATTATACTTTTCCTTATTTTCCAAATATTCTATAATGACTACTTTTTTGAAAAGATGGATGTAAAATAGTAAAGGGGCTGTATATTGCGGTTTAAACATAGATAAGAGTTTCTGAAGATTATAGTTTCCAAAAGTTAATATGTGGTTTTAATAGTCCTATTTAATTGTGAATAGAAATATAGTTTTTTAAAAAATGTTGCTTTCCCTTATTGTAGGCGCTTTTTAGCAGATTCCTATTGCACTGCATGGTTCAGATCTTCCCAGCATGTATAGAATTTCCCAGGAGTACGCGTTAAATGTTTTGGTTAAATGACTTTCAGATGACTGGGCTCACTCTAGCAGAGGAACCCTGAGTGCACTGAGAGTTTCCTTCTAATTTAAAGGAGATCATTTAAATCCGCCTGGAGCTCCCAATGTGCTACTTGAAAGTTGTGCTAAACAGAACCAAACCAAGAAAAACCCCTAGGGAATAAATGTGGCAAAAATAGGACTGAGATGTGTTTTTATGTGCAGGTATTTGAATATTAAATGTTGAAAAAATGATATTAATTGGAGAGAAATGGAAAACCATTTGAAATGTAAATATGAGACATGATTATAATGTAGCGATATTAATTTCTCCCTTAGAAAATTATTTTTAAAACTTAATTAGAAAAATAAAACAGAACTGAATTAGATTGGTATTACCCAAAAGTTGGCCAGCATCATGGAGAAGAGAGAGGCATATTTCATGGTATCCGATTAGCCAGGGCTTGTCCGCATAGGACTCTGAGGAGGTCTGTGAGTAGACCCAGGTTAGAAGTGGGCAACACTTGGTATGACAGAGTTTCATCTCTGGGGCTCAAAGGTGAGAATTATGTTCCTTTTGCTGTCAGATCCATTCTCTGCCTCTGCCCTGCTGCTATTTGCTATTTCAAGGAACTACACTTTATCAGGTTCTTTGCTCTCTGGCTTGATGGAAGCTTGATTGGCCATGTGGAAGCTGCTGGAAGGTTGGATTAAGGAGACAGGCAGAAGCCGTGGTACTTTTCTTTCTCTCCTTCTACCTTGGACAGTAACATTTTCTCCTCCAGCATCAGCATCTAGCAGGTGATGCCAAATCCTGGGTTCCATTAACACCCTCTGCCCACTTTGCCCTTCCAGCCTTAGTAGTTTCCAGCTGTGGCTAATCTCTGGCTTCTTCACTCTTTCATCACATATAATAAATTCCCTCCATA
>NW_011888836.1:4967449-4969593 GCF_000151845.1 Pteropus vampyrus
GAGTAGACCCAGGTTAGAAGTGGGCAACACTTGGTATGACAGAGTTTCATCTCTGGGGCTCAAAGGTGAGAATTATGTTCCTTTTGCTGTCAGATCCATTCTCTGCCTCTGCCCTGCTGCTATTTGCTATTTCAAGGAACTACACTTTATCAGGTTCTTTGCTCTCTGGCTTGATGGAAGCTTGATTGGCCATGTGGAAGCTGCTGGAAGGTTGGATTAAGGAGACAGGCAGAAGCCGTGGTACTTTTCTTTCTCTCCTTCTACCTTGGACAGTAACATTTTCTCCTCCAGCATCAGCATCTAGCAGGTGATGCCAAATCCTGGGTTCCATTAACACCCTCTGCCCACTTTGCCCTTCCAGCCTTAGTAGTTTCCAGCTGTGGCTAATCTCTGGCTTCTTCACTCTTTCATCACATATAATAAATTCCCTCCATAATACTCAAATTGGTTTTGCTTTTCTCACTAGACTCTGGCAACACAATAGATTATGATTTAGGATTGTGCTGGGAACTGCGCCCCAGCTCAAGGGAACATAGACAAGGAAGGCAAAGTGAAGACATTTCAAAGAGCTATTGCATCATTAGATACATTTGTTGTGATGGCAGCAGGTAAAATGCAGGGGCTGCATAAACTGGGGCTTAATTATGTACAGAGGTTTAAAGAGAATTTTAAGCATGTATCAAAAGAAAAATAAAAATTGGCTATCTTAATAATCCAGGTCTGATGGCTGATAGCTGGCAGGCTGTTTATGTGGAGAAGCCATTTTTTCCCCTAGGAATGAACTTTTTGATTCCAAGAGCTTGTTCTCTCTTGAGTAGAAGCCTTCTAGGAACATCCAAATTTAATAAAATTTGAATAAAGCCTGAATATAGGAAGATGCCTCCCATTGCTATGTTAAGCATGATTGGGCAACAGAGCATATATAATTTTTAAAAAACCACTCTAGGATAATTACTAGCTGCTTTTTGAATTAAAATTTTTTTCCACTCTGTGTTTATTGTCAGGACCATAATTTGTGAAATAAAAGAATTACCAGTTGCTACAGTTTTGTCACCCACAGGAAATCCTTCTGATAGAGGCAGGCATAGAACACTTATCAACTGTAGCCTATAAAGAAAGAAGGCAAACCAGCTGTGCTCAGTACTGACAAAATCTTCGTTGATATACCTAACTCACAGGACGACTCACATACATACCTGAAATCGTCAGTGACCAGGAATGAGCAATTCATTCTGTCTGGACTTAACAGTACCCTTTAAATTAGGCTTTGAAGAGTGGCAAGACCTTATACACGCAAGAGCAGGATGGGATTTCGGAAGACCCAAGACATTGAGAGGGGAGAGAGAGTAGCAACCACGTGAGGTGGGAGTAAGGCGTTAGTTGTAAGAAGGCTGGCTTTGTCAATCAGATTAAGCAGTCCTGACTTTCTTTTGTGGATGAGAGGGCACGGAAGTTTTTGAGTTGAAGAGTGACATGATAGGATTTGTGCTTTGCATGTTTTTTGCACACATGAGTTTAATAAATAATTGTCAAATTAAATTTTTGAAAGATGACAATGAAACGGTAGCTAAAAATTCTTCTGAATATAATTATAGTGCTTTAGGTTGAGAGCATTTTCAAGCTAGATGTAGTTAATGCCTATTGTTCGTTTCCTAGCAACCATACATCCTTTTGGTGGAGATATCAGAAGGGTCACTTGAACATCTCCACTTAGAATCATTCAAAGGACAGTATGTTGCAAAGGAGACATTTACCTCATTTGTTCCCCTATCTTCCAGGGAATGCACGTCATGGTCAGAAGGCGTGACTGAAGTTTGAGGTGAGGATGGGACTGTGCTTCTTCAGGAGGGTTGGGGAGCACAGGATGGGAGAAGCAGTTCAGTGCTCTCCTGACGTGCTCCCATCAGAAGAAGATCTTCACAGAAAACTTAAATACAAAGGAATTTGCAGGGAGGTCAGATAATATGGGAGGCAGGAGATTGTCAAAAGAGCTCTGACGGTGAGATATGGGTGAGGAAGTGCAAAAGATGGAGTGAGAGACAGAGACATCATCAACACACCAAGCATCTGTTTAGTAATCCTTAGAACAGTCCTGAAGGAAGTTGTTATCATGCCCAATTTATAAGATGAGCAAGCAGAGCCCC
>NW_011888836.1:4969643-4978945 GCF_000151845.1 Pteropus vampyrus
CAGGATGGGATTTCGGAAGACCCAAGACATTGAGAGGGGAGAGAGAGTAGCAACCACGTGAGGTGGGAGTAAGGCGTTAGTTGTAAGAAGGCTGGCTTTGTCAATCAGATTAAGCAGTCCTGACTTTCTTTTGTGGATGAGAGGGCACGGAAGTTTTTGAGTTGAAGAGTGACATGATAGGATTTGTGCTTTGCATGTTTTTTGCACACATGAGTTTAATAAATAATTGTCAAATTAAATTTTTGAAAGATGACAATGAAACGGTAGCTAAAAATTCTTCTGAATATAATTATAGTGCTTTAGGTTGAGAGCATTTTCAAGCTAGATGTAGTTAATGCCTATTGTTCGTTTCCTAGCAACCATACATCCTTTTGGTGGAGATATCAGAAGGGTCACTTGAACATCTCCACTTAGAATCATTCAAAGGACAGTATGTTGCAAAGGAGACATTTACCTCATTTGTTCCCCTATCTTCCAGGGAATGCACGTCATGGTCAGAAGGCGTGACTGAAGTTTGAGGTGAGGATGGGACTGTGCTTCTTCAGGAGGGTTGGGGAGCACAGGATGGGAGAAGCAGTTCAGTGCTCTCCTGATGTGCTCCCATCAGAAGATCTTCACAGAAAACTTAAATACAAAGGAATTTGCAGAGAGGTCAGATAATATGGGAGGCAGGAGATTGTCAAAAGAGCTCTGACGGTGAGATATGGGTGAGGAAGTGCAAAAGATGGAGTGAGAGACAGAGACATCATCAACACACCAAGCATCTGTTTAGTAATCCTTAGAACAGTCCTGAAGGAAGTTGTTATCATGCCCAATTTATAAGATGAGCAAGCAGAGCCCCATAGAAGTTAAGTGGCTTGACCAGATTAGCCAGTTCAGGGTCTCTTCATTCCAGGTACACAAAGCACCAGCACAGAACTCATTGACTCACCTTGGTTGCCTGTGGCCAATTTGTGATAAGTCCACTCTCTTTTGATCTTTCTTACTTGTCCTTGGCACTTGCACCTTTCCCATTTCCTCGTCAAAACACTGCTTGGTTCCAATCCTCACCCCTACCTCTCCTCCTTCACTTCCTACCTCTCCAGCTGCTCCTTGTAGGCATCCTTGGCAGGCATGTCTTCTTCTAAGAGGTGGTATTTCTCAGAGCTTCATGCCCGGCCTCTTCTCTTCTCATCTATGAAGTTTCTGCGGTGATTCACCTACTGCCCTGACTTTAATCTCCACTCACATAGAGCTGATGACCTCTAGATGTTGGTCTCCTCTTCAGACAGTTCAGCTGCCTCCAGCCCGTACTTCTCAATATGTATGAGCATATTCCACATCATTTCAAATATCAAAGCAGAACCCATCTTTCATACCCCGAAGCCCCCATTAGATTAAAAATTCTGTTATAAGTTCCTCATCAGAGGACAATGTTTGAAAACCATGGCCCCTACATCTCTGGGGTCTCTTTCAGATCTCACGGATCCAGGCCTATGATCACAGAAACTGAAATGATATCACACCCCAAATTAATGCCAGCATGTCTTCTCCAAAGGGGAAAATAGATCTTGATATGTAATGTGCATTTTAGAAACCATTGTAACTTTTTCCCAGACATGAGATTTGATCAGTAAACCTCTCACTCCCCACTCTTGATTCTATCAGGTGAGAAAAGGAGAATGAGGGAGAGGAGGAAAGGATGGAGAACTTTATAGAACAGAGGTCAGCCACTGTTGGGAAGGAAGTCAGTTACCTAGCAACAGTGCCCTCTCTTCACCTCCACTAGATATCAGTTTGTGATATTCCATTTCTTCCTCCTTTTTTTAGGACTGCTCTCAGTATTTATTTTAACTAGATTTTACATATTAAAATTGGAAGGCAGGAGATGCATATATCATATTCTCATGCTTACATATGGGATTTGTGGATCGTAGAGAAATGTACAATTCTTCAAATGAAGATGGCTTCTTTTGGCCACTATTAATTTAACTAGTATTTATTAAATGTGTTTGCAATGTGCCTGACACTCCACAGAGTATTAAGTTGAAAAATCTTCTACAGGAAGTTTTAAAAACAGAAATGAGTCTCTTGTGTCCAAGAAAGACTAAGAAATGGCCAAAGGGTCACATGTTAAAATTCTAACTTTAAGAACATATGTGGATTGCTGGATATAATATCAATATATCAAAAATCAATTACATGACTATACACCAAAAATAAACATCTGAGAAATACCGTTCATAACATTGACAAAACCCCAAGGTACCTAGGCATTAAATTAACAAATGATGTGCAAGACTTGTGTGGAGGAAATTATAAAAGTCTATGGGAAAAATATTTTAAGAAATCTAAATAAATGGAGATATCTACCATGTTTGTGGATGAGAAGACATAATATCCTAAAGAAGTCAATTCTCCTCCAAAGTAATCTGTGAATCTAATAGAATTTAGATGAAAATCCCAATGGGTATTTTGCATATTTTGGTAAGCTGATTCTAAAATTGATACAGACAAAGGGCCAAGAACAGCCATGGTAATTTTAAATACAAAGAACACAAAGGAGATTCATCTTACCAGATGTTAGGACTTCATATATTGCTATAAGAATTATGACAACATGACATTGGTACAAAAGTGGGAAAAGGAGACCACTGAAACAGAATGGGGACTCTGAAATAGACCGATGCACAGCAGAGAATTACCAAGGAGTAGGGAAAAGTTGGACGGTTTCATAAGTGGTTCTGGGAAAACTGGCTCTCCATAGCGGGGAAAATTAAATTACGTCACCATCTCAAACCGTAAGCAAAAATCTATTGCGAACAGCTTAAATAATAAAAGTAAAACTTTAATAGGGCTGAAAGATATATAAGAGACTATGAGCTTAGGGGATGGAATAATTTCTTAAGACTCAAAAACAAAGAAGGAAAAGATTCATACATTTGTTAAAGAAAATTTTCAGGAAAGTTAAAATCATGATTCTCATACAGATATAAAATAAATATGTATTAAAGATTTTGTTTACTTCATTATTAATGAGGGAATCAGGTGGATGTTACAACCATTAAAAGGAGAAAGCAGAGAACCACAGATTTACATGGAATAAAGGAATGTTGAAATAAATTTATAAATGGACATAAAGCTGGCTTTCTCCACAGATAGGATGGGGGAAGAGGATTAAGGGGTGTGGGCAGAAGGAATCAATCAAACTGCCAGCAGACAGAATTTATTTTCATGTCTAGAGACAATTATTTTGCATTGCCATCAGTATCTTAAAGCTGTAAATAGTTTGTGACAATGAGCAGCTAATATCCAATAACCTGGAAGGATGTGCCCTAAACAGTACATGACTTTCCACTGAGAACACTCAATAATCTTTTGTGTTTCTTCCAAATTTCTTACATATATGACTACATTAAGGAAAAAAAAAGTCTTTTGCCCATCAAAAGATATCATAAATAAAGCAAAATAATAAGAAACAGACTAGGAGAATCTCTTTGTAATGCCTATGGTTAAGAAAGGATGATCTGACATATATAAAGAATCCCTACTAATCAACTTTAAAAATATAAAATAGCCAGTGGAAAATGGACAAATGATATGAATAGGCAATTCAGGAAAGAGAAACTCAGGATGACAAAAGAATATATGCAAAGATGCTCAACCTCACCAGAGATATGTATCCAAAAGATAATTAAAGAAATACAAATTAAAACCATAGCGATGTAATACTTTACATTTGTTAGATTGGAGAAAAATAAAAGCAGGCTGACAATTACAAATGTCATAGACTAATGGAGCTGTGGAAACAAACTACTGGTGAGAGTGTAAACTGGTATAGCCTCTAACTCAGTTATTGCTGGTAAAATTAAAGATGTGTATGTCTTCAAACCAAGTAATTCATTTTCTGAGATTTTTTCTACACATTTACAAAGAAATAGAAGCAAGACTATTTTAACAGCATTACCTATAATAGCAAATTATTAGAAACCACTTAAATGACCATCAAAAGGGGAATGAAAAAAATCGTGATGTATCTGTACCAAGGGGTGCTTAGTTAAGATGAATGGACCAAAGCTACATTTACCAATATTGATTAATCCCCAAATATAATGCTAGGTGAAAAAATCAAGTTGCAGAACAATGCATATGTATGCTATCATTAACATCAAATCTTAAAACGCACATGAAAATGATAAAAAATATTTCTAGGATGGTGGTGACTTCTGGGGAGGAGGAGGGGTGATCAGGGAGGACCACACAGGGCACAGTTGAGACTGCGATGCTTTATTTCTTAGACTGAGAGGCTAAAGATAATGTTTGCTCTATTTCTCTCTAATTTTTTTTTTTTTTTTTATGTTTTAAGTGGGTGATCATTTTTAAAGTCTATGCACCTGGATTATAGTTGGTATAAGTAGATTCTAGCCTTAGAGTTGAATCAAAGACCGCTTTCCACTTTTCTGTTCATTTCTCTCAGAAATGGACTTCCCTCTCCCCTCAGGCCAAACTTTGCTTCTTAGAGAAATCAAGAAGTGGATGGTAGGTAGATTTCTACCCTTTAAGGGACCCTGGTCCTTGAAAGAGCCAGTATTTTCTTTTTCTGGAGCCCCTGTCCTTTAGGACAGGGGTCCCCAGCCCGCGGGCCACGGACCGATTCCGGCCCATGGCCTATTTGGAACTGGGCTGCACAGCAGGAGGCTAGCGACAGGCGAGCAAGTGAAGCTTCATCTGTATGTATTTGCAGCTGCTCCCCAGCGCTAGCATCACCACCTCGGCTCCACCTCAGATGATCAGGCATTAGATTCTCATAGAAGCACTGGTCCCTGGTGCCAAAAATGTTGGGAACTGCTGCTAGGAGGTGAACTGGACTTGCCTACAGGTGTGGGAAGTCTAGAACAAGAGAAAAAAAGCTCTTCCCTGAAGGAAAGCCTTTTCCCCAGCCCTATGGGCTTGAAGCAGAGCGAGACAGAGTGGAATCCAGGCCAGAATAGGGCCTCCTGTCCAATGCTATGAAGGCCAGTTCTAACCCTTCCCTTGGCTAATGTTAGCCCTGTAGGGCTCATGGAAAAACACAGCTCAGGAAGGTAATATCTCACAGCAAAAATATCAAAGCACAGGACCAACATATCAAGAAAGTATAATAATCATGAATTTATATGTATCTGGAGCAGATATTCGTCATGTCCAGCATTCTAACTCACTTCCTATTTTAAAGAATTCCCTACCTTCCACTATAGAAGCTCAACGTGCCCCACTGTTATTTTCTCCACCTCCTTGGCCCCGAAGGCCAGTCACATGACCTAGACTCCGCCAATGGACACAACTTTGCCTCAGTTGGTTTGAGAGCTAGTGACACGGAAAAGCAGAGACCACAAAATCCTTCCACAGGCTGGGGGCTCCTGGAAGGCTGAACTCCGAGGGTAGCATTTTGGCTATGCTGATAACGGCAGCAGTTGCTGTGAGATACTCAGGGCATTAGGGAGCAACACCTATAGCTTCGCAGTGAAAGTAATGGCTTCCTCATGGGACTTCTGTGCTACATGTGCAACTCTTGGCAGGGTAGTGCTGATCCCAGTGTTTCAAGTCTCCCAATAATTCTGGGAGGTACTTTTTCTGCTTAAGCAGGCCAAGGTCAATTTTCGTTACTTGCAATTTAAAATCCTGACTCATAGGCCTAACAACAGAGCCTTGAAATCGATAAAATAAAAAGGATCAGAATCAAATGGAAAAATTGACAAATGCCATGATCAGAATGGGAGATTTAAAAATCACACTTTCAGAAACTAATAGATCAGGGAGATAAAACATCAAAAAGATGTGGAAGTTTTAAACAGGGAGATTTTACAACTTGATTTAATAGGGATATAAATAGAACCTGGCATGTAACAAATATAGAATTAAATCAGTCAACATATATTTAATGAGCACGTCCTATGTCCCAGGCACCGTTCCAGACATTTGGGATACATCAGTGAACAAAAATGTTTACTCTAAAGTTTGATAAACAAGATGTTATAAAGAAAACAAAATTTCTTTGGAATGATAATATTGCCCTGTCTACCTTCTTAAAGAACAGAGAGAAATTATTTATTTCACTTGGCAACAATACAGTTTCTCTCTTCCAAAGAACTCAGAGTATTTGTACACATCTTGACTGATAGCCTTGTAGAGATGGAGGAGAAGTGGGTAGGGAGAAGGGGTGGGGAGAGCAGAGAAGAGGAAAGGAGGTCACTGCAGGGCCAGGTGGTAAAGATGATAAAATAATTTTCCTGTTTTTTTGTAATAATCCCCAAGATGTTTACACCTGTGTCAGCTCACCAATAAGTCAGCTGCGAAATACTTTGTTCTCAACTGAATATTTGATCTATAAATGAGAGTCCCCCCTCTATAAAGTTGCTCTTGCACATTTGCGTCTCTTTCTCAGCTGGGAAAACGTGTAAATATTTGCACTAGCCTGTTATCTGTTATCTCAGTTCAGGATTTTCTCAAAGGAGCTTCAATTCAGTTTAATGACTATTTACTGAGTATCTTCTAAGTTCTGGGCATTTTAGGGATTTAGTGGTAGGTACATTCATGAAGTGCTTCTCGGAGTGTGCTCCTAGGGCTAGTAACAGTTGCACCACCTGGGAAATTTTTAAGAAATGCAAATTCCAGGGCCTCACCTCATTGCTACACAATTGGAAACTAGGGGTCCTGGTCCAACCATCTGTATTTTAGCACGTCTTGGGGTGACTGTGTTGAACAAAAGTTTAAAAACCACTGAAGTTGTGTTAAAGGATGACTTTCAATACGATAATAGCTCAGTAACTGTTAGATAAATGGGTGAACGACAAAACAAAAACAGCAAAACAAACTAGCTGTTCTAGAGTTCGGAACAGGACAAAGTATTAGCATATTTATAAGAACGAGAGAAAACAACTCTACTTCTCACAGCCTTTCTCTCTGCTGGCTTTGGCACACTCCTGTGTTACCAGGATAGATTGTTAATTTCTTTTTCTGTGTTAATTCCTTTATTGATCGTCATCCACTGCCAACTGTGGGAAGAACGAAACGACGACAAAACAAATGAACAAGATCAGACAAAACCAGAAGCGGCAGCAGCATTTGGGAATTGGTGAAGTTGTGACTGAAATTTTGGTTTTGACTGATAAAGTGAGATAAAAGTGAATAGAGATTGGTTTGTTATTTAGAAGGCGAAAATACTTTATTGTTAATTCTCTCTGCCCTGTTGTGTAGAGAAAATAGGCACCTCTCGTCTCCCTCTTTCTGGAAGAGGCTGGCAGAGCTGAGCTCAGCTGTTTCGTGAAGTTAGAACCTGCCTGGGGACACTGGACTTCCTCCACAAAAGGATTTTCTTTTTTCTTTTTATGGAGGAAACACTTTTGTGTCCTCTAAGCTGCATCTGGCCCCCAGCCTGGTCCTCCGCAGCCCCTGTCTTCCCACGATCTGACCTGGAGTCTAAGGGGCTTTATTTGGCATTCAAAACCCTATGACGTTTGGAGAGTGAAATAAACTTGAAGCGAGTTTCAAGGGAATCTCAACTGGGAGCCCTGGGACATCGTTCTGCCCCTGAGGAAACTGGAGTTGCCTAAGAGATGAGGACACTTTGGTTTCACAATGTGACTTTTGTCACAGTAGAAAACACTTTAGATTCTCACTTCCTGTTCTAATTCTGTTTGGAAATAAGAAAATCTGCTGAGATTTCATTTCCAAAGAGCAGTTTAACTTCGTGAAGAAACTTTCTCTGCGAACTAGAAAAGTGAATGAGAACAAAATTAGTCAGCATGTCCTGACACCAGTTAAATACTAATTTAAATAGCCAGGTAATGCTAGTAGTTAAACACTGACAGTATTTAGCGAAGAAAGCCTTGCCGTGCGGAGCATCCTGGGGGCAGGAGGTAGGGAGAGCATCGCACAGGTCTGGACTTTGAATGCGATCGCAGAGGTGAGCCAGGGAAGGGGCAAGGGGTGACAAGACAGAGAGGGACGGCACAGGTGAAGCATGATGGAGAGCAGTGGCTGAGGTGGGAGGGAGTGTGGTATGAGGAAGTCACGTGATATCAAAGGCTTAAAAGACAGTCGGGAGTCAGGCTGTGAAGAGTCTTGCGTCAAGTTAAAGAAATGTGACTTCACCCCATAGGTTAGAGGGTGGTATTAAGTGTGTCCTCAGGGAGGATGGGCCGTGTTACTGTGGTTTACAAAGAGCACTGTGCAGGAAAGGAGAAAGTGACTGGGAGGCTGCGGGGATAATCCTGGACAGCAGTGGCAGGTGGGGGAGCTGCCTCCTGCTCTGGGGTCTTCCTCCAACCCCACAGAGTCCCCAGCTGTTCCCCCAGAGCCCTCCCTGGCAGAGCAGAGTTCACAGCCCCTGCCAAACTGGAAGCACAACTGGAAATAGAAATTGGCACACCAGAAAGTTCTTTGAAGTATCATATTTTGTCTTTAAGGAAAAAAATCATGCAACTATATATGCATCCTGCATCATAAAATTGCTGCTCCGGGAAGCTGGGCCATATTTTTTTCCTGTGGCTTTGTGTGCCCTCTGCATCCCCCAGGGTCACTCATATTCCATTTGGGAAAAGGCCTGTCCCATGCAAGCCTCTCTGTTGACACTCCCTCCATACACTTCATGAGTAAGGATACCTGATTCATTTTGTGGATCAGTAAGCACATTTGCAGAAATAATACTTTTCTGTATCATTTGGACAATGGCTTTGCTTGTCTTGAGTGAAAGGATTTACTGAATTGGATTTCTGTAAATGAATTTTATTGTCATTCTCTTCTGATACTGTCCCTTCCTCTCACTCTAATTGATAAATATTTAGTTAATTGGCTTTATAGATCAATAGATAGCTAATTTGTGGGTATAGAGCGCTAAAGGTTGACTCCCCAATAGAAGGTCTCACTTTAACTTGATTGCAGAGTATTTTGTATTTTATATCAGACATTTCAAATATCGATAGTAATAGTTAATATTAACTGAGCACTTACTGGGTGCCAGACACCACACTGGGCTACATTATTTCATTTCCTCTTTACAATGAGCTCAAGATAGATGCCATTATTATTATTATTCCCATTTTATAGGTGAGAAAACTGGGATTTGGAGATATTTTTAAAGTTACTCAGATTTTCACAACCAAGAAATACGAGAGCCAGGATGTACTCTCAGGTGGTCAAAATCCAATATGTGTGTTTTTAGCTGCTCCACTGTAGGAATGAAATTGAAACTCGGGTGGATGACTAGACCAAACCCTTAAGATCTTTTGTAATCCTGACATCTGATAATTTTGATTCAGTCTTAGAAGAGCAGACTGATTCTG
>NW_011888836.1:4980195-4992119 GCF_000151845.1 Pteropus vampyrus
TCTCTTATCTCTTCTGGGATGAGTACCCACTTTACACAGAAAGTATTCTTCCTGGAATTAGGTTCTGAATTGTGGTGATCTCAATCAGGCAGTTCAAAGGCAAAGTTCTGGATGATTCAGTGGAGGGCTTGTTTTGTTGAGATGGCTCCATGTGATGGGGTCTTAACCTTCGGGATCACTCTGCAGCTGAGACACAGCACTGCCAAACTCATGAAGCACCCTGGGCTTGTTTGGACTGTACATTGAGGTCATCTCTAAGCCATGGCTACCATGGTTTTGGGATACAAAGCTTCACAGATGACAGGTAAGACTGTCAATACTCCATCCCAAAACCATCACCGAAACTAGTCCAAGGAAAACACTGGAAGCTAACTGAAACTGAGCAACATTTGCATTATTTATGGGAGCAGAAATTCAAACAATAGTAGCAAAAACAAAGAACGAATTTCAGGTTGTTATTAATTAAACTAAAGGAAACATAACAGTATCTAAGAAAAATTTTTTTTTATGATCAGATCTGATACCTTACAATAATTGTTTCAACTGGAAGGATAAAGCCACATAAATGATTTACTCAAAATAGTAATTAACTTCAGCCATTTGCTTTTATGCTATTGATCTAGTGTTGCACAATGTTATAGAAGGGAACAGGAATGAGAGTCAGGACAAATCACACGAAAAGTTGTTTAACTTTGAGCATGTCATCTAATCCTGTCTCAGTTTCTTCAGCTGAGACAAGAAAAGAGAGAAGAATAGAAAGCAAAGAAGGGGTGGGGGAGAGAGAGACAGCTATGAAGACATGGTATCCTTCAGAGGGGTTAAACTACATGACCTCTAATGGATTGGCTCAGACTGCAGACTCAACCCGGGGTGCCCAGGTTCAAATCCCAGCTCCATAATCTGCTAGCTATGTGACATTGACAAATTCCTTAGCTCTCTGTGCCTCTTTTTCCTTATTTGTAAAATTTATTTTCGTTGTGTCTTGAAAATTAAATTAGCAAATATATAAGTACTTTAAATGGCACCTCACATGTAGTAAGTCCCTGAAGTGTTAGGTGTTACTATTATTAGATGATCTTTACTTAGAGGACATAATAATGTGCACTGGAGGCGAGAAAGAATGCAGGGAATTTCTCTAAAGTTTCTGTGCTCTGACTAGAGAATAAACAGCAAAGGGGAAAGAAACAAATATCTAAGTACTTATGTTTGAAGCCACTAGATTACCATTGACTAGATCAGAGATGATACATATAAGGACTCGAAATAATATTTTCTGTAGGAATGAATAATCCTATGAAATAAGTTTTTTTTTTATTTTTAATTTCTAGTTTTTAGAACAGGAGTCTGATTATCAGAGAGGTTAAGTAATTTGCTTGAGATCACACAGTTAACAACAGCTGAGCTGGGATTAGAACCCAGGCCTCCAAGGCTCTTCCATTATAGCATAATGCTTCTGAAGTGTCGGCCAGGAAGGGGACACTAATATGTCCTGCCAGAGTGAGACAGGGCTCCTGCTTGGTGATAGCTGCGCAGCAGAGCGGGGACAGGAGTGCAGTGCTGCCTGGTACAGAGAAAGAACAATGTGAACTAGGAATCAGCTACTATTCCCTACTTGTATGAAGAACAGATCACGGAGAATTATGGAGGATACTTTAGTTTAAGCCAGAAGAAAGCTGAGCAGGTAGGTTATAGACTGCATAAGAAAGTATAAACTGAAAATTAATTACTCATTTTAGAAATATTATAATTTTTCAGATTATTTTAAAGTTCCAAAAGAAAACTTGGAAATCAGTTGGTCCTACCCTCTCTTTTTATAGATAAGGAAATTTAAGACTAAAAATAGCTAACTCACCCAAGGTCACAAAGATATTATTTGGTCTTATTTTGGGAAACTGTGAAATAAAGTAACAGAGGAAAAAGAAGAGCAGATCTTCTAATATAGAATTCAGCAAACTTTTTCTTAAAGTACCAGATAGTAAATATTTTAGGTTTATGGCCATATA
Source organism: Pteropus vampyrus (assembly GCF_000151845.1). Taxonomy (NCBI): domain Eukaryota; kingdom Metazoa; phylum Chordata; class Mammalia; order Chiroptera; family Pteropodidae; genus Pteropus; species Pteropus vampyrus. Next base: position 4,982,199 of record NW_011888836.1, read on the forward strand.
GTCTCTGCCATTGTAGCAAAGGCAGCCATAGACATGTAAATGAATGGACATGGCTATGTTCCAATAAAACTTTATTTGCAAAAACAGGCAATGACACTGGGATGACTATAACAATAAAAAAAAAAGGCAAATAATAAGTGTTGGCAAGGATGTGAAGAAATTGGAACCCTCACACATTGCTGGTAAGAATGTGGAAAACACTTTGGCACATCCTTAAAAAGTTAAATGGAATTACCATATGACCCAGCAATTTTGCTTCTAGGTTTATATCTAAGAGAATGAAAACAGGAACTCAAACAAGTCCATGTACCCCCATATTAATAGCAGCACTGTTCATTATAGTTAAAAAGTTGATATAGCCCAAATGTCCATCAATAGATAAACAAATTATTGTATACATATACAATAGAATATTAAGCCATAAAAAAGAATGACGTACTGACACATGCCATAATGTGAATGAACCTCCAACCCATTATGCTAAGTGAAAGAAGCCAGATGCAAAAGGCTACAAATTGTATGATTTCATTTCTATGAAAGTTCAGAATAGATAAATCCACAGAGACAGAACACAGGGGCTGGGGGAGGAGGGAATGGGGAGGAATTGCTTAATGGGTACAGGGTTTTACTTTGGAATGATGAAAATATTTTGGAACTAGATATAGGGGGTGATTGCACAACACTGCGAGTGTACTAAATTCCTCTGAATTGTTCACTTTAAAACAGTTAATTTTATGTTATGTGAATTGCACCTCTATAAATTATTTTTTAAAGGCAACGAGGCAGATAGATATGACCCATAAAGTGTAGTATGCCAATTCCTGTTATAAAAGAGAGAATGTAATGGTTTGATAAACAGTGAGTTTTTATTGTCAGGGATGTTCATTGTTATTATGATTGTTTATCCCATCAAGGAACAGACATAAAGCAATTTTCCAGGTGTCATATTTTCAGAGCCAAGAATATTAATGAATGTAAGACGCCTCCAAATCTAACCAGGAGAGTTTTGGACACATTTCAGACTAAATTTAAATCCATTGAATCTTTTGGTAAGGACAAAATTCAATGTTAAATGGTTTTTAACCACTTTTTAGAATCCATTGGACATCCCTACCCCAATTTTGGGAACTAAAATAAATGTATGGGGCTTTTTGTCAACTTCCTGTTTCTAAGAAAGAAGAACCTAAAAAAATCTCATGTAAAATGTGCCAGAAGATTTTGGAACATCAAAGAATTCCAAACAAAAACAAAAACAAAAAACCAAAAAAAAAAAAAGGAATTAGTTTATTGTAAAAGAATATGAAAGACACTAGATAATTTTATTTAATAAACACACAGGATGACTCTTTCCCAAAGACAGTTTAAGGGATTTAACTAATTTAGGGTTCAGTGACCCTAAAGCCATGTCTAATTAGACACAAAAACAGACTGTGAGAAGATTTATGTGCCATAGAAAGATGAGAAATTCTCACGTGAAACTGGACAACTTGGCCTGATTAGGCTCGCTGCTATTTTAAATTAATTTTTACAGTTGGGAAACATGAGAAACATTTTCAAAGGAAAAGATGGTAGAAAAGAAATGGTATCTGTGATTTGACTTTTGTATGTCAGACCAGCTTTCCAAATGATAGAGATGCCATTTCGCTGGAGGACAAACGTCTCTCAGGTGGCATCTGTTCAAATAATAGCTACGTTTAAAGTTATCATAGGGGCCGTTTGGGCTTTAAGAGTCACTTACAAGAAGGGCTGCCTAACATTAGACTGGCTCACTCCTGAACGACCGTCCTCCGTGGCACCCTGCTTCCTAATCCAGATGCCTAGTGTTCTGCGGTGACCCCTTCTTGTAGACACACAAAAAATCCTTATTTACATTTTAGTGTGAATAAGTTTAAGGCAATGGGCATTTACGTTTAACTAATTTTAACGGAAATAACAAGTGTTATCTCTTGAGTTCTGATTCTGGGGAGCAGATTGGAAAAGAGTATTTCTGGGCAGAAGCCTCCTTGGGGACCCTGAATATTCACTTAGCAGAGGTTCACTATTCTGCCTGAGACTAAAGCTAGCCTAGGAAGTGTCAACATTGGCTTTGAGACCGTGAAAGAGAAACTGAATGAAGGGCAGACACCAGAGTTCTTTAGGAGATTTACTGACCATAGAAGATTAATTTAGCTCCGCCATTTAGGTTGAAAAAGTTCTTCACAGCTGGGTGGGTGGAAGGTTATTAGCGATTCTTTTTTTCTTTATGCTTTGCTGTATTTTCCACAATGAGCTATATTACTTTAACAATCATAAAAAATAAAATCTAAAAAAATATAAAATTAAAAACAAGTTTTCTGCCTATAATTATTTTCATTGGCCACAGACTCATCCAAACTTTTATTCAATCTGTCATTGCCACCCTTCTGAAACTGCTGCTTAAAATAATTGTGGTAGGACAATTCTGAGAATTACTCTAGCTGTAGCTTTTGGTCAGCCTGATGGGTGCTTTTTGTCTATACAGCCATGGAGAGCTGGTAGGATTAGATGTTCTGATCACACTGAGGTGTGGACAGATCACCATGCTTGGTTTAATTGAAAGAGACAGTTGGAACTGTTGTTGGGACTATTCTGTTCCTGTGTGTGCAGACACAGCCTTAGAAATAGTTGTCCTTTTATACCACTCCCTGCATTTTGAAACTATAATACCATAAAGATTCTGCTCATTTTTTACAATTTTATTTCCTCTATTTGATTGTGGAAGGATAGGAGAAAGAAGGGATGAATGAGTGGGAACCCCAGGATACTGCTTCAACCTGGATTCAAGATGACTTGGATCTTCCTACCCACATCTTCTTGAAGTCCAGGTTGATGCAGTATCCTGGAGTCCCCATTCATTCACCATCTGTATATATTTGGAAGGTGTTTCACAGTCTTTTAGATCATAGGTATGTACTGTTTTACAATTTTCCTCTGATCTTCAATACCCATTTTTTATCATTTAGTTATGATAAACATATATCTCTTAGATCAATATCCATGTCTGGAAGAAGGTAGGACTATTTCACTATCAAAGAAAGTTGCTGGGCCTGGCTTTACTTTTGAGAGCTATAGAGAAGGGTCTGTGTATCAAACCAGAGCCACTTAGCCAGCCACTTTCATCTTGGTGCAATAATAGGACGCCAGCCCTTCCCAGCCCCAGCTGGTATAGACTATGTGAGGGCAGCTGATGGGTGTCCCACATACCACAGGGCAATCAGTTGTCTTGGAGTCATCAGCTCAGACTGAAATTAGGCTGAAAGCTGTATCATGTTAAGATAATGTAATTCTCTCCTTTTAGATATTTATAAGTTGTGGTAAGATTACAATGTCGATAATTCCAAGTTTTGAATCTTCCATCGAGATGCTTTTTTGGTGAGTGGGGGCTCGTCTTCTTTCCTAGGCAGTTAGAATCCTTACCAATGCATTCCCCAACCCATGCTCTCTTTCGTCCCTTACAAGCTGTTCAAAGCATGTTACCCTTGTTTCTAGTCACAAGCCCTTGAAAGGAAAGCATGTGTGATGGAAACAGTTCAAGTTGTCGCAGAGACTGGCCCATTTGAATTCCATGTCGTGTCACCATTCTAATCTGGGTTTTGCATATTTGGAGTCTCGCATCTTGTAACAAATGACTTTGATAAGCTGCCTGGGTCAACCAAGGGCTGGAACAGATAATCTCTTTTGGAATCAAGACAATTTAAGAGACTCTGGCCATCCGTTTCAGCCTGGCACCCTGGGGTGGCTATATGATGGCGGAGTCACCATGTTCTCAACTCTCAGCTTTGCAAGTTCAGATACTCAAACTCACAAAAGGCTGATGGATACACCTCCTTATAATGTACTTATAAGAATTACACGAGAGAGTGGACATAAAGCTTACTTATGTCTGGGCCTGGAACATTTAATAAGCGTCCTATAAATGGGCTCTTATTTTATCCTGTGACCTGTTATGTGACAGCATAGGACAAACACTGAGAAAATATTTATTCTTTGGTTCCCTCTACTAGGTTCTAGAATCCATACAGAGTACCATTCTTCTATCAGGTAGGTAGTCAGTCATGACATGATAAAATAGGCCACTTAAAAAAAGTTCCAGTCCTCAGGATGTAAAGTGCCCACACTCTATAGGTACTCTAGTCTCTTGATCAGCTCAAGAGGTGCTCTTTTCTTCAGATTATATTTGGCAGAGCTGCTGGCCCATGTTTACAACTTTGTTTGAAGTGCTTTGCTTCTGCAGATGACTGATCGTACCCATTCTTGTTTGATTCTTGTTAGCTTCAACTGGGATTGACAGGGCCTGTAGATACGAGTTTCCTGCGTGCTACACCTGCCAGCTGTGGTGGCAGAAGCACAATGTCCAGCAATGAACCACTCACCATCTGTATTCAGGGAGTGGTCATGGTGCTGGTTGTCTTGGGGATCCACAGAATTCTCTGGAAATCACTGTAGTGCTAACACAACACAAAGTTATGCCCGTGGTCTGAAGAAGTGCTCCACCTCCAACTTCTATGTGTATTGAATTGCAGCGCCTTCTCTCACCTCCAGGCTTTCGAGAAAACTAAACAAGCCTTTGGGAAACAGAGAACAGAGACCTAATAGAGACAAGAAACTGGTAACAGTTTGGTGAGAGCATGGAGTGAGGGAAAGAGGGAGCACAAAGCTCTGCCTGGAGAAGAACACCTGATTGCAAGGTGGGGCTGGGCTGGGGCTCAGGGGGCCAGGTAGCCAGGGGCCAGCAGGAAAGCACATCATACCCCCAGGTAGCCTGGGGGAAATGAGGCAGCTGAAAAGAGGTAGAAGGTGGAGTGGAAGTTGAAGTCAGCACTGTTGTCCTTTACTATAGCCCCCCAGGGTGGATTCTGTCAATAAGGATGCTGAATGGTGCTACCTGTCCTGGAATGAGAGGTGCAGAGCATTTGAAGAGTGGGCCAGCTAAGAGGAGAAGTTTGTATACCTGTTACTCCATCTCATCTTGCCCTCTTCATGGGGGAAGCAGAACTAGTTGTTTGCAAATAGCTACCCTTCATGGAGAAAAAGACATCTATCCTTCTCTCCTGGGCCATAGGCCATCTGTCCTCTGGCTGTCTGCAGCAACATGAAGGATGAGCCTTAACTCTTCCACATCAGCTCAGGTGACATGTAAAAAATAAGTGCTCTATTTCTCCTTTTGTCATTAAAGCAACCAAGGCCAGTCGGGTGTTTGCCGCAGGGAGCTCACCAGCTGCAATGTCCCCAGTTCTCTTGCCTCCTGCAGCTGTAGAGGACCTCTCTGTCTCTCCTCCCCAGCATTATGGGGATGTTGCCTGAGCCATAGCCAGCGTGCTGTCCTGATTCTTCCTGCACTGGCCCATGGAGTAAGAGCAGATTTCTGGGTGTGTGTGGTGTGGTGTGGGGTGTGTGTGTGTGTGTGTGTGTGTGTAACCCCACTGGCAGAGCCAGGAGCGCAGAAAGGCCAGGCTGTGCTGGATGCTGCAGTTCCAAAGATTAATATGTCTCTACTTTTGAGGAAATCAATGTCGAATAACAATAGCAAGTCTATGGCCATGCTGCCCTGAACTAGCTGGATCCCATCTGATAGTCTGATCTCGAAAGTTAAGCAGAGTCGGGCCTGGTTAATACTTGGATGGGAGACCACCTAGGAAGACCAGGTGCTGTAGGTGTAAAAAAAAAAAAAAATTTAAGAGATTGTAAACTGACAAGGTCCTTGCAATCTGTGAAGTCAACTAAGGATTGCCTCACCTGAAAAAAGAAAAAAGAAAAATAGCAAATATCTGTATAGAAATATCTGTATAGAACTCTAGTTTGCAAATCACTCTTTTACATAAAATTTCACTTACTCTTTACTTTGACTTTGTAGTGTAAGTATTATTTTCATTTTCAGATGAGGGAACTACAGCTAAGAGATGCTAAGCAACTTTTGCCAAGGCACACAACTAGTAAATAAAGAAGTCCCTGGGCTTGCTGCCAGGTTTCCCCAGGCTCCAAAAGCAATCTGCGGTTTGGTTAATTGGAATCTCATGTCTTTGTTACTTCTCACTTTTAATTATTCCTCGCAGTTTAAAGTTAAAGACACTTTGAGGTACCTCAAACAGTCTACTGTCTGTCAGAGTGAGAGAGAGGGGAAAGAAGACAATTTGCAAGTGATCAAAAGATAGTCCTGATATTTAAGATTCTCTTACTTTTTATTTTTTGGTTTAGGTCTTAGGCATCTCAGATCCAGGCATCAAAGGACTTGAGCGCCTGCACCCCAGCAATCCCACTGCAAGGATCTCCCACTAGATTGGAAGTTGGGGGCTGGGGGATACCACTATTCTTAGGAGAGGCAGGAAGGAGGGGGAGGGGCTGAGGACAAGGCCTGAGCTTCGACTGAACACGGACTCCCCCTCTGGCTCCCATCCTTCCAGCGCTAGTAGCTGTAGAGTCAGTCCCTGGCTCCCCATCTTCAAGGCCGCTGATTTAGTCTTATGACAGCTTCAGATGAGGTTTAGGTGTACAGTTGTATTTAGCAAATACATGTGCTGAAAACATTGATTTCTAAAATGTATAGAATATATTGCATTTTGGTAACTCTGCTTTAAGGATTCTCCTGCTGCCCCTCTCCCCTCCATCTGTCTCCCTCTCCCCTCTCTTTCCAGTACTGAAGGCCCTAGTAGCTTACCTTTCCTTTAATTTCATACCAAGTTTGTGCCAATCTGATAGAAGTTTCTTAGTGAAGCCTCTATTGGCAGTACATATGCTATTTCAAACCACTCCAAAAAAAAAAAAAGAAAGAAAGCAAGCAAGCAAGCAAGCAAGCAAGCAAGCAAGCAAGAAAGAAAGAGAGAAAGAAAAAAGAAAAAGGAAAAAAGCTGTAAGTGGGTGGTAGACAATATTTTGACATATTATTCAAGGTTTTTTCTTCTCCAGGCTTTCTTATACCCACTACCGTCTCTCACCACTGGAGACACAAGGATGAGATGCTAAATGCACTTTCCTCAGGAGAGAGCAGACAGAGACAAATGCTTGGTTCCGAGTTCTAAAATAGAGTCTTAAGATGCACAATAAGAAGAAAAGTCTTGAAAGCCAAGGCTTCTGTTGAAAGAAGCGGGTTTCTCAAGAGAGAAGAGATTTTAAATTCTGAAAAGCTTGGCTTTGGTCATTAATAACCAGTGGTTTCAATGTCCAAAGGTTCTTGAGAGCTGATGTGGACGTCTCCTCCCAACCCACATCCAGGAGCTGAAATCAGCCATGGTGGAAGCTTTTATACCCAAACTGGCAAATACTACAAACCAGGGCTTTTCCCTCGCTGGAGAATCAATTGTTGAACATTTAAACACATCATTGATTTATTTCATAAACTATTGCCACGAGGATGGGGCAGAGATCAGATCAGAGACTCAAGAGTGTGTGAGCCAAAAAGGTCTCTGATCTTCCCCTGACTACACAGGGGTAAGGACTGCTGTCAAGACTGATGGGGATGGCATATCTCGGAAACCAAAAACATGATGGATGCCAGTGAGCATGTGGGATACCTTTCCTTCAAGACACAGGACCCTGAAAATTAGGTCACTTTCCATGAGGAAGAATCAAGAATTGACTATTTTCCATAAAAGGAACTGGGTTGATGACATTTCCTGTTGCTGGGCAGAAATGAAGGCTCAAGAGATAAAATCAATTACAGGAAAAGAAAGAATAAAGAAAGGTAAATTTTTTTTCCTCCAGCCCACTTTTAAGGCTGTAAATTAAATATCAAACACATTATGAGCTGTCTAGTGAATATGCTTTGTTTTTTCTTCTTTTGTTTGTTTTGGAATAGTGACAAATGTAAGAGAATATAAGAGAAAAGACATCCTTTCTTATATAATAGCTAGTGCAATGTTTATGTGGCAGTGAAGAGTTGGTGGGGATTGGGAAGAACAGTGATGCCTGCTACCGCCAATGAAAAAGTCAAGATTTATTCACTTATTAATTTTTTTCAACAAGCCAAATATTAAAACCCAACGGTGGCAAGTTACTTTCAAGAACATCATTCATCACATTAAATTATGTTGTTCATTAAAATCTTATTGATTTATGTGGTTTCATTTGTATTTTTTGTACATATGTTTTTACAATTATATGAGGGTTATAAGCATATGGCTTTATGCCTACTTGATATGTATACTCTAAATAACAAAATTATTTAAGGCAATATTGAGGATCCATAAAAACTGTTTTCTTTAAAACAGGTCTATAACAATTTTTTCTCTTTAAAAGGGTCCATGAATTACATATTTGATGACCAGATGTCATTGAATTTTTTTTAAAAAGATATTTTCTTAATAAGTCCTCTAGGAATTTTCACTATTTTTATTGCCTCATTTATTATAGGGCTTATTAACTTTTTCTACCAGTTCCTTCTGTGCTATGATTTTCTCACAAATGAAATCCCATTTAATGGCCAGCCACCCCAAGGACCCCACTTAAGATACATCTATGGAGTAGCCCCCTCTCTTTTGATTGTTGAGTTCACAAAAATGCTGCACTGAACATAAGAAAACTAGTAAGAAAATACCCCAGAAGGCTGAGCGAGCTGTAGATTTCTTCATAATTCTCTGATAAACATGGATTCCCGTGGCCCCCAGATATGCTATGCTAGAAAAAGAAAAGAGGGACTATTGGTGAAAACCATGCACAATGGCAACTGAAAAATGTGTGCTGATCAGCGGAAACAGGGAAAGGAGAACAAGTGGAGAGAGAGTCAAGACCGCCCTGAGACTAAAACGAGATAGAAACAAATGACAATACCTAAGAGAGTCACAAAGGAAACACTGAGAAGAAAATGGAATATGTGAGATATATTGTACAGAGAAGTCTGCACCCCAAAAGAACAAGATCCAAGGAAGCACAAAGGAAACAGAGAAAGAAGAAAAATCTAGAGTGATGTCATGAGACCAATGTGGCAGGAACCTCCAATTTCTGTGCTTCCTGAGATTTCATTAGAGGTAGGGAGAGCCGATTGTTACATTTTTAGGCATTTTGTGAGCTAGGTGTTAAACAGTCATTAAAAAAAAAAAATAATATAAACTTACAATTAAATACATGATGTTAAAAACATAATAAATATTACAAGCTCATAGCATTCTAGTTATTTTAGTGTATTTCCCTACCTAGTATGGATCAAAGTGTCTACATCATGTGGAAATACGATACAGTGGCATGTTACTGCATACCTCTTCCTAACTCTGCCTTCAAGTGACTTCATATTGGTAGGTTGAAATCAACCACCATGGAAGTCTTTACACCATACAAATCAGCAAATGCTACAAATCGAGGCTTAAAATATTGTTTTATTGATTGTCTAGATATAACAACATGGTGGAGAAAATAATAATTTAGATTAAACTTAAAAGTATGTTGTGTCTTTAGCTGTTACATTGTGAATAACAAGAAATTGAGGAAATATTTTTCACTATTGAAAAACTATTATCCAATTCATCAAAAAAATTGCTTACATCATTGACAACTAAGTGACATTCCGATATATTTCTTTCTCACTTGTCTTACTCACTAAAATAAATGAAAATATCAACCAACATTCATGTCAGAACTATACTTGTTCATCAATTGCAACTGATGTTGGATACGGAAATGAGTTTGCACAAGTCAGTGAAATCATTCTGTGAAAATCAATGGTGTATGTGGAATTTAAAATAGTGTTGTATATTTTATTGTTATTTGAAAATTGTGTGACTCATATCCTTTATATCGGTAAAATTTATACTGAACTTGTTCAATATTTCCATGCAGGTTTTTTTTGTATTTGTTGGAGAACCAGCTGTTGATCATTTAGCGGCACGCCTCTGGGTAGTCTGGTCACTAACCACTGCCTCACATAACAAAAATAACACCCAGAAGCCTTCCTTTAGAAAAGGACCTGGGGGCAGT
>NW_011888836.1:4992169-4994485 GCF_000151845.1 Pteropus vampyrus
TCTTTCTCACTTGTCTTACTCACTAAAATAAATGAAAATATCAACCAACATTCATGTCAGAACTATACTTGTTCATCAATTGCAACTGATGTTGGATACGGAAATGAGTTTGCACAAGTCAGTGAAATCATTCTGTGAAAATCAATGGTGTATGTGGAATTTAAAATAGTGTTGTATATTTTATTGTTATTTGAAAATTGTGTGACTCATATCCTTTATATCGGTAAAATTTATACTGAACTTGTTCAATATTTCCATGCAGGTTTTTTTTGTATTTGTTGGAGAACCAGCTGTTGATCATTTAGCGGCACGCCTCTGGGTAGTCTGGTCACTAACCACTGCCTCACATAACAAAAATAACACCCAGAAGCCTTCCTTTAGAAAAGGACCTGGGGGCAGTAAAAAGCACAAACACGCTTTCCTCCCCTTTTAAAAATTGTGACAAAATATGCATAAAATTTACCATTTAACAATTTTTTAAGTGTATAGTTCAGTGGCATTAAATACATTCACATTTTTGTGCAGCCATCATCTCCAAAACTTTTCATCATCCCAAACTGAAACTCTGTACCCATTAAATAATTCCCTAATGCCTCCTCGCCCCCGGCCCCTGGTAACCTCTATTCTACTTTCTATCTCTGTGAATTTGGGTATTCTAGGCACCTCATAAAGGTGGAATCACACAATATTTATCCTTTTGGGCTTATTTCACTTAGCGTGATGTCGTCAAAGTTCATCCATTTTTGTAGCACATGTCAAAATTTTTTTTTAAAGTGGAGTTAATATTTCATTGTATGTATATACCACATTTCCATCCATGGACATTTGGTTTTTTTCTACGTTTTGGTTATGGTGAGTAATGCTGATATGAACATGGATATACAAATAACTGTCCTTTCTTTTTATGAATACCTTTAATTCTTGCATTCCTGGAAGGCAGATGAGAGCTGGATGGAGCGAAATGGGGCCCCAGGATCATCTCATCTTTTGTTCTCCCTAAATGCTCGATGCTCTTTCTGCTCTCTCTTCTCAAATGAGGTTGTGCACTATGGGAACAACCAGAGGAGCCAAGTTCAGCTGCTGATGCGTGACAGCACCTGAGGCCTTTGCCAATGGCTGGGGTTAAGTTCAGTGTAGCTGCTACCACAATGTGAACCATAATAGTCCCCTCCCCGAAAGTGGTTGACAGAAACCATGGAGGGATGGGGTGCAGTGAGCAAAAGATCTGTGATATTGTGAGAGGCAAGTGGGCTCAAGGAATGAGAGACACAGCTGAGGGCTTAGCCCCTCTTCAGGGTCAGGAAACGCCACTGACCGTGAGTGGCCAGTGTGCAGTGGACCTAAACAAATTTTTTTTTTTTAATACTGGAAATAATTCATCCTGATTTGTGTCTGGTTGCTGAAAATGCTATCAGCCTTTTCCCAGATGGAACAAATTATTTGCCATTCAAAATTCACTTAAAAATAACATGACCTATCAGTATGTTTCAGTTTCAGCTTATCTTCTAAAAAGAACTTAAAATGAAATGGGAAAAGCTTCCTTTTTTCCTGAAGGAGAAAACAGACATCTTTAGTTCCTCTGAGCAAATGGTAAAGCCATGTTCAGCAAGGCAAGGTCAGCAAGATGAATGTTTTTATGTGACATCAAAGGATGTGCAGACAGTGGAATCGAAGCTTGAAATGAAGAGAACTTTCAGATATATTTTTAAAATGTTTTGTCAGGCTTAGAAAAAGCTTCACAAATTGTGGAGTCTGGCCTGTGCTGATACGTTAAGAGCCTTGGTGAGGTAGGTACGGGCAGAGGATTGAAATGCTGTGAATGCTGACTGAAGTCAAATAGTACTTACACAGCAGCCACCTCTGCCTGGCCCGCCCTCTCATTTCTACCCTTTAAGACTCCATTTCAGAGGCTTTTGCAGTCTCTTCTTTAACTCTTGCCCACACCCCCTCATCATGTGACTCTGGGAGCTGAGTATGTTCTGGGCTCAGTTTCTAGAGTGAGCTAGTAATCAATTCTGAGTAACCCTCTCAGCTGTGCCCAGGAGATTCTCAAGATCACCACTGTGCAACAGGGCAGACGCCCTGGATTGAAATAAGCCACTCTAGCCCATTTCTTCACCTGAAGCAGTTCCTACTGGGCTTGAGACACTCTTTTGCTCAATAAAATGGTATGAATCAGCAGGACCGGGGATGCAGGGTATGTGAAGTCCTAGCCCCAAGAGCGAGGGACATCCTAAGGATCTAGAGAGTCAACTTGCTTTATCTTTTTCTGACCCCATCTTACAAATTGGTACTCACAGTTCTTATGGTGGCCAT
>NW_011888836.1:4998000-4999388 GCF_000151845.1 Pteropus vampyrus
AAAAAAAAAAGGTCAGTTGCAATGTAGAATCTGAAACCATATGATTTTTTTGTACTCTGTTGCATTAAAATCCATAAGTCTATCTTGCAATTTAGATCTTTAATTCATGCATGACCTGTAACAAATCATTGATCATTTGAAAAATATTGATTCAACTGAGGAACGTGGATCTCCTATATGGTGACACATTTCAGTATATGATAAAAAGCATATTCATTAATACCATCACTGATCTCATCAGAAAAATCATTAAGTGAAAGATACAAGTTTCCCCCCAATTCTAATTTTTACGGGAAAGCTTAAATTTTATTATTGGCAACAATGATGGACAGGTGTTTTCCCCGAAGTGACAGGCTTACTCCATTCATTTTCCAGAAAATGTCTGCCAAATGATCAAGTCTGAATGATCATAATATTTCTGTTAGTCCTTTCAAACTGTCATTCCATGCAAAGTGTGGCTAGTTCAGCCTGCAAACCGGTTGTACAAGTGTTTTTCCTCAGTACAACCATCCCTATGCAGAATATTAAAAAGATGGTAAAATTTAATAAAATTATTATTTTTTCTTCTTTAGCAAGGACATTCTTAAGTGGAAATGGCTTTTGTTCCCTTGCCAGTGCATGGCAGTGAAGAATACAATGACTGCTGCCTTGATTGAGGTACTAGTTTTACCCATAGTTGCTTTATGCTATCAGTGAAAACGTCAACATAGAGAAAAAGGCAAATGATGTCTTAGTATTATTATGAAAATGATGTCAACGAACTCCCTTGGGTCTATGCAAATAACCATGCAAATTCCCAGTAGAGATGGAGATACTCAGGTTTTGTTCTTCAGCATCAAATTGGCCAAGGTTGGTACAGCAGCAATGATGGCTGGGGCAAATCTATTCAAGGCTCCCCATAGGTGAGCATGACTTCCACTCAGAAGAAATGCCAAAACCAGGAGCTGACAGGAACTGCCGTGGCACCCTCCTGCCTCTTCCTAGGAAACTTCTCTTCAAAGTCTTCATCCCAGCATTCCAGGTGCCCTGGACTTCCCGCTGCCTAACGCCACTCAAGAGGGGTCCACTGTCAGCACAGGTATAGAAGAGCAAGCCTGCTGCCATCGTTGCTGCGCTCACACAGAAACATACAGCTCTAAAAACCCAAAAGAACTAACTCTGAGGTGTCCTACGGATTCCACTTTGCTGCCTTTCTTGGGCAATGCCTGGTCTCCCCCACTCCATGGGGAGTACTTTGTGTCTTGGGCTCTTACCTCCTTTCTTCAACATTTCACTTCCAGAAAACCCTACCGTAAGACCCTGTTCTTTTCCAAAATGGCAGCGTGTTACCTGAGAAATGAATCGCCACCAGGTGAAAATGAATGACCATTGAAGTGTTCAATGTGGTA
>NW_011888836.1:4999438-5058552 GCF_000151845.1 Pteropus vampyrus
CAAGGTTGGTACAGCAGCAATGATGGCTGGGGCAAATCTATTCAAGGCTCCCCATAGGTGAGCATGACTTCCACTCAGAAGAAATGCCAAAACCAGGAGCTGACAGGAACTGCCGTGGCACCCTCCTGCCTCTTCCTAGGAAACTTCTCTTCATAGTCTTCATCCCAGCATTCCAGGTGCCCTGGACTTCCCGCTGCCTAACGCCACTCAAGAGGGGTCCACTGTCAGCACAGGTATAGAAGAGCAAGCCTGCTGCCATCGTTGCTGCGCTCACACAGAAACATACAGCTCTAAAAACCCAAAAGAACTAACTCTGAGGTGTCCTACGGATTCCACTTTGCTGCCTTTCTTGGGCAATGCCTGGTCTCCCCCACTCCATGGGGAGTACTTTGTGTCTTGGGCTCTTACCTCCTTTCTTCAACATTTCACTTCCAGAAAACCCTACCGTAAGACCCTGTTCTTTTCCAAAATGGCAGCGTGTTACCTGAGAAATGAATCGCCACCAGGTGAAAATGAATGACCATTGAAGTGTTCAATGTGGTAGGTAGGTGTGTTAATATTTTAATAGGAGACTCCTGGAGTTTGGTAGAATGCCTAAATATAAAGAAATACGTCTGTGATGGGGAACATTGCAGGTTAGGGTCACAGGCAAATGGGGATGGTTCTCAGCTGAGACAAAGTCAGGGGAATTGGATGATTAAATGATTGGAGGAGGGAGACAGATCCACCTGGCAGTGGTTTATCTCCTTGTGAGATGAAGGCTACAGTTTTTTATTTCAGTTTCTAATGAGTGAAAATATACAATGTTTACATTGTCAACACAATGTGTCTCAGTCTACACAGCTGATTTCATAGACAATCGTATTTCTAACATTTCCATACTGTTCCCCCTTGATATTTGGACATTACTTAAATAGGTCATGCTTTAATATTTTGGGGGGCAAGTCTCCTCCCCATGCCTCCCCACTGTATTGTTTTTCTGACTAACGAGGCTTTCATCTTTTTTTTTTTTTTTTTTTAATACAAAGAGGGAGGAGTGTGCCAGGGACACCTTTGGATAATTCAGTAACTGTGTCAGGTTAACCTGGCTACTCCTCTTGTGTGGAACAAGTGGGGTGCCCAGGAAGGTAAGTTTGGAGGACAGGTAGTGCTGCTGAGCAGACATCTTGTCCCTGAAATGCACACCCAGCAGCTGAGCTATCAGCGTTCTGTGTGCTGAATCTGCAGTCACACTGGCTTCTCTTACAAGCCTTGAATTATGAAACAAGGTTGTGCACCTTCAGGAAAATCCCTTTGTGGGTGTTCTTCTAAAAGTACAAATTTGGTCTTTTGGTTTTCATTGATGCCTGGGAAGCCGTTTCCACTTCTATCTCTAGTCTCTGCTGACTTTTAATGAGCAAATAAGAAGCGGTTGATTACTATCTATGGAATAAAGTTTATGGAATTAAATTCACTCTTCGAAAATGACAGCATTTGAAATGACTCTATGGCCTAGGAATGACATCTGGTTTGTATCCCTCCTCGAGTTTGAACATTTAGAAAGCAGAGAGGATCCAGGGGCTTAGAATATTGGTCTCATGGAGCCTCTTTTGTGCAATTTTTGAGATCCTGGCTTAAGCACCCATGTGTCACTCACTATAGTCTGTGACTCCCGTACCCAGTTTTATCTTCTCCTTGCAGCCCCCACCCCAACTTGCAACATCCCCCCTCCGTTCTACTGCCTTTAGGCCCTTGTTCATATGACCCTTTCCCTTTAGGAAACGCCCCTCTCCCACCTTGCTCCCCCATCTCTAAATCCTTCCCAGGCTTCAAGGCCCTGCTCAAATTCTGACTTCTCTAAGAGGCTTTCTGATTTATCACCACCATCTCTGCAAATACTGACAATAATGATGACAGCTATCAGTGATTGAACCGTTATTAAGTATCAGTCCCTGTGATAAGCTCCTGTAGCATCTCATTCAATCTTTATAATAACCTTGTTACTGGAAGGTGAATTTGAGTGCACTGGCCATGTCATATTCTAAGTGACAAAGCTGGAACTCTTGCCTTGGTTTGTCTGGCTATGAAGGCCATCTTTTATAACTACTCTCCAGTCTACCTTCCTGAAATATGCTAATCATCTAATTGGAAAAGCTAATGAAGCTAGGTGGAATCTCAAAGGTCATATCATCCAGTCCTCTCAGTTTATAGATGAAGAACCTAAAAGCCCCAAACAGCAGAGTCTTGATCAAGGTAACAGTGAAATGTTGGCAGAGCCTAGGCAAGTAAGTTTTCCTAGTTCTCATACTCATTTATCATTTAGTCATTCAACAATCACATATTAAAGCTTTCTGGTTAAGGCACTATTATTGAGACTTGAGTATCATTCCTGCTATACTTTCTCTGGGTGCTCCTGTCGAGTCTGATGAATCCACACACAAAGCTGCCTCAAAATGGGATTGAGTAAACCCCTGCCTCCTCTAAGTGTGGCTCTGTGCAAAAGTGCCATGCACACTGATGGCCTCAGCGTGGAACTTTGGTCATTGGCCTGACCCCACACTCAGAGTAGCTGCAGTTCCATAGGGTGTGCTGGAGACTGGAGCAGGAGTTTGATTATAGGGTAAACTGGAGAGCGTAGAAAGGCCCTGTTTATGGTGATTCAGTGCTGCTCAAATTACTGAAGAACCAGCATTAGAAAATAGGAAGCATGTCAACTAAGCCTAATCCAATTCCAAAAGACTCTGTCCCTCATTTGCAGTCATGCATGTATGGATGTATAAACAAGTCACCAAGCTTGTCCTCCAACATTGTCATTCCAGCCTTGTGAGACCACCAGGGGTTCCATGGGGTTATCTCTTCCCACTAGCACCCCTCTGGCTGAGAGAGCCCGGGTTTCTCAGCCTCCTGCTGTAAGGGAACACCATTAGCAGGATTCAGCTCACCTCTTGGCTTCTCCTCCCTCTAATCTTAGTGTCTCTAGCCATTGTTTCAGCAGCCCTCTAGCTCATTGAAAGAGATGACTTTTTATCTAATCAACCCTAACGGGAAACTTGAATACTGTTCTCTGATTTAAATAGAGAGGCTTTCTCTAGTTTGCCTGCATCTGTTTTCCCAAGAATTACTGACTTAGGTTGTTAGGCCAATGCCTGGATCCCTAGAAATCCATATCATCTTTCAAATTTTGAGTCTACTTTTTCTCCCAAATATCTTATCAAAATAAATTGGTCTAAAGTTGGTCTGAGTTTCATCTTTTATTGATCCCACTGGCCTTTGGTGGAAACGCTGACAGGACCCAAAGTCAGTAAGCATTAATGAATGAATATCGGAGTGAAAAAATGAATAAAGAGAAGGATAACCAGGAAAAAAAAGCAAGTCTCTTGGAAAAATCTCCAACTGAGTAACAGGCACCTTTGAATTTGAGTGAGGAGTAACATATATCAGGGAAATGCATTAGAAAGGACACGCTAGGCCACTGGCTATGGCTCTGTAAAATAACCTTGCCTATGATCGAATAAACCGCTCTAAGTGGTTAAATTTCTTCTTTTCCCCTTCCTACTGCCACCATCTTGGCCCAGGTGTTCTTCATGCTTAGAATATTATAATAGATTACTAAATATTTTTTCTTGCATACCTAACTCTATGCCTATCTGCCCTTTGCCCACCCCCTCCCCCTGCCCAAATCTTATATACTGTTGACTCTAGCACAATGTGGGGGTTAGGACAATGGTCTCCTGTACAATCAAAAATCTGCATGTAACTTTTAACT
The DNA here is from genome assembly GCF_000151845.1 of Pteropus vampyrus. Classification (NCBI taxonomy): domain Eukaryota; kingdom Metazoa; phylum Chordata; class Mammalia; order Chiroptera; family Pteropodidae; genus Pteropus; species Pteropus vampyrus. The sequence continues at coordinate 5,003,184 of NW_011888836.1, forward strand.
CCCCCCAAATTTCAGTTATCTCTCGATATCATGAGGGATTGGTTCCAGGACATCCCATGGATACCGAAGTCTATGGATAGTTCAAGTCCCTTATACAAAGTGGCATCATAGAACAATGCATAGAGGAGGCACCCTGCATCCATAGATGCCCAACAGTAGATGGAAAATACTGTTTTCCATCTGAGGTTAGTTAAATCCGTGGATGTGAAACTCAAGGATATAGAAGGCCAGTTGTATAATGATTGAAAAAAAAATCCAAGTATAAGTGGACCCACACAGTTAAAACGTCTTGTTTAACAGTCAATTGTATATTGATGCCTGTTATATCTAAATTATATCTAAATTAATGCATTACTACACAACTCAAAACAGGGGATGCTTGAAAACTTAATGTTTCGCTAGTTTACTCTGTTGTCTTAAGCATTATCTCTTAAGAGTTGCCTCATACTAATGACCTGATAACTTTTAAAAATATAAATGTTCAGGGTATACCTGAAACAAAATCCCTACAAGAAAAGCCTAAGACTCTCTATCAAGTATCTGGGCAACTTTTATGATTAGGAACTACTGGTCATTGTACCAGCAGCATTAGCATCCCCTGGAAACACGTGAAAAATGTAAATTTGGGGCCACTACACACTTTGGGGTAAAACCCAGCAATCTGTGGATTAATAAGCCTTCTAGGTGATTTTGACATAAAGTATGAATACCATTGAATTAGACTGTTACAATGATTTAGGGCAGTGGTTCTCAAACTCAGCTGCACATTAGAACACCTAAGGAGTTTTTTAAAAATATACTGATGTTGTGTCACGCCTGGTTAGTACTTGAATGGGAGACCACCTAGGAAGACCGGGTGCTGTAGGCATAAAACATACACACACACTCTGATGCCTGGCAACTTAACCTCAAAATTTGACTTAATTGGTTTGGGTGCAGCAAGCATTGGTATATCATGAATGCTGAGGTCAACATAATCTGCCATCCATAACTCATTTCACAATTTTGTATTTATCTAGTCTTACTGAACAGATTAATAAGGTGATAAATTTGAATGCTTGAAATAAACTTATACCTTTAAAGTATCATTGCTTATTGAGGTTCTGCATAAAGTTTAATTTGAATAAAGGAGTCTGCTATTAATGTTTTGAAAACCAAGGCCTAAAGACTCAAGTCTAAATTCCTTAGTCTCCCCTTTTAAGACACAAGTTTATTGCTTCTTACTAATACCCCACAGCTCTACTCTGTAGCTCTGACACATACCTGTATATGTTCCCTAGCACTTAGGAAGGGGAAAAAAGCACTAGACTAAGGTTCCAGGCTAAGAATGTTCCAGCCCATTGGGACCTTGCAAGTCACTAGTTCTCTTTGGGCTTCTGTTTCATTATAAAGTGAGAGCCTAGAACTAAATAATCTCTAAGGCTCCTTCTGATTCTTGGTATTTTAACATCTCCGTATTCAGATTGGTTTCCCCACTTTAGCTGCATTGTCTCTTTCTCTGTTTCTCCAGGTTAACTCATCCTAAGGCACAGTTCAGGTTCTAATTACTCTTTAATATTTCTTTGGCACTGAGTCTATGCTTCTTTAGCCTCTTTGGCAGTTTTCTTTTAAATGTTTATGTCTGGTTTCTCACTGGGTAATAACAAGATCTTATGTATCTCTTTGTATCCCTAAATGACTAGCATATGGTAGGTACACAATGTTTGTTGATATTTTTTTCAGGACCATGAATTGCCTCTGCCATTTGTTTTATTCCAACAACAGCTTTGTTGAAAGTTTATTTTTTTTGCCCAACGAACTTTCATTACTGTACCAAAGGTTCCAACTCATATCCTATTTATCCCAGAAAAATTTTTTGATAGTCCCATTCATCTCCTAGTTCCCATGTATTATTCTCCAAAAACAGCTCTCTTCTGGCCTCTACTGGTATGATAGCAGACAACTGTTCCACTAATTCTTTGCTTAAGTGCATCTACAGAACTCAAGTGTAAGGACACTTCAGTTTCTAAGGAACCATTCTAACAGCATCAACTCAGCAAAGAGAAAGATTTTGAGATATCTCTTAAGCTGCTAGAATTGATGAGGCGAGCTGGCTGGTAAACTTTCAGATATATTTCAAATGCTTATTTCTGAAGAGGCATTTTTCAAAATTAAATTCATGTTTGTTATGTTAAGATGTCAGGGATAACAGAATTAAGATTCTTAGGTGTTTATTTAAAAGCTTGCTCCTTTGGAGAAAATTTGTCAGCTTTACTTGAACCTGATATTGTCCTTGGTATCGTGCCTAGTAAAGTGCTTAATAAACATGTGTTAAATAAATATATTAGTATTTGGTTTATGTAATACTATTACTTTTTTGGAACTGAATTATGAATTAAAGACTATCTGGGGAAGAATCTTTGCAGGCTTTCAGAGTTATTTCTCTTAGCAGGCCTAAGAATGTTCTCTAAGCATTTTTAAAAACACCTGCCAGTTGCAGCTTAAATTGAATCACTAATACATTGAGCCTACCAACAGCAGTTTTTCCAGCTGTACTTCAGGAAAAATTTTTGCTACATGAAAGGTGTTAGGAAATATTCTTCTGCTTCATTTTGCTCTCAGTAGTCTATTATGTCTTCTGCATATATTTAGGTACCAGTGATTGAAATTCATTCAAGCTGCTGCCTTTGATAATCTTAGGTTTCAAATGGTTTAATCGAATACCTGATTGTTTAAAGGCAGGAAGATGTTACTCAAATATTAAGTGCTGACATAAGGTTCTTAATACTTTAAATCAGAGGTCATAACTTTAAAAAGCTCATAGGCACCTGAAACTATATATAATTATATATAAACAGTGATTGACATATATTTGTATGAAAATATTGTCTAACATATATACCTCTTTACAAATGAATAAAGCTCTTTCATATTCATTATCTTCTTAAAGTTTGAGAGTACATCATGCATCATACACTGCAATTTTGCATTTAAATACATTCTTTTCACTCAAGTGTTTTTAAAAAGTGTCTATTTTCATAACTTCATTTAAAGGTAGAGCTAGTTAATAGCAGATACAAAAGAAGAGAGAACTCAGTTTACCCAAACTTGTGCAAGGTGACTAAGGATAAAATGAAAAATGCTAGTTATAAAGGGTTGGATCACCGTCAAGCTACTATCAGGTAGACAATTTCTTGCTGTCTCTGCTTAGCCTGCCTTTTAAAAAGCAAAATTCTATGGTGCCCTGTTCAAATCCAGGTGTCTATCAATCTCTTGGCCTTTAGAAACACTAAGCTAGATACAAGCTCTGATTCTGAAATTAGGCAATCCTGGGCTCTAATTTCATCTCTTGGTTGTTAGAAGTAGCCAAGTGACAATTCTGGCCACTGAGAAACAGAGGAAGTTATTGGGTGAGGCCTTCTGGAAAACTTTTTAAAGAGAGACAAAAACAAATGATATAGGCTTTTTTTATTTTCCCTTCTTCCTGCCTGGAACATGAATATGAATGATGTTAGAGGTGGTCTAACTATTTTATAGTTAAAAGAATGAAGGGCACATAAAGAGTATGAAATAGCATAAAGCTAGAAGAAATCTAGGTGTATGAGGGCATCACAGAGCTGCATTATCAGTCTTGGACTGCCGACCTCCAGACTTTTTAATGTGAGAAAAATAAAATCAGTCATTTGTTGTTTAATCTGTTTTTTTTTTTTTTTTTGAATCCACTTTTGGCAGCTTAATGTTAAGCTGATACATAAATTCATAAGATTATCTGGGGTTAAAAGAGAAAAATCTATGTGAAGAGCAAAACAGTTCCTGGCATAGAATTAAGTGGCCAATGAATGAATGGTTGCTATTATTTTGGGGAGATTAGTTGACTGTCAGCAGAGAACAAAAATCAAACACAGGATAAACAATTTGGGGAAGGGAAGAAAAATGCTCACTAGAAGCTATAATAGGATTGTAAAAAAATTCAGAATCACATTCAGAACCAAACAGTGTATACCGTAATGATTAACATGAAGTCACTGCTGAAAGTAAATACCAAAGGAAGATGGAGTAAAAAGATTTGAAAGACAATAAATCACAGATTATAACTATCATATTTTCAAAATTGTAATTACGTGATATAAAAAAAGTAAATAAACAAATCTTAAGTTAGAGTGCAAAATGAAAGCACTTCATTGTTTTAAAGGTGCAAAAGCAAGAAAATATGACTTAAACCTATCCACATTTTAAATAGTTGTTTGTGTGGTGGGTAAATGCCATTTAAAAAACATTTTCAATAGAAAAATGATTTATAAATCAGTTTATAGAAGATTAAAAAAACCATGTTTAATACCAACTTTAGCTATAAATAACTAGAAGAAAAAAAAAAAAGAAAAAGGTTGTTCTCTATCCTGTTTTTGCTTCGACATCTATGTCTTCTGCTCCTTGCCTTTTGGAGAAAAGATTGCATTGTAAGGCTGCCGTCTTTTTGGACGAGGACAAGGATCAAGATCTTCCTTAATGTAACCTTAAAAACAAATTACAAATTTAGAAGACTATCTTTGCAACATACATTTCTTTCAGCATATATCCAGTAAACATTTGTTTTATTTAATGCTTTCTGAATTTACATGATTCTTCTGATAATTAGCTGAGTGATGCTAATGAATGATTTCACTCTTTAGCATCAGTTTCCTCATTCATACTAGCAATAATAGCAGCAAACATCTGTAAAGTATGCTATATACATTATCTCAGATAACTCTCACAGGCTTTATCCAGATTGTCTAAATCTATTTGATGACCAGGCAGAGACATGATGTCAAACAGGATTTAATCTAGCTTATGAATGAGAAGGTGGAAATACAGTAATGGCTGTCAAAGACTTTGCATCTTTTGGAAAAACTACCTTACTACTAAACATCTGGAGCTTTAAAGTTGTATACATTCTTAAATTATATTAAATATAAGTGCCATATTTGAAGGAGCTAGTTTGTATGTCAACAATCTTCCAAACAAAGGTCATTTTTACTTATATGGTTTGTAAATACCAAGCATTCTGGATAAGTGAGGTTTTAAAATCTATAATTCAGAGTAGTCACTTTAAAAAGATGTGTTTTTTTAAACAATATAACTTTGCTGGCAACTTTTGTAAGGTTATTTGTTATTAAAAGTCGTTTTGATAATATCATGAAATTACTTTCTGAAATCTGATTGATAAACCAGGATAATGTACACATGATCACACTAAAGTGATTATAAAAAACCTCTGATTCCAACTGAAGAGTTGAAGGTAAGCCTTTTATTTTTAGAAATTTGTTTTTATGTCATAAAACTAGCACCCAGCTTGCAGCAGAAGGTAAAGAGAAACATGGGGGAAAAGTGAGACTTGGGTATATACAGTATCAAAAAAAAAATTAATTCCAAAATATTATAATCTATACTCTTACCTCTTTCCATACAAGTCTGAGTGGAAGGAAAACCAACTTCCCAGAAATTCTCTGGTGTGTTGGGTGGAATGTAGCGGAATCGGTGTCTTGAACAGGAAGCCAATTTCTTTTCTCTTTCTTCTGCTGGAATATCTGCATAATACTAAAAATAAAAACTGGTAAGTTTTTCACTTAGGAATAATAAATGGAGTGTTATACTTATTGATTATAAACTTGAAGCTAAGAAAGCTATTTATTGAAGTATTAGGCCTGCCAAGGAAACTTAGTACTCCCTATAACAGTATTAATTATTTTCCAATAATAATTACTGCTCCTCTGTGAAATGTTTGCTTCACAAATGAGAAAAAGAGATTGTATTACAATGTAAATCAATATACTGTCAATAAAGTCTTACAATGTAAAAAAGTGCCAGCTGAATTTACTTAGTGACACAGCTGATTTACATACTGGTACAAACTCTTCATCTTTGTCAGACCAGTAACAAAAATGAACTTTGAATAGCACTTTTTTCAATTGTTATTTGGACATAATGTATTTTGAAGTAATTTTCTATTGCTACAGGTTTTAAAAATAAATTTTAGCTTTGAATGTTGTAGGGTTCATGACTTCTCCCTTAAACTGTACTTATCAATCAGGATCAAAGGCATATTATTTTTTGCAAATGCAATCATGAACTTCATGCAAACAAGGATAAAATTTTTATGTAAAAACTGTATAGGTCTCCAAGTTCTAGATCTAAAGAAAACAAAGCAGTAGTGTAACGTTTAATAGAACACAGATATAGAATCACATAATCCAGTTAATTCCATTTTACAGTTGAGAAACTGAAAATCAAAGTGAATTTACCAAAGGTATCACCTATTGAAAGTGGCAGACTGAGGATCAGAATTTAAGTTTGAAGTAAAGGGCTTTCACACATTTTTCTTTTATATAATTTAATTAAAGGCTTTAGAGTATCTCTGAAATAACTTTTTTGGGGGGTATCTTTTTCAACATTCTCATTAGCATGAATATAAGCCTTTGCTACCTTAGCCTGAAAAGTGAGATAAGATGCTCTCAGAAAATCATGGTTATCACTTAATATTAGAAAATCACTGCCACCAAATTATAACATATTCACAAACAACCTGGGCTAGTGTGGCTGTAACACAGCAAGTAAGAAAGCGGTAGAAAATGAAGAGAAAAATTGGGGTGCCAGAGTTTGCTGTCCTTGATAAGGACTTTAAATTCTATTTCCTAGCGAGATGGGAAGACATTTAAGGGTTTTAGGTAGAGGAGTGACCGATTTAATTTTAATTCTAAAAAGATCATTAGGAAAAAATGTCCATTCATTGCTGTGTTGAAACCATACAGTGAAGAGATAAGAATAAAAAGAACAGGAGAATGGGGATGGGAGTATATGGGAACTCTCTGTATTTTCTGCTCAATTTTGCTGTGAACCTATAATTGATCTAAAAAATTGTTTATTGAGGGAGGAAGAAAAAAATGGCATAGATGATAAAAACTGTTCATCCCTCTGGCGACCAAATCAAAGTTGTGATGGAAACAAGGAGAAACAGCAAGAAAAAGTCACTTGGGATCTAGATGAACAAGCCATACAACTAAGGAGAAGTCCAGGAAATCACCCTGCAGCAGAAGGTAGGACGGGGCGAGGATGCGGGACGACCCAGTCCCAAGCAGCTGAGTGAGACAGAGGTTGTGGCAGCGGCAGACGCCTCTTGAAGGGGCTGCGTCCATGAGTGGATTTTTGCAGTGACAGACCTGCTCACTCTGAGCACCAGTGTCCATTCAGTTGTGCGTAGGGGGCACCAGGACTTACAGGGAGACACTGTCGGAGTGAGGGCCGAAGCGAGACTGACTTGATACAAAGTGCTGGTGGTATCCATTGTTCCCTGTTGAGCCTTCCCCGCTACCAGTACGCCTGGACACAGCTCCGCCATAGCTGTGACATCATCAAACTGGATAACAGAGGTTGCACCGTCCAGAGGATTCCTTGAAATCCCGCCTACCCCAGCTCGGGCCCCACCCAAGCCGCATTCAGGTATATCCTCAGTGAGTCAGGTGCTCCTTGCTGAGACTCACACTGGTGGAGGCAGCTGGCATCAGTTTCTGGTGTGGCCTTTTGAGGAAACTATAATCACAGCATCTGTAGATTGCTTGCTGACTCTTAACAGGTGGGTAGAAGCTTGGCCTGCAGGTGAACTCCTCAGGTCTGTGCCATTGGACACCTACTTCACAAATCCACACTAATAAGACCGGGAGACTTAGGAGCTTTGCTTAGTACACAGAAACAGACACAGAAAGGCAGCCAAAATGGGAAGACAAGAAGCAGAAACCATATAACAGAACAGAGCAGAGATCCAGATATAATGGAGGGAAGTAATCGAACAGATGCAGAGTTCAAAACACTAGTTATTAAGATGCTCAATGAATTTGGGAAGTGTAGAGAACTCCAACAAAGAGATAAAAATGTAAATTGAAATTATAAAAGGGAACCAGTCTGAAATGGAGAACACATTATCTGAGATGAGAAGTATATTAAATGGAATAAACAAAGGAATAAACAAAATGAATAAAGAAGAGGATCAAATGCCCTATCTAGAGGACAGGAAAGCCAATCAGGACACTCAATCAGAATGGCAAGAAAAAAAATGCCAAGACTATAAAAATAATTTAAGAAGGATATGGGACACTATTAAGGCTCCAAGTATTCGTCTGATCGGCGTAACAGAAGAAAATCAAGATGATGAACAGTTGTTTGAAGAAATAATGATGGAAAACTTCCCTAACCCGGTGAAGGAAATGGACATACAACCCCAGGAAGCTCAGAGAATTCCCAAAATCAAGGAGGGAGGGATCCAAAGAGGCTCACACCAAGACACATCATAATTAAAATGCCAAAGGTTAAATGCAAAGAAAGAATATTAAAAGCAGCAAGAAAAAGAAATAATTACTTATAAGGGAATAATGTTAAGACTGGCAGCTGATTTCTCAAAAGAAACTATGCAGGACAGAAAGGTTTGGCAAAAAATATTCAACAGGATGAAGACCCAGGATCTACAACCAAGAATACTTTATCCAGCAAAGCTATCATTTAGAGTTCAAAGACAGATAAAGAGCTTCCTAGACAAAAATAAGCTAAAGGAATTTATCACCACTAAGCCAGTATTACAAGAAATGTTGGAGGGACTTCTTTAATAAAAAAAAGAATGGTAACAACTACATTCCTATTGATAAGTACCTTAAATGGAAAAGAATTAAGTGCTCCAACCAAAAGATAGAGTGGCTGAAAGAATAAGAAAACAAGACTCCTACATATGAAAAGGAAGGGGATGGAGAAAGATATTGCCTTGATGGACCTAGAAGGTATTTAAGTCAGACAGAGAAAGATAAACACTACATGATTTCACTTACATGCAGAATTTAAGGAATAAAAAGAACTAATCAAAAAAAGACTCACAAATATAGTAAAGAATTTGGTGTTGGATAGAGGGGAGCGGGGTTGGGGAGCTGAGAGAATGGGGTGAAGGGTTAAAGAAGTACAAATTAGTAGTTGATGGATGGTCACGGGGATAAGGAGTTTGGCATAGGGAATGCAATTAGCATTAATATATTGGCTAAGTGGAGGGTCATGGGAGGGAGGGAGCAATTGGGGGGATCATTTACTAACTATATGATGCCTAACCAATGTACTGTATACCTGAAACTAATTAAAAAACAATTTTAAAAATTGTTTATTAATAAAAACATGAGAAGGTCACTTAGAAGCTATTTCAACAGTCTAGACAAGATGAAATGATGCTTTGGTCCAGGGGGTTAATGGTGGAGATAAGAAGTGGCTGGAAATGGGATATCTTTTGAAGGTACAATCAATGGGATTTGCTGATGGATCAGTTATTGATATTGAAACAAAAAAGAGTAGAGGATAACTATAAGATTTTTGTTTTAAACAACTAGAGGAAGGAACATGCAGGAAACTGAAAGGTGAGGTTTGGGAATCATAGGTACTAATTGTATGTCTGCTTTTGGACATGTGAAATTTGAGATGATTATTACACATATACATGTTATTACATATTCCGTGTGGACTAGGCAAAGGGATAAATTTAGTAACTACAAGCATATAGATTATATTTAAACACATGGGACTGGCACTTTTACTCCTGGTCACGAGGGAGTAACAGAGAACAGATTTACCCTCCTACCTTAAACAACTAAACAGACAGAATAAAATCTATGAAACAATGTTTTTTGGAAATTGGATAATAGCAAAGGAAATGATTTCTAAGAGAAGCAAAGCAAATTAACAGTGTTTCTAGCAAAAGGAGCTTTTTTCTAACTGGTAATATTAGTTCCAGATTGTAAAGAGTTATGGTTATAACTAAAAGCTGGAGGTTTACTTAGTGTAGACCATGTTCCTTAGTTAAGAAATCATGATATATTCAATTTGTGTTACGAAAACTCATAATAGAGCAGGTTTTGCTTGTATTGCCAAACCGCTTTCCAAAACAGTGATGCCAATTTACACTCCCACTATTAGTGTATGGGAGCATATTTCTCACCAAATGCTTACCTGTACTATAATCTAGTCATCTATAACTTTAATGTGCTTGGTTACCAAATTTTCTAGCTCACAGTTAAAAAAGAAATTTAAAAAGAGAAGTAAACTGCTGGAAACAGGCATCTGATAGCTAATAGATAACCAGGAAGAAATAAAAACAGCATGTTTCAAGAACACAGAACCTCCCTGGAACTATTTAGTATTAGGATGATTAGTACTATCTATATATCATAATTGTATTATCAAGACGACTAATGTAGAAAAGGAAAATATAATTGTGTTCTAAGGATGAAACAGAGTTTATTCATTACATTTTGTTTAGAAAGGAAGGTGTCTGGGGAAAAACATAAAAGCTTATGGTTGTATCAATTATTTAGAAAAACAATTGTGAATAATATCTCATTTCCTGAAACTGTTGGTGTAATAAATGTTATAGTAAAGTTTCCTATTGAAATATCAAAATTTCCCCCAAACAGTATATAACAGCCCTTTCTGTAACATAACTCAAGGAGAAAAAAATTAAAATACAAAGAAATATAGAAAAAAATGGCAGAAATATCTTAAGGTGGTAATAAGAACTTGCACTCAGGCTTCAGATTCACCTAATAAAAATCTAAAGAGAAATTGAGGGCTTTCATTTTCATCTATTTACCTCTCTCAGTTTCAGGCCAGTATACTCTTTATTCATTCTGTTATTCCTGGCTCAAACTAGGTTCCTAGATACAAACATGGTTTGTATCTATGCTTTTTTAAATCATGCATTTATCATCTATAAAGCCATATTTTAAAAAAAACCAACTGAAGAGTATTTATGTAGTACTTACAATTTCACATTCCTTACATGTGTGTCCGGGCAATTTTCTTCTGTCTTCTTTTTTCCGAATCACCTCAATATGAGGAAAGTTTGGTAAGCCAGTCTCTCTGGGGAAAAAATAAATTAAATTTAAAATTAATCCATTTGTTACTACAAAGATCTTTAGTTTTAGGTTTTAAATTAACAAAGGTGAGAGTCCGGGAGAGAAATAATCCCAAAACATTCATTTATTTTATTTGAAATGCTTATTCAGTATGTTAGAAAAATAAATACTTCTTCATTTATTCTTCAATAAATATTTATTAAGTGCCTACTATATGTGAGGTATTTTTATGAATATTTTTCTCTGAAAAAGCTAAATACAACCTCCTATTTTCACCTTTGACTGGCTGAAAATAACAATTAAGTTAGGAGGTAAAATACGATAGCCTAATAAACAGGCATACTATATTATACAGTATTGTAATACTGTATAAATTCATGAATTGATATTCTATAATGTATCCAAGAAAGAGAATACTGCCTCTGTTAACTCGATTTTCTAGTACAAAGAACCCATGTTTCAGGGCTAACCTACTCCTGCCAAAGAAAAGACTCATTTGTTTGTATGTCATTTACTATTTTCTCTAAAAAATCTGTTATGGTGCTTCCATCCACCCTAAAGTCTTCAAAATATTAAGTGAAATTATCATTTACACTTGTCCTTAAATGGATCAGATCCTACTGTAAACCACTAGAAACATAGGAAGGGTCAAAGCCACTGAGGTGTGGATAAAAGGGGTATAGGATACTTTGAGAAGGAAAAAAACCATCAGGAAGCACAGAGCATTTTTTTTAAAATTAATAAACTGGTATCCTGCTTAAAAAAAAAATATAGAAAAATCCAAACTTATAGGATAGGTAAAGAGTTATATGATGGCACAGGCACATACCTATTTTTAATAATAGAAACATCCCCAGTGAGTTTAAACAGTCTGACTCATAAAAACTGATTTTTAAAATGACTTGCTGGTAACCTATATACTCCTTTGAGGTATTATGACCATATGCCTCTCTAGCTGGCAAGCACTTTCCTTCAGAAGAAAGCTTTGATTGCTCTATTTTAAAGTATATGAGGTTACAGGCTCTTTTGAGCCTTAAATCCAAGAACTCTCAACTTCAGAGTAATCTATAAATTAAAAAAAGGGAGATCAAGACATAAAACAATATTGCCATAACTATTTTCTTTCAAATAGTTATGGAATCTTAAGCTTATGCAGAATGCAATTTGGCCATATCCTTTCCTCTGAATACCATTTCTCTGTGTACTATAATGCAGCAGGGAATCAACTGGTAGACTGCCAGCTGTGGTAGACCTCAAAGCATCACCTGAAAGGTCACTAAGCTTCTCCCCGAGACAACATAACCAGTCTTCCCAGGGTTTGCTACTGTTCTCAGTGAGGAGAGGAACCATGTTAACTGAGACTTTTACCATCCCTACACCTTTATCCACCTCCTACATCTCCAGCTAGCTAATATTTTGAGAATAAATAAAACTATTCGTATATTTTTTAAAAGGTTAGTGAACCTCTAATATGAAACATTGAAATTATAGTCTTTACTCTGCAATCTTCTAGAAATCTATTCCAAACATACGCAAGCAAAAATTTGAAAAGAGAATGCACAAGGCTATTCACTGCAGCACTATGCATGATAGCATACCTGTAAACAACCCAAATGCCCATCGCTAGGGAATAAACTATGGTACAGTCAAACAATGAAGCACTATGAAACTAAAAAAAAAAAAAAAAAAAAATGGGGAAAGCACTATATACTATTATGAGTGATTTCCAGGACATACAGTATAATGAAAAAAGCTGAGAAAAGCATATATTGCATTCCATATTTAAGGGAAGAGAATGTGACTACCTATATCTATATTGATATAGATGTACGTAAATAAAAATTTGGTTCTAACACACGATGTAAATATGTATGTGCCTTACTGTTAAAATGTTCAGCTGAAACTTATTGGATTTTGTTAAATAATGTCACCATAAAAAAATTAATTTAAAAAAATTAACTTTTTAAAATGGATGGAAAATCAAAAACTTTTAACAAATGATTACCTTTGGGGATAGTAAGCTAACAGATAAGAAGTTAGACTTATCTGAATCTACCTTGTTTTGTAGCCTCTGGTACCATGTACATAATTTACCTAATTTTTAAAAAGAATTAAAGGTAAAAAGAAAAAAATTCCTAAAAAAATCAAAATAAAAATAAAACAAACCTGGATACTGAATTGGTAGCATAATTACACAGAAAATAATTATCCTGAGTGACTTTAAAACACAGTGATATGGCTGTATATTTCTGATATCTCTTAAGGACAAAAATACACACAAAAAAGGCTTAAATCATTTTCATAAATCATATTATTGGTAATAGTCTGTATTATTCCAAGATTGTTTTGTGTATTGTGTAACAAAGTTAAATGGAGAATGATGGTGGTGGTATTGAGAAGTGGAATTTTCAGTAGGTGAGATACAGATGTGACACAGGAGATTACATAAAAATCCTTTAGTCTTGAACTTGAATTGAAGCTATAAGTATAAATAAGTGTAGTTTACCTGGAAAAAAGACCAAAATGAAACAAAAACTTTATTTTTAACTCTGTCCACCTAAAAGGTCTAGAAACAATGACTAACCACTGCAATGAGCAACCCTAGCAGCAAGACTGTGGCCTAAATATCATTTATCACTAAAAGAAACTATGGCTCCTGGAGAAACGGCAGATTCCAGGCCTATGGCAGGAAGTGTGCATGAGAACCTAGAACATCTTATCACAGAGGAAACAAGAAAGTTGTGAAAGACTAAGGTAGTATCCTTTCAAAGAGGCTTCCATTGGACAAAGATGGGACAATTTGGGTATCAATAGGGATGACAATGGTAAAAGACCGAAACACATTAAATATATTTAAATCCATGAATTCATAATGATACTTAAACAAAAAACTACTCAGTCACATTTGAGATGATGCTAAGACACTATTTCTTTGAAAACTGGCAACTAAAGTGTCATTTAGCAAAACAATGACATCTCTTATCTATGAGAGTATTACAGGCATCAAAAAAATATCTTGGCCTGTCAGATCTCTAAAATTTCCAACAGAAATAAAAGTTTAACTTAGCTTACTGAGTGACTCAATTTGCTAACATCACAACCTAAAAAAAAAAAAAGCATAAAAAATTTTGGAATTAATTACTTCAATTTACTTCTGGAATAAACAGAAGTTGACTCTGGAATAAACAGAATTTGCAATCATTTTACAAAAGGGAGAATGTGGCATTATGTTTTAAAATCAAGATGCTTAAAGATTTGTTTTTTTAAAGGTTTAAAAATCCTCACAAAATAATTTTGAAGCACAACCTAAGTCTTGTTATCTAAAGTTTTATACTATATAAAAGTTACAGTATACAATTAAAAATTTTTCCAAAGTTCAAATAAAGTTCACAATAAGGTAAAATAAGAATAAAATATCTGTTATCTCAAGCAGAGAAAACAGCTGTTGCTATTGTCAAAAAAAGGGTAGTGGTAAAAATTTCCTTATTTGTAAAATTTATCATTTTTATGAAGCTTGACTTCTACTTTTACTATGGTCATAAAGTAAGTGATATGCATTCTATTTTAACCACAGTAACAGTTTTAACAGTTCAGAGATACTCTGACAAGGATAGCTCTGTTATATTTCCAATCACATTGCTGGTACTAATCAACATCAACTTACCTTTTATCATCTTTAAAATATGGCTCCACAAATGCTTTCTGTTTCACTTTATCTTGCTTATCACCATGGGCTGTAAACAAAACAAGCATATCACAAACTGAATGCAAAACTTACTGAGAAATAATTAGCTTTTTTTGGGGGCGGGGAAGGACATGTACCAAAAGTTCCATTTTTATTGAGTTTCATACTCAAGGTCCCTGGGCAACTTGTTTACATTTTCTATAACTAATTTCACACTTTTTTTCATCTGTATAACGAGGAGAGTGCTGATTATCTCACCTCAAAGTTACTAACAGGAGAAAAATCATATGTATAAAAGTATTTTAGATTAAAAAACTATATATGAAAGTCTATATAGACTTTTATAAAAGTATTTTAGACTTTAAAAGAACTACTCAGATGCTCATTATCATTTGGCACCAAATAATAAGACAGCTTTAATTATGTTTTACTTATTAGTTCTGTTGATTTTTTTATAATATGTCTTTAAGGTAGGTAATAACGAGGAAATAAAGAGATTAAATAATTTTATTAGAAAACTGGTAATGAAATAACAACTAGAGCTCATGGACCTGAATCCCCAGTTGTCTAGACTCAAAGAGCCAACTGTTGTTACCACCTATTCAAATAATCAACATTTACTAATCATTATACTAAGTTCTGGACATAAAACGTAGAACAAGAGAGATCTGGTCTCCTGTCTTCCTGGAGTTTACACGCAGTGAGAGATACAGACATTAAGCAAGCTGACAGGTAAACATTAAACAAGTAGACAGTTAAGGCTTATCTGAAGAAGAACATGTAAGGTGATAACTTATGAATAACAAGAAATCAGCCATAAGAAGAGGTAGGAGTGGGGAATGTTTCTAGGTAAAGGTCCTGAGATAAGAAAAAGTTTGGTATGTTATAAAAACTAACAGAAGGCCAGGGTGGCTGAGATTTAGTGAAAAAGGGAGGTGTTGGGGGAGATGTGGTTGGACAAGTGAGTAGGTACCAGATCAGGATGGGCCCTGGAGGCCAAAAGGAGTTTGAATTTTATTGTAAATGCAAAAGGAAGCCACTGAAGACTTTTTAAAAAACTACTTCATTATGGCATAATTTACATACAAAATACACTGATTTTAAGTGTACTATGAATTTTGACAAATGTATATTCCATTATAACTGCTACCTGAATCAAGACAGAGTATATTTCCATCACCTCTGAAAGTTTCCTTTTATTCCACTGTTTCTCATTCACAAGAATGTTATCTCATGTCTCTCCCGTCCCCTACCATCACTGATTTGATTTTTATCACCATAGCTTAGTCATGCATGTTTTAGAACTTCATGTTAATGGTATTATGTAATATGTATTCCTTTTCATCTTTTGCATTTTTCTAGCTCTAGTTAAGTTCTGGAGATTCATCCATGTTACTGAGTCTAGTAGTTCCCTCCTTTGGGTCGAGAAGCAGTATTCATTATATACCACAATTTATATTTTAACTTGTTGATGGACATTTGAGTTCTTTCTAGTTTTGAGCTATTATAAATAGCACTGCTATAAGCATTCTTGAACATATCTTTCTGTGAACATGTTTTCACTTTTCTTAGGTGTATACCTAGGAGAAGAATTGCTGGGACACAGGATAGGTGTATGCTTAACTTTATAAAAAACTGACCTATCTCAGTAAAGCTGTTAAAAAAACCTGCTAAACTGTTATCCAAAATGCAATTTTATACTACCACCAGCAATGTATGAGCATTCCAGCTGCTCTTCCACCCTTGCTAATGCTAGATATTTTCAGTCTTTTTAAATATTTGAGCAGGCATGAAGTGGTATCTCTATCCCCGATGTCCAATAATGCTGGGCATCTTTTTATACAATTACTGGCCATTCAAATATCTTCTTTACGCTGAAGCGTTTTTAAGCAAGAACATAATTCAATTCACATTTAAAATAAATCACTTTTGACCAAACTAGAAAGGAAAAATAACTGACATAAAAAGACCTGTTAGGAGGCATGACGGAATAGGTAGAGATAGGAGTGGTTTGACTAGAGCAATGGCTACAGAGATGGAGAGAAGTGAAGTGTCATTGAATGCATTTTGGAGATAGGACTGCCAGAGTACTACATTGGGAATGACGGTAAAGTGAAAGAAAAAGTCAAATATGACTCTCACAATTTTATCTTTAGTAACTGAGAGGATAGTTACTGAGGTTTAATGAAAGGCAGGGAAGATCAAATTTGGATAGAAAAATAAAGATTTCTATTTTGAATATATTAAGTTCAAGGGGCTTGTAAGATATCAAGTAGGTAGTAGGATTCAAATCTGGGGTTCAGAAAAAAGAGGATGAGGCTGGGAGTAATACATATACAGAAATATCTTCTTTACTTGGCTTCCAGAACAGCATAGACTCTGATTTCCCACCTACTTCAAAAGCTGCAGCTCCTCTTCAATTTCTTTTGCTGGTTCTTGGTTTCTCTCACCTTTTAATGTTGCATACCCCAGAGGTCAGAACCTGAAATGCTTCTCTTTTCTATTTATATTCCATACTTTTGGTGATCTCATTCAGTGTCACAACTTTAAGTACCATCTCCTTGCTGTTGCCCTCTTGTCCCCCGAATCATTTTTTATTGTGGATTTCTTGTCCAAAATCGACACATCAAATTGCCTATGAAATACCTCCATTTGATTGTCTAGTAATATTAACATGTCCTGGTGAATTAAAATCGATTTAAAAAAGAATCTTCTTGGGGGAAAAAGTGAATTGAACAGTTGTAGATTTTTATTAATCAAATTTGCTTGATCAAGTTTTTGCCATAGACTAAGCAAGCAAAGTATGCTGTCCTATATCTTTGGTTAGGGTCTCATTCACTGAGATGAGACCTGTCATTTTAAAAACCTGATGGAAGCACAAGGAAAACATAATCAAGATAGACTGTACCATAGCAGGTGTGTTCATTTAAACCAGTAAAAAATAACCTTTGCATAAGATTAAAAATTCTGCCCATTTTACACACAGTAAGAAAATGAGATAAATGGACAGTAAGAAAATGAGATATTTAGCAAGAATTTTAACAGATTTTCAATTCAGATCATCTACTTTAGAGTTTCACTTAGAGTACTCTTTTAGATGTTACCCTGCTTTATAAACTACTGATTTACATAAAATGGATCTTAAGAAGTCTGATATATATAGTTACAATAATTATTTTGTCTGGGAAGGTAAAGCATTCAAACAGAAAATGGGTCTAAATTTTCTGCAAAAATTTCTTTTCACTCTATTATAATGATTATTATTAGACAAAATGGTTTCTCAAGTCTTTTATAAACTTTATGTGTATGTTATAAAGAAATTTATAGTATTGTATCAAAATTAATTTCTAAGTTCTGATGAATATTTTATGATTATATAAGATGTTAACGTAAGGGGAAGCAGAGTGGAAGGTACAGGGGAACCCTCTGAATTATTTACATAACTCTTCTATTAGTCTAAAATTACCTGAAAAAAATTGAAAAGTTTACAAGAAACATGAAATTGTTAACATACCTCATCAAGTCTATGTTAATTCGCTTTATGACTTTATTTACTGAACTTAGTGTAACCGAGAAGCCATAATTAGAAAGAAAATAGCCTTACTGTTTGCTTTCTTTGTGGTAGTTGACAATTTCTCCTTTTCATCTGCTACTTGGGGGTAGCTATCTGCCAAACAGGATTCATATTCTTCATGTGTTGTACGATCAAACAAATCCTCCAAACTATCATTCATTTTTCTTTCTCCATCTATGTAAAGAAACATTGGCTCAGGGCAACATGCAAACTTTTTGCTTTCTATGTAGACCAATGCGAAACTTGTAGTAAGTGCCACAAAACTGTACCTTTACAAAAGCTTTATGTTGAGGCTTGAAATGTCCTTTACTCATGTGAAGAGAATGCTAGTTTTTGTTATTTTCACTACAAACACTAAAAATCTTTTCCTCCCTATCAGCTCATGTATAATTCATACTAAATCAAAAGGAGTTGTACCCAAGAAACTGTGAATAAAAAATACATCATAATGAATGATAAAAAGTACTAAGTTTAAATAAAATGTGTATAAATAGCTGACATTAAAATACAGAATTTGGTTTACATGCTTATTTTTCTAATGTGTTAACAAAAAAAGTATTTTTTTGCATTACCATTTACGCTTGGTAGTTTAGTGTTGATAGATATAATGACTTCAATTCCATATTTGAGATGCAAAGTGCTAAACTCATCTTTAGAGTATTAACTACATTTCCTATTATATATAATCGTATTAAAAAAAACACACACCAGAATTTACTAAAAAAAAGAAGCAGATTCAGTTGACTAACAAATATTATAGAACAGAAACCTGCTGAGATTACAAAATAATTACTACCTCCCCATCCCCCAATCCATGGTGCTCTGAGACTGAATAAGGGGAGAACCCCGTTTTATCCTTCTCTAGCGCTTACCATCATCCAGCACACCACAGATTTGCTTGTTTCTTCCCTATTAGAATGTAAATTCCAAGAAGCAGGTACTTTTATTCTGTTTACATATTATCTCTAGTTCCTGGAACACTTTCTGGTATAGAATTGCAGCTCGATATTTATTAAATGATTAAACATTTATTGATTTTTCACTTTGACGGTCAAATTTCTAGATAAAATAGAACTTCTGTGTGCCAGGCAGTGTGCCAGGCATTCCCAAAGCATTCTTTAAATGCTGTTAGTAGATCACAGTAAGTTGCTGATGATTTTTTTTGTTGGTCTGACTTGTGATTGTGAAATACTTGAGAACAGAGACTATATCCTTATTGATCTATCACAGCATCTAGTAAGTCTAATACAAAGTGGAGATGTAAAAAATATTTTTGAGTTAAAATATTAGCAGCAAGTGGGGGTTTTTATTGGTATATTTCCTTTTTAACCAATTTAAGTATTAAAAAGGTTTACCTTATGAGTAAAACAAATTATCTTTTTCCAAATATGGCCTCAACAATATCTATTCTCATGTGCTGCTCTTACAATGTGATCTTGGCATTCCTCCTGCTGAGCAGTGAGGGCAATGTTCTCTTGTTTTAAACCCAGGCAAGTCTTTGTGACACAATGCAATTTCTGAGGCCAGATCATAAAATGCCATGCATTTCTATCTTGCTCTTTTCGGATGCTCACCCTGGGAAACTAGTCTCTGTGTGATGAGAAAGCTCAAACTAGTCCACATGGAAAGAACATATGGAGAACTGAGACTGAATAAGGGGAGAAATGCCAAGTCACCCCCATCTGTCTAGCGCTCTGCTCTTGCAGCTCCAGCCACTATCTGCCTACAACTGCATGAGAGATCTTGAGACAGAACTGCATAGTCAAGCCCTTCCTGAATTCCTGAGCCACAGAAACTACAGAAGAAAATGATTATTGTTGTTTTAATCCTCTAAGTTACTGGAGTAATTTATTATGCATCTCTAGTACTCACAACACCTTATTTAGCCATAATTATCTTCACTCATTAATTCGAGTTCTAATCTCACTTCTACATGAGACTTGCTTCCAATATATTTGGGAAACTGCCATGTTCTTTGAATCAACTAGATAAATTTGAAGCCAAAGTAGTCATACTTCAGTTTTCCTCTTTACTAGAAAAAGGAGGAAAACATTTATTAAGAGGGGTATTGTAAAAAATAATCTTAAAAGAAAGTATCATCTTAAGACAAAAATTGGCATTCATTATAAAAAGACAATAAATCACTGTTAAGATTTTTCTTTTAATGGGCACCGTCTTCTCACAACCTAGGCAGCCAGCTACTTGTTCATATGGATAGCTAGTTATTCATTACTAAAGAACAAAGAATTAAGGCCAAGTATTAAAATTTTTCTCACTTGCTGCATTTAGGGCAGTGAGACATAAGGTATTTCAAAAGAAGTGAGGACAAGACTACCTGTTTTATTATTTGTCCCTGAGCAGGCAGATTACAGAATGTTCAGCAGAAGAAGGGAATGCAATTAGTCTGAATGGCCTCAGTTTCTAACAGATAATGGCTGGAAAATGCCTCTACTTTTAGCACTGTAATCCCATGGGACCGGTCCTAAACCTTCAACATGTAAGGGTGATAAATGATAACTAGTCCCAGTCTAGCTGATCTCACGTCATATGCTTCTTTAGTTAGGAATGTTGCTAAGGTGGTACCAACAAAAATCCTTCCATGGTTCCTACCTCGTTTAGAAAATCAAGGCTTTAGATGAAGAATTTTTCACCACAAAGGGCTGTAGACCCCTTATATGGCCCAATTCCCTTTTCTGTGGAAGCAGAAAATGGCAAAGTAACAGCATATACACTATCATTCTTAGTTTACTGCTAATTTGCAAATCTATAATAATAGTAAGATCTTCTCTTTTTGCCTTATCAAATTGCTTTGGAGAATCATATTTCTAAAACAGGACTTTCAAGATTCCCTTTCATATCTTTTATTTAAAAAATTATCTAAAACAGGAATCAGTAAATTTTTTTTTTTTTTTAATGGTCAGACAGTAAATATTTTTAGGCCTTGGGGTCAATAAGGTCTCTGTAGCAACTACTCAACTCTGTTCTATCAACTTGCTGCTGCATCATATAAGCAGCCATAGGCAATACATAAATGAACAAGTAAGGCTGTGATCCCATAAAACTTTATGTATAAACCTAGTAGCTGGCTGTGGTTTGCTGACCCCTGGAAACAATCTGAATTCTTTCTAAAATAAAAATTACTTTGGCTAAAGATTTTTTCCCTGAAATATTGAAACTGAGCTTAAATAAGAGAAATCTAATGCTATCAGACAGGGGGAAAAAAACCCCACCTGGTTCATGGTGAAGAGGTCATTTATGTTTATCAGTGTAATGGTATGACTATAAACTTCCCTCCACACTTTTATTAAAATAAAAAAAAAATCAAATCTTACTTGGACTTTTTTCTCCCTCCTGCTCTTGCTTCTTCATTTTTAAAAGCACAGTTTCACTAACCAATGTACAGTCCATGTCCACTGTCTCTCCTCCTGCTAATCTTGACTGACTGTCATCCTGAATATTTAAAAATTCAAAATTTTAACAATTATCCCTTTATGACCTCATATTTACTTTTTAAACAACTTTTGCTAAAATATACATAACATAAATTTTACCATTTTAACCATATTTTAAGTGTACACTTTAGTAGCATTAAGTTATATTTACTTTACCGTTTAGGAATATAGCAGATTCAGGTTTATCGTCTATAAAGCATTTTAGCTTCAATATAAAAGCACCTTCTCTCAAGCCTAGGAAAAGGACTGCTGCCAAAGACGGGAGAGTTATATGCCACTGAACTCCCTTGAGGATCTCTTTCATGGATTTGCCAGTGTGTCTCAGTAATGAACATCAATGTACATAAAGAACAATTTCATAAATCAAATCTGACTTCTTGATAGATATATATTATTTTAACAACTGTTACATACTATTATTAACATACTACCAAGTGAAAGAGAACTCCTCAAACTATACAGAACATATATACAAGCCCCAAAAGTTATTTCCACTATGAATTTTAGGTTTTTAGAAAAAACTTAGTATTTTAAAATCTAGCCAACTGGGAAAATAAAATTTTTTCTTGATAGTACATTATTTTAAAAGCTAATCGAGGCATATGATGAATTATTTTGATAAATAATTATTTAAAATATAAAACTCACATTTTGCATTATTTAAAAGCTCTAATATTTTTAGCAAAGGCCTTTAAAGTCAGAAAGTATTAATACTTTTTCAAAGATACTATAAAATTGGAGGAATAAGCATTTTTACTTTTTACTTTTCTGAATAAATATAGATTTTAAGAGGTTTGTGATTATCTCAAGGTCACAGAGTGAGTCAGGAGAGTGACTAAGAGCTTACTAGAATAACCACATGGGCTTTGGTTTTACTTTCTAACTTACCTTTGTATCTACTATAGTACTATCCATTTTATACTGAGAGAGGTCTGCTGCTGGATCTACACTCCACTGGATATTTTCAAAGGATACATCTTAGATAAAGAGGAAAAAAATACACAATTAAAAATAGATTTAAAAAATCCTCATCACTTTAAAATATATGGGTTCCACGGATTGTGAGAAATGTTTTGTAAATCATGTCTGGTAAAGCACTTGTATCTAGCATACATAAAGAACTCTCACAACTCAATATCTCGTTTAGAAAATCAAGGCTTTAGATGAAGAAGACAAATACCCCCAATTAAAAATAAGCAAAGGATCTTTAAAGAAGATACATGAATGGCCAATAAGCACATAAAAAGATATTCAATTTCATTAGCCATCAAGGAAAGACAAATCAAAACCACAATGAGATACCACTTCACACCCAATAGGATGGCTTGAATCAAAAAGACAGATAATAACAAATGTTGGTGAGGATGTGGAGAAATTGAAACCTTTATATCCTGCTGGTGGGAATGTGAAATGATGTAGTTGTTTTGGAAAACAGTTACATAGTTCCTCAAAAGGTTAAACACAGAATTAACATATGGCCCAGCAAGTCTACAACTATATATAACACACACACACACACAAATGAAAACATATATCCACATAAAACTGTACTGCAATGTTCATAGCAGCGTTATTTATAATAGTAAAAAAAAGTACAATAGGAAAAAAAGTCACAAAAGATCATATATTGTATAATTTCTTTAAATAAAAACTCCAGAAAATGAAAATCTATAGAGATAAAAGTAGATTAGTGGTTGCCTAGGATTACGGAGTGATAGGGAATGAAAAATTACTAATGAGTTATGTCATTTTGGGGATGATGAAAATGTTCTAATGTAATGATGGCTGCACAACTCTATGAGCATACCAAAATCAATGAGTTGTACACTATAATATGTGATTTTTATGCCAATAAATTTTTTTTTTAAAAGTTAAAATTGTAACATCGTTTGGAGGGGTTTTCAATATATGTAGACATACATGACAACCACATAAAGTATGTAGTTACAAAACATAAAGTGGTACAATTTTAACTCTGAGTAGATTATGAAAGGGTAAGCAGTTACACATTGTAAGCCCTAGAACCATTAAAAAAAAAAGAATGAGAGTGGAAAAAATGTTTTTATAGAGACTGAAAATCTTGTTGGAAGAACAACTAAAAAATGTGCTTCGGAAAAAAAAAAAAAATAATCCAGATGAAGGAATAAATTTCCAATGAAGAATAAAAGAAAAAATACTGCATATGAAGTACAGAAATATTTGGTGGCTAAAAAAACCAAGACTCCTTTTAAACACAATAAAATTATGAAAAGATGAATATACATGTTAGAGCAAATAATGTTTTCAAAGCAAGTTAAAAAACCCATATAAATGTATATAAATGTTTATAAATATACAGGTAAATACAAAGAAAAAAGACAAGATATCAATGGAGTAAAGAACACAGTATGGATAATGAAAATTCTATATTTTAAAATTCTGTATAAAATTTTTAAAGCTTTTGTGATGAAAATAAGAAATAACTACATAAAATACATAAATCCACAAAATCATCTATAAAAGTGGGTATTAAAGAACTCAATCTTTTTCAAAAAACACAAGGAGGAAAATCATAGGTAAAATGAACCCAATGAGAATTATTCCAGAAACACTGAAATATGCAGTAAGAAAATACTTCTTCCCAAAGCAATTCAATCCAACAAAGAATGTAAATAATATATTTAAGATATTATATTATATATTATAATATATATTAAAGTAATATAGATTTAATATCTTAAATAATATATCAAGATAATATAAAGAGTGGAAGTACTGTTTATAGTGTACATACCTTGGTTGTTTTGTAGAGACTTTGTTTTAGCGATTCTACATGGATTTAACTGAAGAACTGATGCAAGTTCACATGCTCCATGGACTGACTTGGTTTTTATTCTTACTGGCTCCTGAGAACCAGCATCCTAAAACAGAAAGAATTATTAGTATCTAGAAGAAATCACAAACAACCATTTAAACCAAAATCCTTGAACATTTAACACAAACCTTCACGTCATCAAGAAGATTCTCTGTCTCCAAACTTTCATGTAGACATAGAGGGATTTTAAAGATAGGATTTTGTTCTTTTATTTGTAATGGTGTTTTATTATCTGGAGAGGATTTACTCAAGGGCTGAAGGATGCACTCCTGTAAATGGGGCTCCTCTGGAGAATCTTTGGTTAGCACAGAGCTCCCACTCAAGGCCTTTTGGCTTGAGGGACAGCCCTTCGGAATGGGCTTCAAAGCCTCATAGAGAGTCACTTGCCGAAATTTGATTTTATAGGTCTCACTTCCTTGGCTTTTCTCTTGATGCTGAATAGCTGAAAATCGATCAGACAAATCCAGAGGTTTATCCATCACATAGTCTCCATTCATGGAAGAATGACTATCCAGTGGAAAAGGAAAAGCATTTTCTTTATCAAAAGAGGCTTGCGGGCAGCTTACTTCATCTTCACCTTCTTCCTCAATTTTCTTCCTTTTGGATGTTCTGCATCCCAGTGATTTCAAGGTTACCACATGTTTATCACTAAAAACATCTTTAATGAGATCAGTACTATCCTGTTCACTTACAGATTCACTTATATTTTTATTTATAAGCATCTGCTTATTAGAAGATGACTGGCTAATGATCTTGTTCACTTCGGACCCAAGATTATGTTGTGTGAAAAGGGCACTATCTTCTGATTTTGATCTAGTATTCTCTGTTCTAGAATTAGAAGTAGAAGTGAGGCTGAAAGGCACTGTTTTCAGATGGGTTTTTTTCCCAGTCTCTAAAAGAGAAGGGGACACACTTGTATTCAAACCAAAACTACTTTTCACATTAGAGCTAGCTCCAAACACAGGAGATGATACCCGAGTAGTCAATTCTTCTTGAGGAGGAGTCTTTGAGTTAGGACCTGAAAATCTAAAAAAATAAAGAGTGGTAAAACTTTTTTCTGACGATATAAATCAGGTAGAAATTAAAAGACAAGCAAAATGTTTGGTAATACAGAATTATTAATAGTAAGGTCTTATCCACATATTAGAGAAAGATGATTAACCAACATTTAAAACAAGATATAGCTGCTGGCTTTTTTTCATTAGGCTGCCAAAGAGCAGAGAATAATGATACAGGAAACCTATCTCAATACCATGACACTACAACTTATTTTTCCTAAATAATTTAAATAACTTCACTATATTAAAAGGTCATATTTTAATAAATACCCCTGGGGACCCAACTTCTTTTGTTGTTAAGAAATCTTGTCATGAGTAACTCTAAGAAACAAAATTCTTACACTATAGAACTGAATAAAAATTAAGACCCAGCCTGCCCCAACAGAGGAGACAGCTGTAATAGTAGAAATAGCATTAGGTTTAAGTTTGTAGACACGAATGCATAAGAGTTCTCCTTCTAGTATTTAATAGCCATGTGGCCTAACAGGACATTTAACCTCTCTGGGGCTATATTTTTGTTGATTGTAAAATATGGGGGCAATAAAATCTACTTTAATGAGTTACTATGACAAATTAAATGTCATATATGTATCTAATACCAAAAGCTCTTTTAAAAAGCAAAATGCTACATTAATATATAGGTATTATTAGTTAATAGATGTTCTGAAATTAGTAAAAACAAGATGCAACACAGTCTTGGAAGCTCATCCAAGCTCACAGATGCATTTTATACAACATTCTTGTTTTTGGAAATACAAACCCAGAGGGATGACTGGGTCTTTAAAGGGGCAGAGCAACAAGGCTCGGAACTCTTAAGTACTGCTTGATAAAAGTACATAAAGAATCTAAAAATAATATCCATCTCTTTACAGTACTGCAAAAAGCCCTCAAGTGATCATAAACTGGAGGAGACATTTTTTTAAAATAAAAATTAATATAACCAGAATAACAAACTATATGCTGAGGGAGAGAGGTGGTTTAATTATATGGAACTCACTGTAATGGGATTTCACCAGTTTATAAATTTTTACCAAAGTGCCACAAGTTACCGTAAACTATCTTCATTATTTCTTGTAGATTCCTCAAAAGGTTGTTTCTTGTGATTGCCTTCCAGACAGTGGTAGAGCTCATCACCAAGAGGGCTCATGGGACCCTGAGATTCCTTCAAGAGTCAAATATAAAGTATATAAATACAATGGAAGATTATTCTTCCCTAAAAAGGAATGAAATATTGATACATGCCGATATGGATAAACCTAAAAAACAGGGTAAATGAAAGGCAGACTCAAAGCCAAATAGTGTATCATTCAGTTTATATAAATTATCCAGAACAGGTAAATCCATAAGGACAGAAAGCAGATTGGTGTCTGCTAGAAGTTGTGGGTAATGAAGGGTGAATAAAGGCTGAGTGTTTAACAGGTACAGGGCTTTCATTCGGGATGATGATAATGCTTTGGAACTAGACAGAAGTGGTAGTTGTATAATATTGTAAATAAACTAAATGCCACTGAATTGTACACCTTAAAATGGTTAATTTTATATTATGTTCATTTCATCACAATAAAAAAATGAAGAAAATTTTAAGTTTAAAGAGAGAAAAACATTAATATTTTACTATTTTAGGTAAGTACATTCTATTACTGGCATATAAAATTCCACCCCCTCCCAAAAAAAACCAACATTATTAAAATGAGAGGAAGGGGAAAGAAATGATTATACTGACAGAAGATGAATTTAAAAGGATCCTTTAGAGAGCAGTGGTCCTCAAAATTTAACATGCATACAAATCAACTGGGGATCTTGTTAAAACGCCAAGTTCTCTTTCAGTAGGTGTGGGTTAGCATTTAAGATTCTGTAACTCTAACAAACTTTGTAGTTCGTTAGAGATACAGATATTGTAGATGTTGTTGGCCTGTGGATCACATTTGAGCAGCAAGTCCTGAGAGATCGGCTCCCTTAATTCATTAGGTGTCTAAACTACTGTCTTGTCAGGCTTATGGATAAGACAGAATTAAAAACCATTAAAACACATTTAAAGTTCAAAAGCTAAAAACTACCATCACTTGAATATAGATTTAAAACTACAACAAAAGAAATTCAAATGTAATGAAAAAAACAATTTAATTTTTACAAATTGAATAGGAAGACAATTTTATAAGAGCATATATACATTTACTAACTAAAGCAAAGGAATACTATTTTAGTTGTATCAAAGCGAAACTTCCTTAAGGTTGAAGAATTCAAGTTTTGTATTTTTAGGGATCAATTGAGAAAAAAGTGTGATTGATGCAAGGAAGTACTAAAATAATGAAAAAATCAAGGGGTCAATTACTGACTCAAACCCTAAGAATGAGGTCTATCTGGATTGGCACTTGTTAGGACAAAGAACAAAAGTATATATAGTAGTCCCAAAAATACAGCCTGTTTTTCAAATCAAGCCCCAGTTTAAAGGATACTGAAAAGAGCCAGTAAATTTTGAAATCAACTTATAGGTTTATTAAGTCCTCTCTTAGATGAAACAAGGTAGGAATTGGGAAAAGGGATGGGAAGAGAAATAGCACTGGCTAAATTCTCTAAGCCATTATCGCTTCTCTAAATTTTGACTTAACTCACAATTTATATCCCAAGAATACTAAAGACTATCTAGATGTCTGGGATTGCTTGGGGTAGATAATAAAATGGCCTTTCTAGCAACATCAATTTTGTTCTAGATCTTTAACCAGTAATCTCTGGAAGAAAATTAGTTTTTCTCTTGCTCAATTCTCTAAAAACTGACCAATTAATTCATATATCACCAAACAACTACTTACAGATTCTTCTGGAACACTAAGTCCCAGTGTCTCGGCAACAACTGTAGCTAAATTAAAAGATGACTTGTCAGTGGGATAACTGCTTGTTCCACATGTTTCTAAATAAGGAAGAAAAAATAAACAATTATACAATTGTAGACACTAGATGTATAAAAAAATGCAAAAAAGGAATAAAAAGCTCAAAGAACCACTTGACAAGATGGCACTGGACAATTTTTAAAATTTGTATAAAAAAGGCCAAAATAGCTACTACACATGGCAATAAGTTGCAGATATCTAGAGTCTACACTTGAACTTTTTCAGCTACGCTTTCTACTTATCCTAAATGAGTTGAATGCAACAGGTAGATTATTTTTCTTATTGCCACTGAAAAAATCATATATATTTATAATAGATTTACTGTGACCTAAGATGTAGTATAAATATCAAACGATATTTATAATACTTTTCAAGAAAACATACTTTGTGGGAGAGATTTTCAACACAGTATAATTTTTAAGTTTTAAGCTAACATATTTATACAAAAATCTAACAGGCAGCTCCTTCACTGGCTACTTTGTTGATTCCTCCTCATTTTAACAACCTCTAAATCACCACTTCTGCAGTTGCGATACTGCCTCCAAAGGGGTAAAAAATATATATATATATCTGTGCCTTAAACATAGAGATTTTTTTTTTTAATCATCCAAGATATACGTACACACACACACACACGCGCGCACGCACGCATGCACACACACACACACACATACATAAAATATAGCTGCAGTGTTAAAATTCCATGGGGGAAGTGATTAGAGGAAAAAAAATATCTAAAAAGGCGGGGTGGGAGTGATAATGAAAAAAAAAGTGAGACTTACTATTTTACACAATGGAGTGCCCCAGGTCTAAGTACTTGGACTTCTCCACCTACACTTTGCCTGTTTGGTAATCTCATCCAATCTCATGGCTTAGATATCACCTACATACTAAAAATGCCATTCATCTACCCTAGACTTCTCTAAACTCATAGCTACCTACCTATCCAAAATCTTTACCTGAATGTCTGTCTATCCAGCATCTCAAACAGAATACTCTCAAAACCAAGCTCCTGATTTCTAACTACCCCCAACCCTATCCTGCGAATCTGCTGCTCACAGTCTATTACCTCTCAGTAAATAACCACTCTAAAGAATAGAGTTGCCCAGACCAATTTTCCCTTTACTCACCTTGCCCCAGCCACATAGGCCTCCTCAAGGTTCCTTGACCAACCAAACAGCACTCTCACCTCATGGCCCTAGTGCTTGCTGACTTCTCTACCTGGGATGCCCTTCCCCCTGATAGCCACGTGACACACTTGTTTCCCTGAGGCTCTGCTCAAATATCACTTTTAAAGTGAGGCTTTCTAATATCTCTGCCTACCCTCCTTTATTTTCCTTCAGAGAACTTGCTTCTTCCACCTAACATATATTTATTTTTTCCCCCAACTAAGCTCTATGAGGTTAAGGGCTTTGTTTTATTCGGGATCTGGTATACAGCAAAATACTAAAATATTTGTTGAGTCAATGAGTAAACCAGATTAATACAAATTATTAGCAATTTATATTCATATGGATAGGGATACTAATATGAATAACAGAATAACATTACTTTCTAATATAAAAAAGACGCTAAGCAAGTAGTAATACAAACAAAATTAATGAAAAATATTTTAAAATATCATCTAATTCAGACTATTGGCCACTCTTGCTCACCAATAACCACGAATTTTAAATTTATAAGTAATCTCAATTTCTTGCTTACTAGCCATTGAAGATTGACTTTGATCACAAGTGTCAGCCACAAGAATTTCCTTTTCATTAGGCTTATGTTGTAGATGAGCTGAAGATTTTGGAACTTTTCTCAATTCTAAGGGGGAAAAAATGGAAAGATTATCTATAAACAATCATGAAAAAATAACAAAATATTATTTTGATAGGCCAATAAAACCTGTCTTTAAATGCATTAGAAATGTTATTTTATAATTTTCATATTCTAATAAAGAATTTATTCCTACATTTTCACCAAGAAGCAAAGCTGGAAGATAGAATACTAGAAGTGAGGGCAGTGGAAAAAGAACTGGAATAGACCAGCTTCTTCTGATCTAAGCCTCCTGGAGTTGTAATATTTTAAAGTTTCTTTTCCTTGTGTATTTGTTGCAGATACATAGGTTAATTTAAAATGAATACTACATCATATCTTTCCACAATCTTTGTTTTAGAGTTTTTATTTTCTGGAAGGAAATACTGAAACATGTTTTATCAGAAATAATTCGAAGAAAAGAAAACAAACAAAAAAAGAACTAAGTAAATAAAAATAGACTTTTACTAATTATATTCTAAATATAATATTAAAAAGCACCATAAAGCATTTTAAAATAAACAAGCAAAGGTGGTTAGAAAGAGAAAAGGACAGGGTGGAGGGGAAAAAAATGGTGTAGATGATAGAGGCTCTGTTTATCCCTCTGGCGATCAAATCAAAGTTGTGACAAAAACAAGGAGTAGCAGCAAGAAAAAAATCGCCTGGGATGAACAAGCCACACAACTAGGGAGAAGTCCAAGAAATCACTCTGCAATGGCAGAAGGTAGGACGGGTTGAGGACGCAAGGCTGCCCAGGCTCGAGCAGCTGAGTGAGACTGAGGCTGTGGTAGCTGCAGACATCTCTTAAAGAGGCCGGGTCCGCGAGAGGACTTCCGCAGTGATGAACCTGTCCATTCTGAGAACCAGTGCTGGTTTGGCTGTGCAAGAACTTACAGGGCAACACTGAGTTGTCTGAGGGCTGCAGTGAGGCTCTCCTCCACCTGCAGAAGTGGCGGCAGTATCCACTGTTCCTCTGTTGAGTCCTTCCCCCTCCCAGTGCATGGACTCAGTGCCACCATAGCAGATACATCAGCAAACTGGATAAAAGAGGTTGCTCCGCCCAGAAGATTTTCTGAAACCCCGCCTGCCCCAACTCGGGGCTCCACCCAAGCCACATCCAAGTATAGCCTCAGTGAGTCAGGTGCTCCTTGCTGAGCAGTGCCAAGACTCACACTGATGGCAGCTGACCTTGGTTTCTGGTGTGGCCTTTTGAGACATCTATAAGCACAGCATCTGTGGACTGCATGCTGAATCTTAACAGATAGCCCCAAAGGGGCACAGGCTTGGGCTAAATTTGACCTGCAGGTGATCCCCTCACAGGACTGTGCCACTAAACACCTACTACACAGATCCACACTAATAAGACCAGGAGACTTAGGAGCTTTGCTTAGTACATAGAAACAGACACAGAAAGGCAGCCAAAATGGGAAGACAAAGAAGCAGAAGCCATGTGTGAGAGAGAACAAAACAGAGATCCAGATATAATGGAGTGAAGTAATCTAACAGATGCAGAGTTAAAAACACTGGATATAAAGATGTTCAATGAACTTATAGGAAGGGTAGATGAATTCAGTGAGAACTTCAACAAAGAGATAAAAAAAAACAAACATAAAAATGGAAATAGAATTATAAAAGAGAACCAGTCAGAAATGAAGAGTACATTATCTGAGATGAGAGTTATATGAAATGGAAAAAACAAAGTGAAAAAGAAGAGGATCAAATGACCTACATAAAGAATGGGAAAGCCAAGGACACTCAATCAGAATGGCAAGAAAAAAGAAGCCCAGAGTATAATAATAATTTAAGGAACCTATGGGACACTATTAAAGGTCAAAATATCCATCTCATTGGGGTACCCAAGGGAAAACAAGATGTGGAACAGCTATTTGAAGAAATAATGATAAAAAACTTCCCTAACCTGGTGAAGAAAATAAACAAAAAACCTCAGGATGCTCAGAGAGTCCCCAAAACCAGAAACTCAAAGAGGCCCACATCAAGACACATCATAATTAAAATGCCAAAGGTTAAATCCAAAGAGAGAATCTTAAAAGCAGCAAGAGAAAAGCAGTTAGTTACCTACAAGGGAGCACCCATAAGACTGGCAGCCAATTTCTCAAAAGAAACTATACAGGACAGAGGGCTTGGCAAAAAATATTCAATGTGATGAAAACCCAGGATCTACAACCAAGAATACTTTACCCAGCAAAGCTATAGAGCTTCCCAGACAAAAATAAGCTAAAGGAATGTATCATTACCAAGCCAGTATTACAGGAAATGTTGGAGGGACTTCTTTAAGAAGAAAAAACATGTATCAGAAACAGGAATAAAGAATGGTAACAACTACATTCCTATCAACAAGTACCTCATATGGAAAAGAATTAAATGCTCCAACCAAAAGATATGGATAAGAACACAAGATCCCTATATATGCTGCCTACAAGAGACTCACTTCAGATTAAAAGACACACACAGACTAACAGTTAGGAGGTGGAAAAAGATATTGACTTGATAGGTACTGCATTGAATGAAAGACAAATATCGCATGATTTCACATACATGTGGAATCTAAAAAACAAAATCAACAACAAAAGCGGAAATAAACTCAGATACAGAGAATAATTCGAGGTATACTATATGGAAGGGGGCTGGGGAGGAAAGAGGGCAAAGGGGTTGAGAGGTGCAGGTGGAGGTTACGGAGTAGACATGGGGATGTAGAGAACAGCATGGGGAAGATGGTTAATAATGTTAGAATGATGTAAGGGGAGGGGTGCTAGATTTGGTGAGGTGAGCGCCTTGCAAGTTGTGTAGATCTCTGATCAATATGCTATACAGTTGAGGCTGGTGTGTTGTATGCCAACTATAATTGAAAAATAAAAGCTCACTGAATTGTACAATGTAAATGCAGGCAAGTAGTTGTCTATTGTATTTCAATAAAGACAAAAAAAAGAATGAGAAAAGGACAAAGGACTAAGTAGTTGTTAAGTCAGTTTTAAAATAATTTGCGTGGCTCAAAAGTTATCTCATATTTTAAACCAAAATTTCAGATTCCAAGTAAAAATGATCAGAATAAGATTAAAACAGAAGATTTACATTTTTAAATAGTTATACATTATTCTCATACAATGAAGAAGTAAACCAGAGGCATTTAAAACATTCAAAAAACCTTCCTAATAAAGAAAATTGCTGTGATTTGTTTTTCTGAATATTCTTATACATGGATTTAAAGATAACCTAAATTATGCAGATGCTTAGCTGTAGTGATTCATGTCTTATCTGATAGCAAAAAGGCCAATGAATGTTCATTCTAGATCTTTGACCTTATATTTTACTTTAGCTCCAAATTACGTGTAATATTTTTAACAGTTCCTTTGTTTTCCACTAGATGGTGATACAAGCTCATATAAAATGAAAAAAAATTGCGAATATCAAAAAAAAAATCTACTTATTTTTTCAAAGGCATAGCTGTTAACAATTTTTTGCATAATAAAAATGTCTCTAGGACTGTGTATACTCTTCCCCAACCCCCAAATGCTTTCCCTGTTATCAACAGTTAAGGTTAAAAATTAAAGTCTTTACCAGTTACTTTAGATCAATATTTAAAACAATGATCACTGTATCATGTCACATGATAAATTTCAGGACTACATGAAAAGGTACTATAACAGAAATGATAAACTGGCTTGGAAACAGAAACATGCCACTGATAAAACACAAAGTAGATATAGTATACAGCCATTTCTTAATTATCACCAATTGCTACAAATCATAACAAATAAAAAAGCCAGTTAAAGGCAGCTCCAATGGTGGAACAGCTGTGGGCAAAGCCTGAAAAACAGAAAAGTCCAGAGACAGGAAGATCTACATTTGAATTCTGACTCATCTACTTACTTGACAGGTGACTCTGAGTGAGTTATTTAACCCTTCTAAAGAGCATCTTTTGTAATCTATAACAGAGGTCCCCAACCCCTAGGCTGCGGACAGGAACCAGTCTGTGGCCTGGAACTGGCCTAGGAACTGGGCCGCACAGCAAGAGGTGAGTGGCGGGCAAGCAAGTGAACCTTTATCTGTATTTGTAGCCGCTCCTCAGCGCTAGCATCACCACCTCAGCTCTAGCATCACCACCTCAGCTCCACTTCACATCATCATTCATTAGATTCTCATAGGGGCACTGGTTCCTGGTGCCAAAAAGGTTGGGGACCGCTGATCTAAAGCATAGGTGTTAAAAGCTACCTTGTAAGCCCGTCATGAGAATTAAAATATAATAATGTACTCAAATCACTCGGCGTCCCTGGCACACAGTAGGTAGAATTTAATGTTAAGTTCCTTTTCTCTTTCCTTTTATCCTACTCAGATATATATACACATAAGAATATTTTTTAAATAAAAAGAACCATTTGCTTTATAAAATGCTGAGTGTTTACATGTTCAGAAGAGCAACACATGTCTTTATGTAATACAAGCAGAAAAAATGCCTTCCCAGTCATTTCACTAAGGGATGTTAAATTTACAGTTGTAACATAACTTACCTGAACAATGACTATCTACCTTACATGAGACTGAGTAACACAAAAACAACAGATGAATACTATTTTTACAAAACTAAATAACTAAAGAACAACTCTAATCCTTACCATTTGTAGAAACAGAGTGCTCCAGTTTAGTATGTGTTTGTTCTATATATCGGACATGGAAATTCTTTCTTCGTAGCCGGTTAATGCCAGAAAATGAAAAAGCAGTTATTGGTAAATCTGGAATAACATTTTCCTCAGATTCAAGCTCGGCTGCTTGATGCTGTTGATCATTCCTAGAGGAAAACAATGACAATTGAAAGAAAATTAATTCAATAAATATTTACTACAACATCTACCGTATGGAGCTAGTGCAAACCATAGGTACGAAATTGTAAGAAATGTAATACCTTGCATCTAATGTTCATAATCTAAATATAAGGATTAGCGAAGTACTCAAATGATTAGAGTGGGGAATATTATTGTGAGAAGTGAAGTACAAAGTGTAGTTGCTGGCACTTGAAGTGAAATTAAAAGAATTTCAAAGGGCAGAGAAAATCAGCAGAAGATCCACACAATTTGAGTAAAGGCATGCAGTATTGTGTACTTGTGTTAGAGAAAGGCAAGCTGGAACTATGTGAAGAGCCTTGATTAAGTGTGCACAATTTGGAAAGAAAGAGGAAAAGAGTTAAGGTTTTAGAGCATGGAAATAATGTGACAATCTGGCAGCAGTGTGGAAGATTGACTGGGACAGAAAGAAAGGAGGCAAGAAAATCAATTAGACAATGGTTAAAATATTATAGGCAAGAGCTTCTGTGGATTTGAACCAGGAGGTTGAAAATAGCTATGGAAAGAAGGGACCAATGTTAAATACTGTGGCAGCAGAACCAACATGACTTAGCAAATGACAAAAATAGGATGATAAATAATACTAACATTGATAACTACTGACATTCTTGCAGGTTTATATGTCAGTCACTGTTCAAAGTACTACATGTATCAGTTTAATTATCGTAACTGTATGAAGTATTACTAATACTCTCATTTTACAAATGAAAAAAATGAAACTACGGAAGTCAAGTCACTTACTAAAATAATAAATAACAGAACTAGGATCTAAATCCTGGCAGCCAGACTCTCAGGAGAATACTGTTAACCACTGTTATTCTTAGCGTAGACCAAGAGACTGATGACTGACTACAGGCAGGATTCAACCTTTTAGCTTCTTCCCCTGCTTCTATCTGGGCCCCCTTAAAGTCTACTCTCAATATATCAGTCATAACAGTCGTATTAAAAATTAAGTCAGATTATGTCACTCCTATGATTAAAACCTGCCACATCTCCCCATTTCACAGAAAACACAAGCCAAAGTCCTTTTAATAATGTATGAGGTCCTACATGATCTGACTGTGCCCCTCCTCTACATCTTCTCTGACCTCTTTTCATTTCATACTCTATTCCAGCCACACTTACTTCGTTGAGGTTCCTCAAACACATAGTAGGTTCTCAATAAATATTTGCTGAATGAATTAATGATTGAGAGATTCCCAGATTCCACTAGAAAAATAAAATTGTGCTGATCTAGGCATATGTCCAACTCAATTCAAAACCAATGGCACCTAAAGACTGGGTTTGGATTCAGTTGTGGTTAGTGAGTAAAGTTAATTAACTTTAACTCAACTGACTTTGCCATGTTAAACCATTACTGACTTTATCTGCCAATCAATTCTTACCAGTCTGTCAGGCCTTGCGTGACAAAACCAGTCTGTCCTATTATACTTCTATTTGTAATATTATTTCCAAACAATGATAATTTTATAAACTATGATCAACAGATTTTAAAAAAATATTAGAAGATAAAATTAATTTTTCCCAACACTGATTTAAATCTTAATTTCCTGGATAATATCAATATTACTATGGTCTATAATCTTTTATTCTATATTGACGATCTTTAGAGCTAATATCTTATTTTTAATCTCTCCCTACAAATTCCACTGTCTTATTCTGGAAAAACAGTAAGTCAGTCATGTGAGAAAGCCTTATCAGTTAATGGAGTATGAAATCCATCTGACCTCACTTTAACTAATCACATCACAGCCTACCTGCCTATTAGTCATAAAAATTCAACCTGAAACATGAATGAGTCACAAGAAGAAACTGATTTCCTGGCAGAAGTGATCTAGATCTAGAACTAGCTGGGATCACAAAAGAAAGAAAAAAATGGAAAATTAGATCTAACTAGAGGCGTCAAAACTAGTAAGTGCTGGCTTTGTCCTTCCTTAGTCATTAAAAAAAGGGGGGAGGTGGACAAAACAACTTCCATGTGTTAACCAAGTTTCTTCTTTAAAGCATTAGGACTCTCTGTTTTGCTAAGGAAAGTTAAATTCACGCCACAGCTTCTGGTTTAAATTAATTAGGCACCCTGGTCATCTTCTCTTTTAACTTTTCCCTCTAACAACTTGAATATAATTTTTTTATTGTTGTATACTTTATTAGTAAGCCTCCCCTTAAATTCCTGTCAAAAGTTTTAGTTGTTCTTTTTTCCAAAGATCTATAAGTATACAGTCTCCTTTCATAAAGTCTGGAAAAAGATTTTAACTTTCAACTTCTCTCCTCCTCTAAAGAACTTATATACTTCTGGTTAAAATGTAATTTAAACTTAATGAAGCAGTTAAAACCATCAAATTCACTTAAATATTATGATTTTCAGAAAATGAAAGGAGAAGCTTCCCTAAGATACAAACCAGTAACTCTCATACTCTGATCTCTTAAAACTAGTATAAGCTTACTATATGAGTAATTAAAAGTAAGACTAATTTTGAAAAATAGCATTATGAAATCAATTGTTCTGAGGAATGGTTTATTATATATCTGGCTCTCAGGAAGGCATCTGACAATGATTCTCTTGCTATCATTGTATACAAAAAGAAGAAATATAAACTCGGAGTTAATAAAGACAGACTCCTGACTAAACAATATCACACAAAGAATTATCATTAATGAAGGAAATCTGTAGTAGCATGCCTCAAGGCTTCATCTTCAGGCAAGTACTGTTCAACATTTTATTAATGATTTTTGATGCAGGGCACTGATGGAATATTTATCAAATTTGTAGATAACACAAAGCTGAGAAGAAAGGCTAACCTAATTACTTAGCAGGAAATAAAATTAGCATATGAAAAGACACCCAGAAGTTGGAATAATGGGCTAAATCTAACAAAACAAAATAGAACAGGATAAATATGAGCTAAAGGATCACTGAATTGAGTCAGAAGAGAAAGAATCCAGGCTCTGCCAGCTACACAGTGATGCCATGTAGGTAAACTTCTGAGGCTGTTTCAGCTCAAAACTATAGAAAGAGTATACAAACTTTCGAGTGAAAAAGACCTGGGTTCAAATACTAGGTCTGACACTAACTAGTTACCTTGTGTAAGTTATTTAACCTTTCTGAGCCTCATTTACCTTGGATACCTATAAAGTAGGTATGGTACTATATCTTTCCTACTTCCTTTTTGTAGGGACATTGTGAAAAGGAAAAATATATGTAAAGATGTAATTCAATGCTCAGAAAATAGGTATTTATCAACAGTGCTATTATCGTAAAATGGAGTAGGCTAAATGATATAGTTTCTTAAAAAAAAATCTGAGATGAAGAAAGAAATGACTCTGAAATCCTGTTCATATCTAAAAACAAATCTACAAGCAGAGGACAGGGAGTAGTAAACCCAATAAGGAACCACCAGTAACATTTGTATGTTTTGACTACATTAATGCAAGTAAAAAAGATACAGAAAAATAGAGGAGGTAGTATTACTCTATCAGGGAGACTATACCTAGAATACTGAGTTCTAAATTAACATATTGACAAACGAAAACATTAAGAGAAATGGTATTTTGAAGAGTCTTGAAGTAATATCACATGAGAAACAGTTAAAGAACAAAGGATATATACTTGAAAGAACATAAGACTCAGGAGGGCCATGACGGCTATCTTTCTGTATACAAAGGGCCACCAAGTTGAAGAGGGGGTAAATTTGTTTCAGATGGTACCAGAAGGCAAAACCAGAATCAATAAATATAACTTGTGAGTAGAGTGATTTCTACACAAACTTAGAATTTTCTATTAATTTCATCTCACTAAAATTAAATAGGCTTGGAAGACAGTGAACTTGTACTAAAGGTGTTCAAACAATGCTATTTGTTAAAGAAGTCATACAAGGAATTTAACTTAGAAGAGAGTACGGAATGAAATGAATGCTACAGTTATTAAATGTATAGACTTATGTATAAACTCTTTTGACTTTCACTAAACCAGCATATCCATTTCCCCAAACAAAGAGTCATGACCTCAATGCCTAACTTATTTAATTGTTTGCTTTCTGTGACTGGTAGAGTTGAATATACATATATATTTAAATTTTATAATGGCAAATTGTTACTGAATAATTTCATATTATAGTGTCACTAAATAACTGTCCTACCACATAAGGTATCTATAATATTAAAATTGGCTTAGGTTGGTTAGAATTACTGCATTTCAAAAGCTAAAGTATGAGCCAAACAACTTTTTTTTTTAAATTCAGGGGAATTTCAAGCACTAACAGTATGTTATAGTGTTTTAGGTAGTCAGAGGAAACCAGGTTGCCTGCACAAGATAATACTTGCTATTTTTTCATACTGCCAAGCAAAAAGAAATTTGTTTGAGGAAAGCAAACTACAAAAGAAGTTGGCTTATGAGAATAACTATCTTTAATTTCAGAAGAGAACTGAAAGACACAATAGATTACCTAATACACTGTTCTAAGGCATGTCCTAAACATACTTGCCCTAAACTCATTTACATAATTAATATTTACTGTAACTTCAAAGTTCAACTTTTTTATCTTTCCTAAAAATATATATAGGCTTCAACAAAAAAAGTGTGTATTTGAGAACATTAAACTAATTCTGATTAATTGGAATTAGTATTTCTACCAAGCAAATAACATTATCTACTTCAATACTTTATTCACTTTGGTTTTTAAGGTAATCACCTAATTCTGTATTCAACTCTACACACTCATTATCTTTGGTATTCATAAATATCAAAGCTGATGTGTTCAAAATACCATAAGCTACCTGTGCTAAATAACTTCAAATTACAAATTAATACAGGTCAACAATCACTTATCTGAAATCTTTGGAAACAAATGTAATTCAGAGTTCAGATTTTCTTTTTTTTTACATTAAGGGTAATACAGAGCATATACAGATTATTACATAACACCCCCAGTGCAGCCTGACGCATCCTGTAGTCAAGCACACACATATTTTCACAGCAAAACATAGAAATGTGGTGGGATAAATAAGGACTCTAAATAGCATCTTGTCAGTTGAAGTGAGGTTATGAATAACATTTCAACAAAAACCTTTTGAGTTTGGGAATCATATTTAAAAGATTGTGGATCTGTGTTCTAGCCACACTTCAAAACCAGTAAAGACTCACTCTAAAACCATTAAGACTATCCTGAATCGTAATTCTTAAAAAATATTATATAAGCTTTATATAAATGAGAAGTAAGAGCAAGTTATATCTCTGCTCTGCATCAGTCAGACCATACCAGAAAAATAGATTATTTTTGAGAGATATTCTTGCATAACAAAAAGAACAGAGGCCTTTAAGTCAGAAGATATCGGCCTGAGTGACAGTTTTATAACTCACTAACTGTGAGACTATGGCAAGTTATTTGACTTTTGTGAGCTTTGATTTCCTCATCCATAAAGTAGAGATAATGAAACTACCTTGGAGAATCATAATGAAGATCATAAATAATAAATATAAAATACAAAGAAGAGTAACTGGTACACAAGATAAATTATTTTTATTCTTTAAGAGAAATGATGGGAGAGGGGAGAAGATCAACGAGAGGAAGCTCTTGAGGCCTGAGAAGTGTGTAAGAGGAAATACTTATTCATTGTGCTTTTGTGAAGCTTCTGGGACAGGACTGGAAGACATACTCTTCATATATATTCCAAAGACATGAACAAAAACATAGTGATTTTCTTTGTATCTTTTATTGCAGAATAATTTATAATTTTTAAAAATAAAATCTGCAGCTCTTAATTTATCTTTACAATTTGTATAGCTAAGTAAAATGAAGAAAAGAAAGTTGGGAGAAAATATTCAATTTTCTGTTGCAATTTAGAAAAATACTTACTCAATTTTCTGCTGCAGCTGTTCAGAAAGCTTTTTATTTTCTTCCTGTAGAGTATTCTTTTCATTCACTTAAATATAATGTGAAAAAGAAGGCACATATTATAACTCTATTAACATGTATGTTAGGCTTTTTAAATATTTCAACAATTATGGAGACATCAGAATTTCTAATTCTAAGTCATAATGTTAGTCAGGGTTAATGTTACCATGCAAAACTAATTTGTTACTAGGTAGTGATTAGTCTATCTTATATTGTGCCAGTTCCATGTAACTGATTAACTGATAATTTTATGTAATGTTGTGGGCAGAAAGAAAGAGTACCTCATGTACTGGGGAGTGGAGTCTAATTATTCATATTGAGGACAAGAAAGCATTCCATCTGGTTACTCAGCCCTACTAATTTCAAATACCATTTTAGTGAGAGCCATTTATCTTGAAATAAATCTAATCATAAAAGTAATATAACACTGAATATCAGTGTAATTTTTGTAACATAAACACACTTAAGTCAAATTTTCTTCCTTGGTCATACACTATGTTCCATGAATAATTATGGTATCAGTAATCTAAACATATCCATTGAAGTAGAATCTGTTTGTTTGAATCTACCTCAACTAAATTCTCCTATCCAACCTTATCTAATTTATAAAGCAGAAACTCAATTTTGGTCTATAATTTCCACTGTAGCCGGCACAAAATTCTTATCGGTCTTTAGTATGATGTCACTGGTTAAGCATGTGTTTTACTAGGAGGAATACATACAAGAGATCAAGTCACAAAATATAATTAACCTCTACCAAAGAAAGTTAATCATATCCCAAAAATTTGTTAATGATTTAGTGTTTTACAAATCTAAACATATTTTCTTACATTGAGTAAATAAAATTTTTTGACTATCTATAATATGTAAGGTTGCTAAACTACCTCCTGTGGAGAATCTAAAAAAAAACTTAAGATATGAACAATGACCTAAAAGAAAGTGGAGTCTAATGAAAGACAAGCTATTACATAAACATAGTTTATAACTGAAAGTGACAAGGAATTAAGAGAGGTACAGATAAAGTATTAAAGGAAATTTCAAGGAGAAAAAGGTTGCATTGGGCCCTTGAGAAAATTAGGAAAGAATTGATCACAGAGAGGACAATGGTGCTGAACAGGTGACTATTCTATGCAGAGATTTAATGAAACAAACTTAGATGGTAAGAATGGGTATAATAAATGGTAGAAAGCCGTCAAAAGCAAGCTAACAAGTGGAAATTTGCCTTAAAAATTTTCACTGATGAATGATGGGAAAATTGATTTGTTAGTATGTATTACACCAAAGTGAGAAGAAAGCATTGACAAGTCAGGCTATTGTTAAAAGAAATGAATTATCTGGACTAATGTACAAGGTACAGAAATAGGAAGTAAGAAGAGGCAGAATCAGTAGTTATTTGGCAACTCATCCTCTATAGAGGAAGTCAAAGATGACCTTAGCTTTCTGATTAAGATGGTTTACTTGACTCCCCCTCCCTAAGTCTAATGAAATGAAAAAACAACTCTAAAGGTCAGTCAATTGTGATATTGAAAAGCCAGAAAGGGTGCCTCTCACTAGTGGATCAGAGCTAAAGGGATTCATAAGAGGATTAAGATGTTAATTTTACATTTTAGGAATGCATGGTAAATTTCAAGTTTGATCAAAAAGAACAGAAGAATTAAAGAAAACAGTAAAAAATCAAATAAAAATAAAATAAGAAAAACAAACATACTCAAAATCCAGTAACTAGGAAGAGTAAAAACAAAAGGCAAGACAGGAAGGAAAAAGGAGCAATGAGATGAAAAACCAAAAATTCATAAATATGAAGTCCTTAGTGTTTTTAT
Source organism: Pteropus vampyrus (assembly GCF_000151845.1). Lineage (NCBI taxonomy): Eukaryota > Metazoa > Chordata > Mammalia > Chiroptera > Pteropodidae > Pteropus > Pteropus vampyrus. The sequence continues at coordinate 5,045,954 of NW_011888836.1, forward strand.
TCTTAAAACAAATTTGTTTTGGGTTTGACTTTGATGATTTTTCTGTTGCTCAGTTTCAGGTAAAATTAGTTTTCCTGAATTTTTCAGTAATCACATTGGTGGAATTATTCATGGTATTATTCTGAGACTACTAGCTTGTAATAGATTAAAAATGTGTAGTTGGGGATATTTTAATTCTGTCATCCCTGTGTCCTTGAGAAACAGGATACTCAGTGTGGAAAAAAGGAGATATAGATGTTAGTAGAAGAGGTTAGTAAAAGATCCATAATCTTGAATTTGAATTTTCAACATAAACTCACAAAGTATTTTATATATCTGAAAATTAGACAAAGGTTATTTAAGCCATTCATCCAAGAAAATATACAAACTAAAGATGATGTGAAAAGATACTTGACCTGGATAGTAATAGAAGAATGCTAATTTAAAAAAGGTATCATTCTTTACCCACCAGATTGGATATTATCAATTACTACATTTGCCAAAAGCTGAAGAAGATGTAGGAAAATGGACATTCTCAAACACTCAAACAAAAAAAAAAATTGAGCTGTCCATCAATATGAGAATGGCTAAATAAATGATATCTACACTACAGAATACAATGTAGCTATGAAAAAGAACACTGTCCAATTCTTTAACACCTAAGTTTTTTGTTTATTTGGAGTTTTTGGCTGTTCTCAGACAGTTAAAATTGCTGGAAGTCTGACTATTAGATATGCAGACATTACTGGAGATCCTCTCTAGTACTAATGATACTAGTGGATCCCAATTATGTTTACTGAGATGTAATAAATGTAATTTCTATTCGCTGGTAATATTCTAACATTCCTAAATAAAGACATGTATGTATTCACACATACACACTATAGAATCTAAAGAGCTAAATATATTAACATGTAAAGACTTTTAAGACATAGTATAAAATGAAATAACAAATGTCAGAAAAAGAAGTATGGTATAATTCCACAGAAATTTTAAAAAGAGAGAGGAGGAGGAGGAAAAACAAAGGACAGAGAAAGACAGAAAAAGAGAGAAACATGGACCTGGAAAGATATTTATCAGATTAACAGTAGTTACCTCTGGGAACAGAATAAAACTATTCTCTTTCTATCTCTTTTTAAAAGAATGAGCATATATTCATATATTCTTGAGTAACCAGAAGATAATATAATTAATATAAAAATGTATAATCAGAAGATGAGATTTGTTTGGAAAGGAAGATAAATTAATCAGATTTTGGACATGTTGATTTTGAGTTGGGAACCCAGATAAGGGTCAGTAAGAGAGTATATAGTTAAAAGAGAAGAAGGTTAAGAGAGGTATTAGAGAACAAAAAGGTTAGGAGAAAAAGGTTAAGAGAAAAAGGCTAAGCATGTGGGAAAATCCTACATTAAATGGGTAAGGAGCTAAATGAAAACGGTATACTCGTAATATTATGTCATGAAAACTAAAAAAAGTATACACCTTTATCAAACACTAAATTGTCTGCTTTAACTTTACTAAATAGTCAGATTTCATAAACTAAAGATAAAACCAAAGCGGCAAATATGAACATATTCAAAGGACATTTGCTTTGTCTTATAACTGGTGAGACAATGTGGATAGTATTTACACAACTTTTTTGTACCCTATTTCTTACTAAAATAAGCATGATTATATCTACACAAAGGGAAAAAAAGACATTTGAACTTTTGCCTAAAGAAGGAAAAATATATGTAAACAATCCATCTAATTGCAACCAATTGACTAATAGGTTTTAACAACAGTACATTATGCTTGAAATAATAAATGAAAAAAGGAAACTCACTAAGCTCTGTGATAAGTTTAAGATTCTGCTGCCGGATATTTTCAAATTCTTGCTGTTTTTTCCGCATATGTTCTTCAGTTACTGCACAGCGATCACATAATCCTGCTCTTAAACTATGAAAAAAAAACAAAATATTTTTAGAGTGGAAGCTGAAATATAAAGGAAAAAATCTAAACTACTAAAAGATATTTCTTTATATTTAAACTCCAAGATTTTTGTACTTTATGAATATTGAAGAACTGATTTGACAAATAGAGAGATAATTAACTATTTTAATGATGTACTGTACCTTTAACAAATTCTCAAGTAGGCTGAAATGATGCTACAATATTACTTTCTACAGATGGCAATTGTGAGTCAAATTCTGTAAAAATTTGCCAATTTTAAACTCTACCCAAGGGAACTTATTTATTGGAGAAATTTGTTTTAATTTATTATAGCCCAAATATTAACCCCAGTACAGTACTAAGGGGCAGAATTATATCTTAAGCAAGCTTGCATCTGCTTTGCTCAGCATAGTACATAAAACATGATGAGTGTGCAACATTTTTAGTTGAATTAATACGAAAACTCAAGGAACTCCAAGTTTTTTAAAAAGTTACCTTATATTTTGCTCTTTTCAGCTTTTAAAAAACTCCTGTTAGTAAAAATTCACAATGTATTATTACATAAAAAAAATTACACATAGCTTTTACTAATTATTTGTGAACACTAAAAGGAAGAGGAAAATGCATATATTGTATTGGGGAAGTGGGGCATGGAGTGAGAGGCATACTCCAAAATGTTGGTAATAGTTATCTTGCTGGTACCAGTATTACAGAATATTTTCTTCTTAGTGTTTTTCTATACGTTTCAAATTTTCTATAATTTAATTATTTATAGAATCAGGAAAAAAATATGGGTAAAAAGAAAAAGACACATACCCCACATTAGGAATTTAGAAAATATATATTCTAAGATAATAATTTCAACTCAAAAACCTAAGTGAATAAGATACTAAGTATTTAAGTGTCTATAGAAGTCAGAACATGGTAGTACATGCAATGAATTAAAAAAATATGTTAAAGAGATAAAACATGAAAACTGTATAACTAAAACAAAAAGAACCTAGAGATTTTTTATATGAAAGTAAAAATCGACAGTGTTGATAAGGATGTAAAAAAATAAAGACTGGGGGTCACAGTTTGCATTAATGAAATTAGAATTTCTAGAATGAAGGAATAATGAATTGGGCATCATGGTTTAATTGGCGTACATTCTGATGGCAGGATAGGATGGTCCAAATCTTTGAAACTATACTGTATGATGAACAACATTTAAGTAAAGATGACAAAGTGAAAATTTGCAGCTATTTTTTGCTCGCTCCCCAAATGTCACAAAGCTACAGTAAAGACATCTGTATACATTTAAAAACAAAAACCCATGAAGACAGGGAGAATGGGAGAGAAAACAAAAATAACTGAAAGCAAGGTAGCTGGCAGACAAATAGAAACTGACCTGAGATGCTGAATCCTAAGCCAATGGTAGGAAAAGTCTAGAACTGTATTGTCCAATATGGTAGCAACAGCCACATGTAGCTATTTCAATTTGAATAAATTAAATTAAAATAAAAACTGAGCTCCTTAGCCACCCTCAAGTGCCTAATAGCTACTCGTGCCTAGTCGCTACCATACTGGACACTGCAGATATAGAACATTTTGATTATCACAGAAAACTCTATTGGACAGTACTGACCTAGAACCAACCTAATTTATGTTGTAGAATTCCCAGAATTCAAAAATTGGTACCAGCAATGATTAATTTGAAGCATGTTTCAAGAAACTACCATATTAACATATTCTCTCCTATATTCTGAACAGTCAAGTGATTACCCCTTTAATTCCCAGCATCAGACTAGTGGTTTCATCTCTGGAGAATCTAAGACAGTGTCTGGTCTGGGGGACACCAGGTATGGTTAAAGGTAGAAGTACAATAGCAAAGTAAATGTAGATGCACACCAAATTCTCAGATCCTAGTTTAGGCTTCGTCATCCACTTGGCTTCCAGAACATTGGTACCCAGCCCTATTACACTGGCATAAATCCAATCCAGCAAGAAGAATTAAGGAGTCTTCTCTAAGAAATCTGACCAGCCAAACAGGAAAGACCTAAAGATACTGACACTAGAGGACCATCAATGAAACAGACCTGAGGGCAAATCATCACACAGTGCAGCTCATAGTCCATAGCTACCCTCAGAGCTTCTAACCACTTTCATTCCCTCTCTTAAACATAAACAGATAATCAAGTATCAACAGACATCTGAGAAAAGCTTATAAAATGAAAGGAACTACAGCAAACAAGACATTAAGAAAAAACAAAAAAGAAATATAAGCTATGTAGGGAGAAGAGAAAGAAAAACACCATCACCACCACCAAACTATAAATACAGGAAAATAAAAAGGTACCAAACTCTGAAATGAAACGGGAATTGCCATAATAGGAAGTATTGAGAACAAAAACAAATCTCAGATATTAAAAACCTAACAGCAGAGGAAAAAACTCAATAGAGCGTGAGAAAATAAAGTTGTGAAAATCTGAAAAAGTAGTGTAAAAATGCAAAACCAGCAAAGATAAGAAAATCCATAACATCAGTAATAGGCATTCCAGAAAGATCAAGTAGGGGAGTGGTGTAGGAAGGCAGAAAAGGAGGAACAGAAGAACAAAAGACATGAGACATATAAAAGGAAAATGGCACAAATCCAACCAGATCAAGAATAACATTAAACATGAATTGATTAAACATTCCAATCAAAAGGCAGAAATTGTCAAATAGGACAAAAGATTAAGATCCAACTATATACTGTCCAGTCAACACACTTTAGATTTAAAGACACAAATAGGCCAAAAGCAAAAGCATAGAAAAAGATATACCATACAAACGAAAATCAAAAGAGAACTGGACTATCTACATTAAGTAATATCAGACAAAATAGACAGACTTTAAGATATAGTGTTACTAGAGACAGTGAATTTTATAATACTGTAAATTCATTAAAAAGACATAACAATCATAAACATATGTATTTAATACTAGAGCTCCAAAATACAGAGCAAAAACTGACAAAATTGAAGGAAGAAACTCAACAATAGTTGTAGACTTTCGCCCTTAATAATGGATAAAACAAGTAATGCAGAAAATCATCATAGATATAGCCAACTTCAATACACTAAAAACAATCCAGATCTGACGTCTATGAAAACTCTAGCCACTGCAGAATACACATTCTTTTCAAGCACATTTGGAACATTTCTAGGATAGACCATTTTCTAGATCATGAAACAAGTCTTGAGCTTAAAAGCACTGAAATCATACAAAGTATGTTCTTTTACCAGAATAGAATTAAATTAGAAATCAACGACAGAAGGAAATTTGGAAAACACACAAATACGTGAATCTTAAAATAATGCAATACTAAAATAAACAATGCGTTAAAAAAGAAATCTCAAGAGAAATTATTAAAAAAAAAAAAAAAGAATAGAGCTACAGCTGAGTGCCGGTGCCCCAGTACAAAATCCTACCTATTGGGGAGCCCTCCAGGCCAAAGGATAGCTCCCCACTTCCTTAATGAAAAGTAAAGTTCTCATGGCATACACAGAGCCTCCAGCCCATGTTCCTATTCACAGGAAAATTCCTGGGGAAGGGGAAAAGTGGAAGGGCTGGGGTAAAACAGATATAGTTAAAAGCAGAGTATATCATGCCAAGTATGCAGAAAATTCAAGCCAGTCTCACATTCTTAAACATAGACAAAGATCACTAACTAGTGTATGAAGTAACATTATAGAGAAAACTAAAACTGGAACAGGGAGAGGTAGGAAGAGTGGAACAGCAGACCACTGTTTTCATTATAACTATAGGACTTTACAATATACATGTATTACTTGAATAAAAATTCAAAAGGGGAAAACATAAAAATAAACCAAATAGTATACTATACTCCTTTTCATTATAGCATTTTAATTTAATATTATATTCTAGTAAACTTTGAATTAAATCTTTTTGAGCATTAAGGTACTAAAAAGGACATACACCTCCTTATCTTTCTGCTATGATACTTAACGTTTCCAGACTTCCAAGCATTTCTAAAGCTAACAGTATAGTCTATTTAAAATTCCAAATGAAATCAGAATAAAGTCTCTTTAAACTGTTCCCAAACCATGACACTGTTAAACCGTTATAAGAAGAAACTCAACTTTAACTATTTGCTTAAAATACTTCATATTTCATATTTACATTTCTAAGATTCATTCAAATTAATAGCTTGGGGGTCCATGCAATAAACATTCAAATAGTTGACCTGATTGTGGTAAATAATTTACACAGAGCTATTAAGCTATAGAGGCCAAAGAGCACATGACATTGAAAGGTCTTTGAAAAACATCAAAGAAGTTAAATGGCATTAAACAGTTTTAATGAATGATTTAAATATCATTCTACTAGTCGGTTTGTCATTAGAAACTAAACACCTTATTGTTTCTAAGAAATCATATTTTACATAGTAAAATGTTATAAAGTATGTTGAAAAACCAAACCTCGGGACCCCTAGCTTCCAAGTTTAAAAATGCCACTGCCATAGACAGTTATAAAATGAAGCAATATTCTCTAGCTTGTTCTCCAATCCACTGTCACTCTTGATAATGATATCTGTTAAGTCAACTCCTCACTGCTCACCGATCTTAGTTTGAATTTAAATGGATGTGAGCAAATATGCTAGCTCCTATTTCCACCAGCAGGGTTCCACTGCTTTCCTTTTGCCTATCTTACACTGCACTGTAAAGGAAGGAAAAAAACAAGGAAGGAAAAAAAACAGCCTCATTTTCACAGGAGAATGCAATTTCAGTAGCTATGAACAGGTAAAAGGGAAAGAAGAGTAATTCCACTGGAAAGAGCAGATAGCAACATGTGTTCTTAGTTTTATTCCAGTTTGTTCATAGATCTGAAGAAATAAAAGCGTTCATTTTGCAATTAAAACTCACCTGATTAATATACACAATTGCTTTCTATACCCCAGAAAGATTTCTTCAAATTAATGTTAATTCAAAAGAGTTTTACTGAACACCTTCAATGAGTACTGTACGTACTAAGAATACAACAGTGGCCAACACAATGTCGCTTCTTTTAAAAAGTTTAGAGCTTATAGGGAAAGACAATAAAAAAGTAATTTTACAACAAAGTATGATTTCATATCATGACAGTGGAAATATAGGGTGCTATGAAATATAAAAGCATACAGCAGAACTTAACCAAGTTAGGAAGTCAGAAAAGGTCTCCTGAAGAATATGATGTTTAAATTCAAGTCTATGAGTAAGAAGTTATTAGCAAGACAAAAGAGGGTATTTGGTCCAGTATTTGAAAAAAAGTTGCAGAACCACAAATCCTCTGATTATGAGTACCAATTTTCCCTTTTAATGACAGGTGAAATATAGTTTCCTGACTGCCAAAGATGCTTTTAAAAATATTAAAATCTACTGGACAATTATGGTTTAAATGCTTTGTTCAGGTTTTTTTTTTTTTAATGTATTCTATCTACTTCTCCAGCAGTGACTGTTTCTCAGATTTAGTGAAATACTTGATTTCTTGAAGGAAAGTTTGTAAATGTAATAATAGTAGTAGTAAAACATAAGAGAGCCACAAAAAATTAGAAATTTTTATTATCTAATTTACCTTTACTGGGTAATTCCTTTCATCTAAACATCTCACAATATTTTTACCACATTACCATAAGAAATAAGAATCGCTTCATCTAATGAAGAGTAGATAACAAGTTTCAGAATTCCTACTAGAAATATAAACAAAAATGCATGTTGCTTTTTAAGGGTCTCAGCAAAACATTAACTTTTATAGATTTGCTCTAGATATTATTCTTACCTATAATATAAAACTAAAATAAAAATTTATATAAGGCATAACTTTATCAAATGTTACCTACTTAGATATTCGAAGAAAATAGACTAGATAATAGGCATTGATGAAGAGTTATCTGTTTAGGTAACTTTAGGTCAAGTGCAAATACTTTGAGATGATCAGTTAAGGTGTAATTCATTTACACAACATTTAAAAAATTAAGGCAACATATAGACAAGGCATCATGAAAGTAGAAACTGCAGAGTTTAGAGGTTCAAATTTAACCCAATTATACACTAACTATGTGATTTTGGGGTTTCTTAACTCTTTCCCAGCTCAGTTTCCTCACATATAAAATGAATTTACCATCTACCGTATAGCGTTAATGTGAAGATTAAGTGCTAGCTGCCTGGATCCAAAGTGAGCCTTCGATATATCAGTTCCTACATAACAAAAAGAAATGGTCAAATCTAGATCATTCTTGGTTTAATTACATGAGGCTTCAAGAAACAAAGGATAAATCTTAAAGTACGCCTGAAAGGAAATTTCAGATTTGTATTTGAAGAAACGAGAGAAAAAGCATGTGTATAAAGAAATGAGCTACACTCCTTGCCCCACCTGACTCCTACCACCAAGTTAATACCACATAATGAATTACAGTCCCACCTACCTAAGGACATAAAGGTGAACCGAATGAAAAGCAAGAGAACATTTAGGATAAGAAACAGCAAAGCAGCATGATATCCACATGAAATTAGTGACCACAGATCAAAAATAGAAAACAATCTAGTTTTAAGAAAGTACAGAATAAAAAAGATATATATTTTTATTTTTCTCCTCCCTTAGCATGCCACTCCCCTCACATCTCCACATGTTCACCAATCTGAAAACTCCACAAAAAGATAATTTTAACAATTAACTAAATAAAAGAGTAATTTAGAAAATACTTCAAGTTGGGGAATTCATCCACTGACATTTTTTTCTCAGAATGGGCCTGGAAAATAAAAATTCACTTAAGAAGGGAAACACAAAATACAAAGAATAACAGAACTAGAAGCCCAAACTTTAAATCATAAAGTGAAGAAATGATCAGAAGACACTAGAAAGGAGCGTCTTCAAGGGCTAACATGAGGAACACTGCGTCTGAGGGGTGAAATGGAAAGTAGGTTTATTAAGGCAATTCAAGCAACACAATGAAAACTTTACCTTGTCATTTTTTTCGGAATGCTGACTGTGGGCCCTAAACAACTTGCTAATGACCAACTAAACAGGAAGTGTGTTGGAAACAAATACAATCAGTCCTTGAGTATGGCAGCCACAAAAATGCATCTCCTGTTGTGAGAAGTAAAATCACTGGCCCTAGCTGTTTTGCTCTGAAATCCTTCACCTCTTTATATAAGTGAACACACTAGGCATTCCACAGTCAGAAGCCACCCTCTGAGTGAGTGGAGAAGGGATATTATGGTTCCAGAACTCCTCAGTGGCCTTGCTTAGGTTTCTTAAAACTGCAATTCAGTCTAAGATCCATAGAGATCTCATAGTTCTCTTAGCCTCCTCCAGCTCCCTCATTTTACCCTAGTTTCCCCCAATAGATCTCTTGAATGTCTACTGTCATCTTGATGTAGGAATCACTAAACAGAAAGAATTCCTGGTCTCTTGCCATTACTACCATTATTACTACCTCATTGCTCGTGGAAAGTGGTAGACTGATAAAAATGTGAGAAAAAATATGGTGAAATAAGATAAGTAAGTGCTTCAATTGCTAAAGAGTTAAAGGCTGAGAAAGATATGCTTTTCACCCTTCTTCCCAAATCCTCTATTACATATACAGACAAAACAGAAGGAAATGCCTCACCACACTAACAGAAGAGTAACAGACGATTTCCTTTTTGATCTTGGACCGAGGGTGAGAAAGATGGATGGCTTTCTAGCTTCCAGATGTCTCAGCTGAAAGAGACTAGATCTGGCTGTGGTATACAGTAGACTACAGTGCTAAAAGATGGAATTATTAACGCTTAGGAGGAATATTATGTCTTTTTATACTTCTTTTATATAATTTTACTTGCATTATCTCTAATCTTCAAAACAGCCCTGTGAAGAAGGTATGTAAGTGTCATGCCATTTGTTCCTGGCTTTTTTCCTACTCTGATAATTTCTCTTAATCTTTTTTTTTGCTGACTGGGTCCTTATCTTCATTAAACCTTGATTAGTATGCCCAAGAATTCAGCCCTGAGTCCTCTTTTATTCTCTCCCTATATTCTTTAAGATGCCCTTAGGAGATCTTATCCAATCTTGAGGTTTTAAATAGGATTTATACACAGATGATGACTTTCAAATTTATTTCTCTAGCTCTAATTACTCCAGTTAGCTCAGACTCATATATATGACTATGTACTTGACTTTCTCTATTTAGATATAGTAGACGCTATTAGTACCCACTCATATTCCTTCAACATCCCCCTGCTTAAACCATTGCAATTAAAATCTAAGCTTTTTGCCTATGTCCCTAAATAATCTAGTTATATCCCACCTTTCCAATCTTACCTCCTTTCATTCATCCTCTTGTTCATTAAGTTAGAACCACAGCGGACTTTCTATTCCTCAAATATTTCAAAACTTACTTCCCCCTTAAGCTTTTGCATTTGTTCTCTTTTTATATCCAGTTCTTTAAATGACTGGCTCTTTTTGTGTGTGTGTGTAATTCAGGTCTTAGTTCAAATGGTACCTCCTCAAAAAGGCCATCCCTGACATCCATCAGTATCCCTTCCTTTCTCAATGCCTACGGTTACTCGATTACATTATTTAATTTGATTTTTTTTTCATAGCACTTAAAATCTGAAATTACATTATTTGTATGACTCACTCCCAACCTTTAAAAATTAAATATCAGTTCCATGACATACTAGGGACAGCATTATCCCTAGCCTTTACAGCAACACCTAGAACATAGTAAGGAATTAACTATTGTTGAATCTGAATTAAGGATACAGTGTGGAATTGGAATTCAAATTCACATCTATGATTCTGAAGCACATGGTGCTTTATTCCACAATAGGCTGTCTATTCCAGTAAATGTGCATCCACTGAGATACTGTTTATAGAAGAAGTGTACTCAACTTCAGTTTGCATACGTACAGAATATTAGATTATTCTGCCACTAAAGGCACAGTAGGAAATTCAAACCACCAGCCCTTCTGTAACACAAACAAAAATAGTAATAAAAGAAAAAATATTAACTGTAAAGAAAGCAAGAAACATTGTTTATGACAGGTAGTTCGAGGTCCTAAACAGCACTTAACAGTTCAGATAAGGGAATACAGAAAAATCGGGAAGCCTTTTCTATTGTAGGGTGTTAACCTCATAAAAGTGGGAAAGTCTGTACATGGAAGTGAAGTAAGTATGTTGAGAATATTGAGAAAGAATCCCTAGACTGCCTGCAAGAGAAGAATATGCAGAAAAGAAAATAATAATCACAGGAATAAGAAAACAGGAATAGAATTGTGAAGCAGTTCCACCTACTTAGAAGTAAAAATGGAATTAAAGCATCAAATAAATTAGAACATTGCTATTCTTAAGCTCATTCTACATCAAATACCAGATAAAGAAACACCATTTAAAGGGTTAATTAATGCGACTGCTGTACCTAGTGAAAAAACAAAGTTGTAAGATTATATCCTTAATATCAGAAAGTATTTTTCCAAAGCTGACATAATGTTGGAAAAAAGATCACTTTCAGTCTCAGAGCTGATTACAAACTAAAACCGATGTACTTTCTACTAAGGAGAAAATCATCTCTCACTTAAGAAGACCCAAGAATCAGACTCACCGATCTTCTAAAACTTTAATGGTTTCATGAAGAACTTTCTGTTGCTCTCTCAGCTGTTGATTTTTGGTGAAGAATTCTTCAAGTCTTTGTGCATCTCTAAAAGTCAATAAATAAGTTTTTTGTTTTCTTTTAGGAAAAAAATATTCTAACAGGATAATTTTGTCATAAAACTCCAAAGTATGGTATCACCACTTACATATATCATGAATTTGCTGTATTAAAACAAACAACTTAAAAAGTAAGGTTTGAATATCTTGTTAATTGGAATTCAGATTATACTAGAATTTGCTCTGCAGTATTTTTATATACTAGAGAAGAATTATCCTAAGTACCAGGCATTCATTAATCAATGCTGGAACACAGATGAAGGAATGGATTGTGATGCCACCATTGATTCGATGTTGTCAAAATTGCCATTAAAATGTACACTTACTATTGTTTTGTCTACATTTGCTAATGTAAATAACAGCTATCTCTACTCGTATCATCTCTGTTCCCATTATGGGGGATTTGTACTTTCTATTTAATTAATTTCTGTGTTGTTTAAACTTCTACCTAGTATTACTTTTAAACCAGGGCTTACCATGAAGTACACGAACCCTAGATCCTGATGCCTAGGTTTGAATATCAACTCTGTCATTTACCAGCTGTGTGACCTGGTACAAATAACCTACACTCTGTGCCTCAAAAAATGTGGATACATTAGTATCTACCTCATAAGACATTTGCAAAGACTAAGTACTAATGTACATATAGCATGCAGAACAGTCTGGAACAGAGTAAGTTCTAATGAAGGTGTTTATAATGATTTTATAGTCAGGAAGAAATGAACGAAGACATCTAAAATTTTCTTCTAGTATATTACCTGGTTACTTTCCAATGTTGGGTAATATTTTACTCTTCCATCATTATATTTTTTTAAATCACATTATTATATAAAGCATGCATATATTTTAATTCTAAGAAAACATTAGAAATTTAATTGGGATCTTCTGCGTGGTCTTAAAGCCGAAAATATAGGACAATACATTGGCTCAAGTTATCTTCCTTCAGACCCTTCAAGGATCTAAAATATCTAAATAAGTAT
>NW_011888836.1:5058602-5062329 GCF_000151845.1 Pteropus vampyrus
AACCAGGGCTTACCATGAAGTACACGAACCCTAGATCCTGATGCCTAGGTTTGAATATCAACTCTGTCATTTACCAGCTGTGTGACCTGGTACAAGTAACCTACACTCTGTGCCTCAAAAAATGTGGATACATTAGTATCTACCTCATAAGACATTTGCAAAGGCTAAGTACTAATGTACATATAGCATGCAGAACAGTCTGGAACACAGTAAGTTCTAATGAAGGTGTTTATAATGATTTTATAGTCAGGAAGAAATGAACGAAGACATCTAAAATTTTCTTCTAGTATATTACCTGGTTACTTTCCAATGTTGGGTAATATTTTACTCTTCCATCATTATATTTTTTTAAATCACATTATTATATAAAGCATGCATATATTTTAATTCTAAGAAAACATTAGAAATTTAATTGGGATCTTCTGCGTGGTCTTAAAGCCGAAAATATAGGACAATACATTGGCTCAAGTTATCTTCCTTCAGACCCTTCAAGGATCTAAAATATCTAAATAAGTATAACAGACCAGTCTGCCACAAAAAGTAGATGTCCGAATGATTGTGTCAAAATGGCTAAAATGTACAATGTAATAATATTGGCAGCAAAAAAAAAAAAACTCAGGAGAATAGAACAACTCAAAGTCAAAATGTCAGATACCCAATAAATAAGGTATTTCTTAAATATTGGTTGAATAGTTGATACTGAATGAAAAACCAATACATCTAAGTGTTGGGAGCTGAGCTAAACTGGCGAGCTTTGAGATAAGTGGTACTAAAACTATTTTAATCACTCAGTGCTTTCAAAGAAGGGAGCTGTGAGAACTGCATCTGTTTTGCAGGACAGGTAATTGGGCTGACCTTGAGTCTTGACTGCTGTTTTCTCATTGCAATGCTATAAGTAGTGTTTTGAATAAACTTGGGGACACAGACACAGACAGCTTGTATCTGTGCTCCCTCCTGCAGTTCTGTCTGTCTTCTTTCTTTTCCTCAGTCCATGCTCCCCCTTTCAGGTACCCTGAATTACTTCGTCGGCTGGCTCCAACAAAGTGGCGCCCGAACAGGGACCTGAACACGGGGGATAACAGGTAGGACGTGCCGCAGAGTAAGGCGTGCGCACGCGGAATCTGGGGGCCTAAGAGTCCTGTAGGCAGCCAACCGTAAGTACGCAGGAGTATTGTAATATAGAAACTGAAACAGAAACTTAAGTAAAAATGGGCCAAGGAAATAGTCGACTGCTTTTTGTACATATGCTTAAAAATATGCTTAGAGTAAGAGGGGCCAAAGTGGGCCAGCAACAATTAACTAAGTTTCTACAATTTGTAGAAGAAGTATGTCCCTGGTTTCTGGAAGAAGGGACTATAGATTTAGAAACCTGGAAAAGGGTAGGACAAAAATTGCAAGATTATTATGATGTTCATGGGCCTAGTAAGGTCCCGGTGGAAACTTTTGGGTTGTGGACCCTAGTCCGAGACTGCTTAGACCCTCGACATGAGAGGGATAAGTGGCAGGAGCAGGGAGGTCAGGACTCTAAGACTACCTCAGCTATAGAGAGCTCTGAAGGAAAGAGCACAACTGAGCACCAACGTGAAACTAAGCCCTCGGCGCCGCCTGATGAAGGTTTAGGTGCACCTTTTACTTCCCTCTTTTATGAAGATGAGGGCGACCCCTTATACCCAGGGGATGCGGCTCAATTAGAGGAAGAAGCCGCCCAATATCATGATGAGGAGGACCCTCTGCTTTTCGTGGCCTTTACCAAGGAAACCTCCACAACCTCAGTGAAGGAGGAGAAACATCCTTTAGAGGATACAATGAAACAGATATAGGCTTCGCTGGCTGCGGTAACTGTGCAATTGCAGCAGCTGCAGATGCAGATGCAGCAGACGGCGCAGCAGCAGGGAGGGGCCCAATGGAAACCTCAGCTGGATCTGCCAGCTCCTGATCAGCCTTTGCCTCCAACCGGAGGTCCTTTGCCCCCTCTAATTCCCCCTGGAACTCCCCTATATTTGTTATAAAAAAGAAATCTGGAATATGGAGATTGCTGCAGGACTTGAGAAAAGTTAATAAAACTATGCAGATAATGGGAACATTGCAAGTAGGGCTGCCCACACTCTCTGCTATACCTAGTGAAACTTTCAAAGTTATTGTGGACTTAAAAGATTGCTTTTTTACCATTCCTCTGGCTCCTGAGGACTGTAAGAGATTCGCTTTCAGTGTTCCATCTACTAATTTCAGAGAACCCATGAAAAGATATGACTGGAAAGTGCTGCCCCAAGGACAAGGCATTGTTGAAAGGTGCCATGGTGCTCTCAAAAATCAATTACAAAAAAAATAAAAAGGGGGAGACCTGCCCGGTTTCTCCACAAATTCTTTCTGATGCTCAAAAAACTGAATTTCTGATGCTCAAAACTAATCGGCATGGCCCCGACCCGGTATTAATATGGGGACGAGGGCATGTTTGTGTTTTTCCACAGGATGCAGAAAATGCCATGTGGTTGCCAGAGAGGTTGGTTCATTTCGCTGCTCCACCAGACACCCGGCGAGATGACCCTAACCTTGATCTTGCTGAGCCTGGCGATGACAGCTGAAGGTGCAGTTTACTGGACATACTTTCCTGACCCACCTCTCTTACATCCAACAATGTGGCAAAGACCTGAAGTCATTGTGAAAGTGAACAACACATCGCTGCTGGACATGCCATCTATGAGGAGGGTGATTGGACTAATTGTTGCAGGAATACTTGCTATTGTATCTCTTATAGCTACTGCTGCCACCGCTGCGGTGGCTCTCTCACAAACTGTACAAACTGCTCATGATGTCAATGATTTGTCTAGAAATGTTACTTTAGCATTGGGAACACAGAAAAATATAGATAGAAAAATTGAGCAAAAGTTAGAAGCCTTGTATGAAACAGTGAACTTCCTGGGAGAGGAAGTGCAGGCCTTGAAGCTGTCCTCACGCTTATGCTGTCATGTCCAATATCGATGGATTTGTGTGACCCCCCAAAAATATAATCAAACCTCTCACCCATGGGAGAAAATTAAGAATCACTTACAGGGAATATGGCATAGCGCCAACATGTCTTTAGATTTAGTGCAACTTCATAGAGAAATTTTGGCCCTGAAAGAGGCCCCTGAACTTCAGATTAATACTGCTCAAACTGTACAGGATTTCTTGAAAGGCCTAAAAGGTATAGTCCCTACCTGGGGACCCTTTATCCACTTGTTGGGATCAGTAATAACTCTGGCTTGCTGTATGTTGGTGTTTATGTGTCTGATGCCACTTGTATTGAAATGTACTATGAGAACTCTGTGAGATCTCGGCTCAGAAATACATTCTTTAAAACTGAAATTAAAGCAACCCCCTGTATAGTGGATGGTAGTCAAACACGGGTAAGGACCCCCTGGAACCTGGACAACCTAAGACAGGGTATGTATGACGGAATACATATATCAATGACGGGTAAGATCCAGAGATTCGCAGGAGGCCACCTAAGACAAGCACAGTCACCTTGCGCCAGAACCAGGAAGGTTCGGGCAATTAAAAAATAAAAAAGGGGGAGATGTTGGGAGCTGAGCTAAATTGGCGAGCTTTGAGATAAACTATGGAGCTGAGCTAAATTGGCGAGCTTTGAGATAAGTGGTACTAAAACTATTTTAATCACTCAGTGCTTTCAAAGAAGGGAGTTGTGAGAACTGCATCTGTTTTGCAGGACAGGTAATTGGGCTGACCT
>NW_011888836.1:5064904-5067123 GCF_000151845.1 Pteropus vampyrus
TTTTGAGAAAGTAACACTCAATAGTCGTTTACAAATTTAAAAAGGTTTTTCATTAGCTGTTTGGTTAGAGGTGTATAGAGATACATTTTGTACATAAAGTCTGTTATAAAACACATGTTTGTCATAAGCAAATCTAGATATTTTCTGATTATTTCTAGTCATTCAATCTGCATGGAAATGATTCTGATTCTAGCTAAAAGGAAATATAATTTTATAGCTATAAATCTATTATTTAAAAGAATAATATTTTAGAAAATTAAATTACCAGGCCTATATAAAGGATCCATTTTAATAAAAATAAATTCCTTCAAAAAATTTTATTGAACATAGCTTAAAATGTATAATCAGATAGCAAATACATTTTCTTGGTTTTAGTATTGCTTCTTAAAAGTGCTCAACATTGTGACTCTAAAGGATGTCATTCTAATCCATGGTTGTTAATCTAGCATTTACAAGATCACTAATTTCAACATTAAACCAAGGTACAATATAAAGAGCTCATTGTCTAACTCCTAATCAACTTTGAAACTTTAAACTTTTAGTATGAGAAAAGGTCAGAGAAAACAGAATTCTTATATAGTGTTATTATGTGCATAAAAGAGGAGACTTGTAGAATAACTTGAACAAACAGTAATTAGCTATTTAGTTTGGTATGTGTTAAATCACCATACCAAGTCACTGATAGTACTCAATTTCTGATTAACAATGCTTGCAGCAGCCATCACTACCTGGGCTATAAACAAAAGTGAAGATAAAAACAACAGAATAAGTGTATTTCATAAAAATTTTTAATCTCAAATCAAATAAAATATTTTCACCAGTAAAGAAAAGCCTATTTATTCCTAAATGAAACAAAGATATTTTCCCTTTTTAATTTCAGGTGGGTAGAAAAAGAGAAATTTTACTTATTAATTAAGAAAATAATCTATTTTCCTCATTCAACTGATGCAATTTCATTATATTTATTTTTGGAATAATTTTTATTACAGGGAAAATTTACACATAGTTTTCTGCAACTATTAGATAATTCTAACATGCATATAAAATAAGTTAATACCATCAATAGTAATTAAAGTGCATTAAAAAGCTGGATGGTTTTTGATATCCCTATTTCCCACAGAAACAAAGCAAAATTTGTGTCATAAAAGGAAACCATGCCTTAAGAGCTGCATTGCCTACTGGCCCTGTCCTCTGAGCCGCAGGAGTAGTACTAGTCTAAATGCAGTTACAATTTTGTTGCTTATCCAACAGTCATCTCCTTATTCTTTGCTAAAAGAATAGCGATTTTTCTCAATTTCCAGTAGCTGCTTGGAGAGAAGTTATCTGTCTGGGCTCAAGGGATGAAATCTTTAAAAAGTTTTTTAATGTTTCATCTTAAAATAACTTCAGACTTACAAATAAGTTATAAACATAGAACAAAGAATGTCTGTATACCTATTATCTGGCTTCTCAGAATGTAAGTATCTTGCAAAACAATAATACAATTATCAAAATAAAAAAAAGTAATACTGATACAATACCATTACCTAATCTACAAACCTTATTTCTCTATCCCTCTAATATTATTTTTCTGGTCCAATCCAGGATCCTACATTGCATTTAATGTCATGTCTCCTTGAATCTGAGACAGTCTCTTCTTCTTTGTTTTTCATCTCTGTCTTTGATGCTTTTGAAAAGTATTGGCCAGTTCTTTTGTTGATTGTCCTTCAAGTAAGGTTTGTCTGGTCTTTTCCATGATAAAATTTGGATTGTGCATTTTTGGTAAGCATACAACAGAAGAAGTAAGGCTGTGTTCTTGGTGTATCACATCAGGAGGTACATGAAGCTGACATATCTGATTACCAGTGATGTTAACTGGTAATAATTTTCATTGTAATAATTTTACAGTGTAATAATTGTAATTATAATTACAATTACATTGTAATAATTTTCTCTTTGCAATTATTAAGTATCCTGTGGGAGATACTTTGAGTAATTTGCAAAACTTATACTAAAAAAGAATTGTCCGTTTATTCCACAGGTAGAATAATTCATTATTATCATTATTTCATTGTTCAGGTTTTCCTAGATTTATCCATTAGAGGGGTTTTTTTTAAAGATCTTTTTAGTATCTTTTCAACATGTCCCCATTTTTTTTAACGTTTTCTTATTTTCTGTCCTAGCTCATCTTGTACTTTGCATACCCACAATGAGCACACGTGAAGCCCCAAAATTCTCCA
>NW_011888836.1:5067173-5084906 GCF_000151845.1 Pteropus vampyrus
TAATTAAAGTGCATTAAAAAGCTGGATGGTTTTTGATATCCCTATTTCCCACAGAAACAAAGCAAAATTTGTGTCATAAAAGGAAACCATGCCTTAAGAGCTGCATTGCCTACTGGCCCTGTCCTCTGAGCCGCAGGAGTAGTACTAGTCTAAATGCAGTTACAATTTTGTTGCTTATCCAACAGTCATCTCCTTATTCTTTGCTAAAAGAATAGCGATTTTTCTCAATTTCCAGTAGCTGCTTGGAGAGAAGTTATCTGTCTGGGCTCAAGGGATGAAATCTTTAAAAAGTTTTTTAATGTTTCATCTTAAAATAACTTCAGACTTACAAATAAGTTATAAACATAGAACAAAGAATGTCTGTATACCTATTATCTGGCTTCTCAGAATGTAAGTATCTTGCAAAACAATAATACAATTATCAAAATAAAAAAAAGTAATACTGATACAATACCATTACCTAATCTACAAACCTTATTTCTCTATCCCTCTAATATTATTTTTCTGGTCCAATCCAGGATCCTACATTGCATTTAATGTCATGTCTCCTTGAATCTGAGACAGTCTCTTCTTCTTTGTTTTTCATCTCTGTCTTTGATGCTTTTGAAAAGTATTGGCCAGTTCTTTTGTTGATTGTCCTTCAAGTAAGGTTTGTCTGGTCTTTTCCATGATAAAATTTGGATTGTGCATTTTTGGTAAGCATACAACAGAAGAAGTAAGGCTGTGTTCTTGGTGTATCACATCAGGAGGTACATGAAGCTGACATATCTGATTACCAGTGATGTTAACTGGTAATAATTTTCATTGTAATAATTTTACAGTGTAATAATTGTAATTATAATTACAATTACATTGTAATAATTTTCTCTTTGCAATTATTAAGTATTCTGTGGGAGATACTTTGAGTAATTTGCAAAACTTATACTAAAAAAGAATTGTCCGTTTATTCCACAGGTAGAATAATTCATTATTATCATTATTTCATTGTTCAGGTTTTCCTAGATTTATCCATTAGAGGGGTTTTTTTTAAAGATCTTTTTAGTATCTTTTCAACATGTCCCCATTTTTTTTAACGTTTTCTTATTTTCTGTCCTAGCTCATCTTGTACTTTGCATACCCACAATGAGCACACGTGAAGCCCCAAAATTCTCCAAAGAGCCTTGATTCATTTTACTGGAGAATTCTCTTTAGAAATCAAGATCTGGGCTTCAGGTGTACTCATTTCTACTGGGAATCACTGTTTCTAGGCCCTCTCAATGGACCACGCCTAGGAAATGTATGTGTGTCTTCACATCTATTAACATATATCTGTATCTATTTCTATATGTATTCACCCATATATTCATACTATTAACTCCAATTCCTACCCAGCAGCAGAGGGTTCATTCTAGCCTTCTCCTTTTGTTAACTCCTTTCTCCTGAGAGGGTAAAACCTGGCTCTCATTATCAATAATATATTTACTTATTTGCTCAGTCCTAGAATACATATAAAGTAGTGTCAGAATCTTTATTAGTCTGAGCGAATCATGTTAACTTAATTCCCTTTGCTAGTTATTGTTTAGGAACGCACACACAATAATCATTAGTGAGTCAGAGGAAGTCTGATGGAGGTTGCTTCTGGAAAACTTTTATAATTAGTAAAAAGGAACACAAGGAGGTTCTGCAAGTGATAACTAGAATGATGATGGTCATCTTGCCATTTTGTAGTGAATGACAACTAATAAGGCAAACCAAAACACTAAAGATGGCAGAGAAGAAAGACAGAAATAACCTGAGTCTTTGATGATTTTTCAGTCACTGAATAACTCGTCCTAGGATCACCCTACTTTGGACCTTTTATGTGAAAGAATATGTTTTCCTTGCTGTAAAAGTCACTTCTAGTGGCTTATTTTGCTCACAGTAAGAAATTATCCTAATAAGGTATACATCCTAAACTTACTATTCAGAAATGATTTAATTTCCTCTATAAGTAAAGAAATATCTCTCTGTTGTGGGAACTGAATGGCTTTACTGTAGAAACAGAGATATAAATTATTCTATGGGTAAGGATGTTCCAGGTGTTAATCATAGTTAAGAAAAGGATTTTGTTGACAGATCAAAATGAATTTACAGGTCAGTTCTTGTCTTAAATACTTTATGAAAATTATATATTACAATCATGTTAAAATATAAATATAAGCAAATATTAACTAAGATTATACTCAGAATGATTAAGTTATTTCTTTTACTTTAAAAGTCTGAAAAATTTGATGTCAACTATCCAAGGTTCACACTAAGTAAAGCTAATTTCCTTATAAATAAGACATTGAGGTCAAATAGGACATTGGTATCAATTAATTTATAAATAAGACATAAGTGTTACATATTGATACTTACAAAATTCGTTCCTTTTTCAGTTTAGTTACTTTTACTTGTAAACCTGAAAAATATTAAGGAAAAAAACCACAGTATTTTATTTATACATTTCCTCATTTCTTCAGCAGTTAATCTAAGTTTCTTTGAGTCTAATGCTACATTATTAAGTCACTTGAGTCTGGCCTCTGAAAAATGGGCCAGGTCCCATTAGTTTGAAGAGAGTTATTTCCCTTATTTGTACCCTGAGGTCACAAAAGTATATCTGTAACATTATTGCAGTTAGTCTATTATATGACAGCCAAGTAGAATGAAATTTTCTCTACCTAAAGTGAGTTACCTCCTTTCTAATAGCAGGGGCAAGCATGTAATTTAGAAGTTCACTATAAACGATGTTCTATGTTCTGACAGAGCCAATGTACTTGCTAACAGCAATAGTGCTCATGTACGCTCAAGTCTTCTGGGATTAAAACAGATTGTGGCAGGAAGTCCTGGACTAGGGCAAAATTGCTTACAAAAAGTACTTAACAACGGGCATTAGTGTTTTTATCTCAAGATATTTGTACTAATTATTTTTAATTTTAATTGATTCTGACACAAAACATAACAAAACCACTGCCTCTGGGACTCAGGTAGTTATTGTGAAGAAACCAGGCTGATGGGCACAGAAACTGCAAGGAAGATATAGATAAAATACAGTGACATTTCTAATTTTTAGAAACAATAATTAAAAGGAGAAAAACAACTATTAAATGAACATGTATACAACATTACTAGCAACTAAATATAAATTCAAACCAAAAGAAATTACTTAGCAGAAATATAATACCAAATGTTAATAAGTGTTGTAAAACTATACTCCCATATTTTGCTTGAGATAGTATAAATTGACACAATTTTTTTGGAAAGCAATTTAGCAATAACAGGACACTTTTTCATCAATATCTGACTTTTTGGATTCTAACCCAACACTATAGTCCAAACTATAGAGAAACTCATAGTCACAAAGAATAGTGAACAATTTATAGCAACATAAAATGCTTAAAATAGGGACATGTTTAAGTAAAATATATAACCACTTGATGGAATATATAGCTATTAAAATCATTAAATAAAAAAATTAAGTCTATTTAGCAACACTGAACCATTTGGTTTTCTCTATGTTCTCTATTTCCTGCAATGTAATTATCAAAAAGTGGGGGAGAGGGGAGCTTCTGTATGTACTTTCTCTGATATCTAACTTAATCTATTTTATTAAGTCGTGGATATTTTATTTATTTTAAAAATAATGTTTAGGAACTTTAAAAATTCTATGTCTATTCAAGAATTCATTTTATTTAAGGCAGAATTAGTCTCCAATAAATAGTTACAGGTTGACTGATTTCTGAAAAAAATCAAAGATTTACTATTTGTCTTTGGTCTATGGACTCTAGTATGGACTCTAGTAAGTTATACATTTAGAAAAATTTTCCATATAATGTGTATAGAAACATTAATAAATCTGTCATGTCCAAGAACAGAAGTTTTCATTATCTGTTTAATTTAGGACAGTCTTTTGAACAATATAATTTAAGACAAGTAAAAGTTTTTTTTTTAAAAAAACCTATACATTTCCCCACAATCACCCCTTCCATGATGCTGATTGGGGACAAAGTTAAAACTCACAAAGATACTGATAGGGAAGTAGGGAAGTCACCCTTTCCTATTGCCCCAAGTTGTAATAATTTAATGCCAAGAAATGTAGATATTAAGGAAAAATAAAGGCCCTGGAGAATTATGTGTTATATGTTTGCCCTATATCTCAAATTTCACCTCTAGGAAATATCCAACTACTACAATTCATTTTAGCCTCACTTCTATGACCTATAGTTTGAATAAATAAAATGTTACGAATAAAATAGTAACAATGTTATAAACTTGTAAGCAAAAAATCACAGCAACTTTATTCATAATAACCCAAAACAGAAAAAAAAACAAATGTCCTTTAATGTGTGAATTGTTTAAAAACAAAAAACCAAAAAAGCAAATCTGTGGTATAGCCTTGTACTACTCAGCAAAATAAATAAATAAAATAAATGAAGTCTTTATACATGCAATGACTTGGATGGATCACAAGAGAATTACACTGAGTAAAAAGAAAGCCCACGTCAAAGGGTACATCCCATATGATTCCACTTCTATAACATTTTTGAAATGACAAAATTATAGCGATGGAGAACACATTATGAGTAGCCATGGAGGGGTTAGGGAGGTAGGAAGGTAGCTTAAAAGGGTGGCATGGAGACTTAAAAGGGTGGCATGAGAGATCCTTGGTGGTAGTCACAGGAATCTATACATGTGATCAAACTGCATAGAACTACACACACACACACACACACACACACACACGCATGTAAAACTGAAGGACTCTCAATAAGGTTGGTAGACTGTACCAATGTCAATTTCTCAGTTGTGATAGCATACTACAATTGTACAAGATACTACCATTGGATGAAACTAGGTAAAGGGTACAAGAGATCTCCTTGTAGTGTTTACTAAACTAAATGTGAATCTACAATAAGCTCAAAATGAAAAGCTAAATAAATTTATGGAAAAACAAAAACATTTGCCCTAAGAGAGTTGGAAAACTGTTAAAAAATAAACCAATAAAGGGAAAGTATTTTTTAAGAATGTTACAAATAAAAACTGGGATCATCTTTTGATTTTTAAAAAGTCTTTTCCATCAATTTGTCAAGTTCATTACTTGAGAAGCTTTCTTCTTTTTTGGGTAATGATGACAAACTCACAAGACCACGAAAGTACTTACTGAAGCATTGAATCATTCTTAAATAATTAAGAAAAGAACTTGTGACCCTACTAGGTCAAAGACTAGAGTCAGCAGTTTTTAACTATTCTTCCCTTCCCAAAGTGCATGAAAATTTACTTGTTGACAGATTTTCTTGTTTTAATTTTGGCCGACTTCTAAATCTTGGGTCTGCCTTTAGGAAGTGAAAATACACCCAAAGACGAAATGGAGTCTTGCCATGAATCATTTTTTAAAAAGAAACAATGAAATAGAAAATCCATATAAACTTCAAAAGAAAATTCTTGGGAAATATGAAAAGACTACTCTTTTATCTTGTAAGCATTCAACACCTGTGAGGCATTTGTTCTGTCACGCAGATCAGCCCTGAAACAGGTTTATGTGTGCATGTGTATGTGTTTAAATTTTAGCATTTGCTATTCATCAAGTCAATTAGGCATCTACAATTAGAACCCCTATAAAGTGTGCTTTAATCCTGCTCCACACCCATCGGAAGGAATGAGGCTGTACAACAATGCAGCTCCTGTATGAACAGGTAGTCTGCTCAACAAAGTATTTGGGATTGTAACACTGGCAACCTGAGACACCTATTGAGGAAACAGTGCTCAAAAGACCAAGCACTATATTACAATTAACCCTGCACCCACTCGTATATGAATTTTAGAGAAAAATAAACAATTAAGGGCCCATATGTAGTTAAAACACAGGAAACAAATTTAAGTATGAATTCAGAAATGTGTAAGAATTCAATATTATAAACCAAATCAAAATAATTGTTTATTTTTACTTTTTTTAGTTGTCTACCCAGAACCATATATAATGTATGTACTGTGATTTTAAAACAATTTATGGTTCTGAATTATAAATTATGAGCCTAATAACACCTTTCTTGACAAATAGTGGCTTTATATACAGCCCAAACAATTTAATTTCTACCAAAACTACTACTAGTATTTCTGTAATTGCCTAATAAATTATTTCAACTCCAAAGTGAAAACTCGTCTTTATGAGATACAGCCGTATTTAAAGTGTGCTTAGTTTGCTCTTTAATATTTAATTATCTCAAAATGAGTAAATTAATTTTTGTGGATTTTATTGAATTTATGGAAACGCAAATAGAAAAATAACAGATGTAAATTACTGATAGTATTCTTAATAATGAAAGAATCTATCTGATGTTATGGATGAAAATTACATGTAATTCCTCTCATTGTTAATTTGTGTAGTCTGAATATAAATGTTATCCAAAAATCTTTTTGGAACTTTTGATGAAACATTTGAAAAAATAAATGCAGCAGTACAAAACTGAATCAAGAAGTATTTATCCTGTTATATTGGAGCCTCCATCCTTTCTCATTTCTTCAAAGGAGTTCCAATTTTGTACCCCCAAATCTGCCTGGTTTTCTATGAAACTGATAACCATATTTATCAGATATAGAAAATATTATTAGATGAGACATTGATGGCAGAACCTGCCACGAACAAGAGACCATTTATTAAAATGGTGGCATTCTGAAACATATTCTAAATTTCATTTTGTTACTGTGCTTTTAAATAATAAACCTGATACTGAGATTAAAGTGGCAAAAAAAAAAAAAATTGTACCCACATGAACTTCATTAAACTTTTAAAATTTAAATAATTCTGAAATTTCTATTAAATTCTATTAAAACAATTCTGAATTCAAAGTATAAAGACTATATATTATCAATAACAATTTGTATTTACCCCTGACACTAGCAGCATGTCACAAAAGGAACATAAGACACTAGAATGAACAATCATGAAAGGATACAATTATCTTAAAGATTAAAAAATATATATAAAGACTCGGTCACAAATGTCTCTAAAATTTTCCAACAAAAATGGTCTGGTTAACATACTGCTCTTCTTTGACAGAAGCTGGGAGACTTTATTATCTTCTAATTTTAAAAGAAATTAAAAAAAAACAGCATGTACATACTGTTTTGTATGTGGTATGTTTCTGCTATCATTTTATTATGTTTTGGTCAAAAGAAAAAAAGAAAGCTCTAGATACATATAGCAGGGTATTCAGATGAATCTAAGTTCCTATGGGTAGACTTTCTTGTATACCCGAGTAAAAATTACATATTTCAAGTATTAACATTCATAACATTTCTTTTCCTTTTTTTTTCTTGAAACTGACGTGAAAGTTTAAAAGTAATGAGTCAATTTTTATTCCTATGTATTACTTCAAAACCTGCAAAGTCTGGACAAGTCCATGTTTGATGTCTTTCAAATAGCCTCTTATACTGGTTTCCCCAAATGGATCCCCCACCTTAAAAA
The DNA here is from genome assembly GCF_000151845.1 of Pteropus vampyrus. Classification (NCBI taxonomy): domain Eukaryota; kingdom Metazoa; phylum Chordata; class Mammalia; order Chiroptera; family Pteropodidae; genus Pteropus; species Pteropus vampyrus. The sequence continues at coordinate 5,074,636 of NW_011888836.1, forward strand.
AAATTTAAGTACCCTTCAGGCATGTCTTTGATGTTATCTCATAGTCAGACTATCTAATTTTATGTGGAACTAAGCAAAAACATTGACAAAGGACTCTTAAAAAATCTTGCTTTCAGCTAATTTGCCTAGCCCTCAACCAAAATGTCTTAAAATAACATACTAATTTTTTAAAGATAGTGCTCATTTGGTGCCTTTAAGACTCCAGTAAGAGATTTTAAAATGTAAAAATGTACCCCGCTCAATCTATTATAATGTACCAAAGGTTATCTTCTCTCAAACATATATCCAATACCTACCACTTACAAACAACATAGATATTTACCAAATATACCAACAACTGCTATATTCCTCCCTTAAAGTTTTTCAGTGAATATAAACACTCTGCTGGGAGTATGATGACTATCAAAGTATAGCCACAAGAAACACACAATTTAAAAAAATTATATACTATATAATCCTTGTTTTATATGTTCTATAATCTGATGAATATGGCACATTGTTCTTATCAGAGTATTATTTATTTTCTTGATACGTCCTCATCATAAAAGAGATCTCCTAAAGACCCTGAAACACCAAGAAACATGAAGAAGAAATCTGCTAAGTATTTTATCAGTTAAATTAAAGGCCTAAAAATAAAACTGGCCCAGTTTCAGGTATGTCTAAAAATTCTAAAATGATAATGATGTGCAACATGAAAAACAAGCATGTTTTAAATAAAATAGTAAAAATAAGCCAGATATAAAATAGCTATGTACACTGATCACAATATGAAAAGCTACACGCATATCATTTAAAATTAGGAGAGAAGAGAGAAATGTCATTTCTGTAGAATGGTGACTTGTTTTTTCCTTTCCCAAGTTTCTACAGTATTATCTAAAAACAGAGTATTAAAGTAAATGGTAGTAAAGTATTTCAGGGTTTTAGACAGATATATAATTTTGATATTTTTATATGTTATGGGATTTTAAAAACTGTTCAAGAAAATGTTTCATTGATATAGCTCTAAACTATGCAATTCATTCAGGTATCATTACTGATTACTGATTTTATATTATGTGTGAAGGACTTTTACCTATGGGGATGTAAAGATGAGTTAGATAGGGACTCTGCATAATAAAAATGTAATGATCTTCTTATAACCAGTTACAAAACAACAGAAAGTAATTATTTGAAGGATAAAGAAATTAACCTTATGCTTAAAGACAGCAGAATGCTAATTCTCCTCTAACAAATGTTTAATAAAAACTCAAGTATATCTGGTCCTATTTAAATTATTTCAAAACATTACTTGCTTCACTTCCAGGTCACAAGAATAAGCTTTCTAATATGTAGCTCCCATAATAGTTTAAACTGGAAGCCATTCTTATGGGTAAGCCTATGAGCTGGGGTCACAGTATTATAAACCAAAAAGAAGAAACTGCTGCTCTTCAACAGAAGTTGTTAGACATTGTTTATTCCTTTCCAATTTAAAAAAAAAAAAAAAGGTGTTATTTAACTGATTACATTATTGGTATCAGTGTTACCAAGACACTGTCTTGTATCTGGCTATTTTTTGCTATCATTTCATTATACAATTATATTGTATAAATATTTTCCTAAAAAAAATGAATATGATGCCCATAAAATCTACTGTGTCTTCACTGTTGTATTCTCAGCAACTGCTACCATCCTTCGCATATAATAACTACTCACTGAATAAATGGCAAATTAGCACTAAAACTCAGAATCCTTCTTCAATGTTGCACACTAGATGTTCTGAGAGAAAATAGTGTAGTCAAGTGAAGAACAGAATTAATATAAAATATTCATATTTGTCTCCAGACATATGACCAAAAGAACAGTTCATTTTAAAATTAGATCTTTATCATTAACAAATTTGAAACTACACTAAAAAAATTAATAGATATATTAATCAAATACAACATGGAGATGTCTTAAGTACAGATCTGAATAAACCAACTAAAAAAACCATTTTAGGTAAGTAGGGAAATTTGAACATTATCATCTACTAGATGATATTAGAGAGTTTGTTCTGTTAGTGTGATAATGGAATTTTTTTGTTAAGACTACTGGACTAAATTTAAGTATTTATAGATGAAATTATGTTAGAGACTTCAAAATAACTGAGTGGAAGAGGGATAGAGAGGTACATGGAATATAGGTAAAACAAGATTAGCCATCTACTGACAATGGTTAAAGCTGAGTGATAGGTATATAGGAATTAATTATACTATTTTCTTTACTTCTGTATATATGCAATATTTCCTAAAAACAAAACAAAAAAAACCTTAAAGTTTAAACAAGAACACAGACATACAAAAAATAATAATAATACAAGTGGTTACGTGCATGTGTGGGTGGGTGAGAGGGATAACTTTTCACTGCTCACTGTTTCAGAATTTTTTTTTTTAAAGCTTAAATTAAAAAAAGGAAAATAATAACTCCATTGATATCATTCATTTCTAAGTGAATACTAATGCACCCTGATTGCATCAACAATGTTATATGTTGAAAGAGGGCTTTCATGGAAACATGGATCAGAATAATCAATCAAAGAATGAGCATTATAGAGTAGTAAAGGATGCAGGTGAAGCAACAGAAGTAGTCAAACTCCAATCTTTCATTAAAAAATTTAACAGCTTCTAATATTTATCTCAGCTAGGAATTAAAAAACTACAATTAAGAAGTGAGAGAAAAAAAAATGGCATAGATGATATAGAGACTCAGTTCATCCCTCTGGTGACCAAATCAAAGTTGTGACTGAAACAAGAAGCAGTAGCATGGAAAAATCACTGGTGATCTAGAGGAACAAACCATACAACTAGGGAGAAGACTAAGAAAACACTCTGCAAAGGCAAAAGGTAGGGCAGGGCAAGAACTCTAGACTGCCAGTTCCCAGTAACTGAGTGGGACAAAGGCAGCAGCATATGCCTCTTAAAGGGGCCGCGTCCACGAGCAGATTTTCGCGGTGACGGACCTGCTCCCTCTGAGCACGTGCCAATTTGGCTGCGCGCAGGGGGCACTAGGGACTTACAAGGAGACACTATCAGAGTGAGGGCCCAGGAGAGACTTGCTCGGTACAGAAGTGCTCCCGGTATCCAATATTCCCTGTTGAGCACGCCCCAACCCCAACCCACAGTGCGTGGACACGCTCCACCATAGCAGAGAGGTCAGCAAACTGTATAACAGAGGTCGCTCTGCCCAGAGGATTCCATGAAACCCCACCCCCCTCAACTCTCGGACCCACCCAAGCCACATTCAGGTATATCCTCCTCGAGTCAGGTGCTCCTTGCTAAGACTCACCCTGGAGGCAGCCCGGGTTTCTGATGTGGCCTTTTGAGGCAACTATAAGCACAGCATCTGTGCATTGCTTGCTGAATCTTAACAGGTGGCCCTGGAGGGACACAGGCTTGGGCTAAATTTGGCCTGCAGCTGAACCCCTCTCAGGACTGCGCCACTGGACACCTACTACACAAATCCACACAAATAAGACCGGGAGACTTAGAAGCTATGCTTAGTACATAGAAACAGACACAGAAAGGCAGCCAAAATGGGAAGACAAAGAAGCAGAAACTATATGAGAAAAGAGTACAGAGATCCTGACATAATGGAGTCTAACAGATGCAGAGTTCAAAACACTAGTTATAAAGATGCTCGATGAACTTATGGGAAGTGTAGATAAATTCAGTGAGAACTTCAACAAAGAGATTTAAAACAGCTTAAAAATGGAAATTATAAAAGGGAACCAGTCTGAAATGAAGAACACATTATCCAAGATGAGAAGTATATTAAATGGAATAAACAAAGTGAATAACGAAGAGGATCAAATGCCCTACCTAGAGGACAGGAAAGCTAATCAGGACACTCAATCAGAATGGCAAGAAAAAAGACACCAATACTATAAAAATAATTCGAGGATATGGGACACTATTAAGGCTCCAAATACTTGTCTGATAGGTGTAACTGAAGAAATTAAGATGTTGAACAGCTGTTTGAAGAAATAATAATGGAAAACTTCCCTAATCTGGTGAAGGAAATGGACATATAACCCCAGGAAACTCAGAGAATTCCAAAATTTGGGATCCAAAGAGGCCCACAGCAAGACACATCATAATTAAAATGCCAAAGATTAAATACAAAGAAAGAATATTAAAAGCAACAAGAGAAAAACAAATAATTACATGTAAGAGAAAACCCATAAGAATGGCAGCTGATTTCTCAAAAGAAACTATGTAGGACAGAGGGCTTGGCAAAAGATATTCAACAGGATGAAGACCTAGGATATACAACCAAGAATAATTTATCCAGCAAAGCTTCATTTAGAGTTGAAGGACAGATAAAGAGCTTCCCAAACAAAATTACGCTAAAGGAATTTATCAACACCAAGCCAGTATTACAGGAGATGTTGGAGGGACTTCTTTAAGAAGAAAAAAACATCAAAAACAGGAATAAAGAATGGTAACAACTACATTTCTATCAATAAGTACCTTAAATGGAAAAGAGTTAGTGCTCCAACCAAGGGATGGAGTGGCTGAAAGGATAAGAAAACAAGACTCCTACGTATGAAAAGGAAGGGGATAGAAAAAGATATTGCCTTGATGGACCTAGAAGGTACTTAAGTCAGACAGAGAAAGATAAACACTATATAATTTCACTTATATGCGGAATCTAAGGAATAAAAAGAACAAACTAATCAAAAACAGACTCACAAATGTAGTGGACAACGATGACAGGGGAGGGTTGTTTGGGAGAACGAGATGAAGGGTTAAAGAAGTACAAGTTAGTAGCTGATGGTCACAGGGATGGGGAGCATGGCATAGGGAATGCAGTTAGCATTAATATGTTGGCTAGGTGGAAGGTCAGGGGAGGGAGGGAGCAATTGGGGGGATCGTTTTTATGAACTATATAGATGTCTAACCAATGTACTGTATACTTGAAACGAAATTAAAAAATAATTTAAAAAAAACTACAATTAATAGAGACGTTCAGTAAAGTTGTAGGATACAAAGACAACATATAAAAACCAGTAGTGTTTCTATACATTAACAATGAACGATCTGAAAAGAAAATTAAGAAAACAATTGCATTTACAATAGCATCCAATGAAATAAAATACTTAGGAATAAGCTTAACCAAGAAAAAGAAAGACATACAATAAAAACTACAAAGAAAGTGTTGCTTAAAGAAATTACAAACATAAATAAATAAAAAGATACCTTACTGTTCATAGCCTGTAATATTAAGATGTCAATACTACTCAAAGTGATCTACAGATTCAACGCTATTTCAATCAAAGTCCCAACGATGTTTTTTGATAAAATAGAAAAATCCTAAAATTCATATGGAAACTCAAGGAACTCTAAGTACCCAAAACAATCTTGAAAGACAAAGATGAAGGTCACATGCTTCCTGATTTCAAAACTTAATTAAAAGCTACAGTAATCAAAACAGTGTGTTACTGGCCTAAAGACAGACATACAGACCAATGGAATAAAATAAAGCCCAGGAATAAACTCTCATGATCAAATGGTTTTCCACAAGAGTGCCAAGACCATTTAATGAGAAAGGACAGTCTTTTCAGCAAATGGTGTTAGGAAAACTAGATACTCATATGCAAAAGAATGAAGTTAAACCCTGACCTTACACTATATGCAAAATTTAACTCAAAATGGACCAAAGGCCTAAACATAAGAGCTAAAACTATAAAACTCTTAGAAGAAAACATAAGGCAATAACTAAACGACATTGGATTTGGCAACAATTTCTTAGATATAATACCAAAAGTCCAGGTGACAAAAAAAAAATAGACAATAAATTAGACTATGTCAAAATTAAAAATTTCTGTGCATCAAAGGACACAATTAACAGAGTAAAAAAGCAATCCACAGAATGGGAGAACATATTTGCAAATCATTTCTAGTAAGTTACAAAGAACTCCTATAACTCAACAACAACAACAAAACTTGATTAAAAAATAGGCAAAGAACTTGAATAGATATTTCTCCAAAGATACACGAATGGCCAATAAACACATAAAAAGATGCTCAAAATCACTAATCATTAGGGAAATGCAAATCAAAACCAAAATGAGATACCACTTCGAATCCATTAGGATGGCTAAGAAAGAAAACAGAAAACAACAAAGACTGGTAAGAGGCAGAGAAATTAAAACCCTTGAGCATTGTTGGTGGGAATGTAAAACAGTGTAGCTACTATGAAAATAGTATGGCAGTTCCTCAAAAAATTAAAAGTAGAATTACTATGTGATTCAGCAAAACCATTTCTGGGTATATAAATAAATAAAGGTAGAGTCTTGAAGAGGTATTTTGTACACCTATGTTCATAGCAACATTATTCACAATAGCCAAAAGATGGAAGCAACCCAAATTTCCAACCACAGACAAATGGATAAGCAAAATATGGTATATACATACCATGGAATATTATCTAGACTTAAAAAGGAAGGGAATTCTGCAATATGCTACAACATGGATGAACTCTGAGGGCATTATGCTAAGTAAAATGAGCCAGTTACAAAAAGACATATACTGTATCATTCCACTTATATGAGGTATTTGGAGTAGTCAAAATCATAGAGACAGAAAGTAGAATAGTGGCTGCCATGGGCTGCAAGGAGTGGTGGATGTTTAACGGGTACAGAGTTTCAGAGAAGAGTTATTAAGATGGATGGTGGTGATAGCTGCACAATATTAGGAATGTATTTAATACCACTGAACTGTACACTTAAAAATGGTTAAGATGATAAATTTTATGTTAGGTATATTTCATGACATCCCCGCCCCCCCGCCCCTTTATTTCCTCCTCCCTACTTCCACTCCTGACCTATGGATGGTGCATTTCCCCTTAAGAACTGGATCTCTGAAGGCGGGGCATTTCCTCCCACAGGCTCGCAGCAAGTGTGCAACCTGTGCCTAGGGCCCTCGGGGTACGGTCCGTGGCTCCACCTGGGGCGCAAACCCAGGACCTTCTGCATGTAAAGCAGATGTGCTAACTAACCATTACACTATGGAGCCACCTTCATGACTTATTTATTTATTTTTTTAAAGTATCTTCACTCCTCCCCCTTGCCAAAAAGAGATGGAAAATAAAGAATTTTATAAGATTTCTTAATTATTTAAATTTTCTCATGTTATTTTGGTCTTCTCTTTTTGTTTCTGCCAAACACCAGCAGTTTAAAAACCATAAAGGGTATAATAAGTAATCGGTATGTGAAACCTGTTACAACTTTTTTGTAGTATCCCATTGTCTCTAGCTGGGACAGTCCACAGCAGGAATTGATAGTACATAATGGTTCCTGCTTCAGAAAAATAGCAAGTTAACATGTATATTGCTTACTATGTGCCAGACACTCTTACAAATGCTTTACATATACGGCTTTTGAAGATCAGCAGTGTAGATTCAGAATTCAGATTTAACCACTCCAACACATGGCCTCTTCCTTAACAATGGACTACTTCCATCCATTTGCGATGAATGGAATAGTCACAAGATGAAAGTTTTGATTTAATCCTAAAGACAAGGCATGATGACAACCATGCCTTCAGCATAATACATACTGATTAATTAAACTTAATTCAATTGTAAAGCCTGGTCTAACACTACTCCCCTCCCCTCAGTATACTCCTGTCATTTCCTTTATATTCTCAGATAACATAGTGCACTACAAAATCCCTTAAAACAAGGACTGTATATGATTCATTTTTATTCGCAAGGTCTGGTACATAGTTAAGTGCCCGAAAAACATTTCTTGAACAAGTATCTCCAAATACGCTGGGGTTTGCAAGAATAATTCTGGGGTTCATATTTCACAATCCATTAATCAATGAATCCATTATGAGGTTTTGCCAGAAACTCAATGTACCAAGGGTAAGTTCCAACAAGACCTACAAATTTTACTTTAGATTTAGGTAGATCAGTTTTAATGGCGCCCTGGTGTAATGTTAAAACTATAAAGCACTATAGAATTAAATCTAATGTTGCAAGAAACAAATATAATAGAAAGCATTTCCCACACATAGGAAAAAACATATTACATTAAAGTTATAGAATTAGATATGTATATTAAAACTTAGTAATCAAACCCTGAGTTTGGTTTTAATAGAAAATTCCTTTACATGCACTCCATTTTAACACAATCGCAAATAATATATACTCATCCCAACCACAACAGTTCAAGCCTGTGTTCACTCATTATACTTCATATGAACCTTTTAAGTGCTTATTTCATTATACTGTAATGATCTGTTTACATGACTCTATTAGACTGCAGGATCTCTGAAGGTAAACTGTCATTTACTTTTGTATCTCAGTACTGGTAGTAAATAAATTCTCAAACATTTGTCAAATGACTTATGTAGTATTTTTGTGTCCGTAAATAATCCTGTGAACAATTTTACAGAAGAAAATTAAGTTTAGAAGTTATGTAACTTGGCTGAGATTACAAAGCAAGTAGATAAATGAAATAAGAATTCAAATCCAGGTCTTCAGTTAAAACTTTCTATGCCCTTTATATCATACCACACATATCACTCAAGTAAATAACTACAAATTGTGCAAGAGCTACATACCTTAGTAGTTTCCTATAGTTAAAAAGCAACAACTCATAAAAATGAAGCACGAAAAATTACAATAGTAAAGGTTCCTTAAAAATGAGATCTTTAACTGTCATACCAAATTATTATTACTGTCTCAACAGAATACTGCTATAAGTATTGAAGAAAAAATTTTACCTTGTACTTCTTTATCATGATGCTCCTTCAGTTTTGTCCAGAGATCCTTGAAGTCATTAGATATATCTGCAGAACTAGGGCTTCCACAACTGCTTCCAGAGATGTTCATTTTGCTTAATATACTCCACACTTCTATGTGCCTAATGTTTTCTGATCTTTTCTTTTACATTATATATCTATAAAGTTGTCTTTAGACAGTTGAAATACCTGAAATGACAGACAGCAACATAAATAAATTCTGCATTTACCTTTGTGTAATTTGAAGTCAGGATGACTTCAGCTCCAGCGAGCTATTCTCAAGTTTTCCTTATTTACCTGAGACTGGAAGAAGGGGCGTGACGTCCCAGGTACCATCAATGATTTTGATAATTTGGGTGGTGGGAAGTGAGGAAATATGATAATGCTGAGATAAGCCCTGACTTCAGTAATCTGGACTTTTGTTAACTTAAATTTTCAGGCAAATTGTCTCTTATTCCTCTTAGAAGGAAATAATTACCTAAATTAAAATTTAAATTGAAAGGATTCTGATATAGAGAAGTTTGTAATCATTCATGGTCAGTATTGATTCACCATTCGGAAAGAATTTACTGCTTTTTAAACCTTTGAGTTGATAGAGTACAACAATACATTGAACCAAAAACTGAAAAACATTCGGAAATATTCTTGACTTAATGTATATACATCCATACATACAGACACACATTATAAAGAGCAAGAAAGATGACTGATGTATTAACACATGAGTATCTTAACACCTTTCTCATAATAACAGCAATCAGTGAGCAATATACAGACACAGCAAAGATCTATGAATACAGAAACATCTAATAACAAGGCAACTAGGGTAAAGATATTTTGTGCCTCTTTCAGAGTAAAGGTAAATAATTAAGTTTATTATATGCATAGCCCTGAAGGAAGCAACAGGCTATTAAGTTCAGGTGAATTAATAAATACTTTCACGTGTTCTTAAACTGAAACCATTAACTAGCTACCATCAAAAAAGTAAAATGATTAACAAGTCTACTAAACCTCACACCTGGCTCCTTAGCCAATGCCTTACTATAGCTAACAAGTGCCCAAACTCATTTAAATGTCTCTTGCTAACTATTTCTTGAGGTTTTTGATAGAGATTAAAATAAGAAGTGATATTTCTAAAAAAGATTATGTGTGAAGTCACTTGGTAAACTGTAAAGCCCTACAACATTAAAAACACTTTTATTAAGCTTTCAAAAACTGTGATCATACTTTTCTGAGACAATGAAAACCAAACATGTACAGGATTTTAGATATTAGAGAATTATTTCTAATTTCCTTGGGTATAATGAAGTGGTTATTTAAAAAAAAATAAAAGGTCCTTTATCTCTTAAAGAGATATATAAAGATACTGAGGTGTTTACAGGTAAACTGACATGTTCTCTGAGATCTGCTTTAAAATACTCCAGCTGAAACAAACAAAAAATTGATGTTGGGTGGAAACATGAAACAAGTGCTGAACTTTGATAATTATTAGCTGGGCAATGG
>NW_011888836.1:5085931-5110932 GCF_000151845.1 Pteropus vampyrus
GCGCAGGGCGGCAGGGGACGCATGCGCGGAGCGGCTGGGCGTTGGCAGGCATTCCTCAGCCTGCGCGGGAAACCAAAAATTGCACTGGCCAGGAGCCTGTTTTCCCTCCTGTCCAGCCACGTTTAGGCTGGCCCCAGCCTACTTCCTCAGACTCAGCGCCAGAGCCTTAGGGCCACCCCCACCCCGGGGGCCAAACGCCTTCGGTCAGCGCGCAACTCCAGACCGGAAGTGGCCCCTGTGACCCAGCGCTCCGGGTTGGGGAAAGAGGTTCCTCTTACTTACGGCTTCCAAGATTGCCTCGAGATTCTTGAAAACTCCGGTAGGGAAACGGGCTCGTTCCGGGGCTGTGAAGAGACGGCGCGCTTTTCTTCTCTTTCCCTCACTAATCTGCCAAAGCCTAGCGGGAAAGCCAACGCCTCAGGGCAGCCTGCATTTTCCTAAGATGAGGGAGGTCCCGAAAACCGCCTTCCAGGGTCGGAGGCGGCCGGACCGGCCCCGCCTGGAGCCCGTGCGACGTCACGCGGAACTTTCTGGGACGTCACGCCCTTCCCCTGCTCTCAGAGTGAGGCGGCTCCCCTCACGCCCACCGCGGAAGAGCGGGTTCGGCGGTGTGTCAAACCGCGTAGGACAGTGAAAGGATCGTGGAGCGCCACCTCTGAGCGGTCGGGAGTGGCGCCAAGAGCTGGCGACCTGCACAGCGTTTTGAGATGCCTGGGAGAAAGCTCAAGCCGTTATGTCTTCGGAAGTTTCAGTTCCTTGGTGTTACGGGAAAGTTATTGATGTGTCTGACTTAAGCACATTTCTGAGAAAGCATGTGAGTGGCTTGTACCAAAGAGAAAGTTAAAATTAACGTGTGAGGGAATGGACACGGATCAATCTAAGGTAGTTCTCTGCCTTGTAGCTATTACCTGCAGTTCAGTGATGTGTCTTGACAAGACTGGGCAGTGAGGCCATATGACAAAACGATGTATATTTTTCTTTGGTTAAATGGAAAGTTTCTGGAAAACCTGAAATGAAAGGGAATCAGAAGTGACCAGCATTATTTGTTGGAACAACACGCTGTTGGTAACATTTTAAAAACTTTTTAAAAATAAATTTAATAAGAATTTATACGTAGCAACTCAATTTTTTATTCTGTATTTTCCTGTATTACCCTAATAGGTCATGTCCTTAGACTACAACTATTGATCAATCAACATATGTAAACCAGGAACACAGTCATCTTGTAAATATCGATTCCAGATTGCAAGTACATTTCTGATAGTTCTAGCTTATTTTGTTTCTTCTTGCACTTGAATCAACAGAAAGCAATACTTTTGAAAAGGTCGATAGCTTGTAATTTTGTTGAAGAGAGGATAGCCACCTTCTAAACTGAAACACTTTCATTTTAGATTTATAAACACCAATTAGAATTAGCAACTCGTACACATTAAACTTACACAATGCTATATGTCAATTATATCTCAAAAAGCTGTGTGTGTGGGGGGGAGTGGTAGAATTAGCAATTTAGTGAATTTCATCTCTACCTCATGAATTTCCTTCCAGTCATCTTTGTATACTCATTGCTTTTAGTACTTGTTGACTTACAAACTATATCAAGTATATTTTATGCAAAACATCCTAAAAGATGACAGAACAGCACACTTTTTTAGGACAGCTCAGGTTCTTGTTGCAAAATATTGAATAATTAAGTCATTCCTGTTAAATGGCTAACTGGATAAGAATACTATATTTCCTTTTTATTTTTAGATATATATTGTTGAATCATTGATTCTTGAGTTTGAGAAAATTTGTGTAGGATATTATTATCTAAAGACTCATTGTCTGCAATTTCCCTTTTATGATAAATTTCACCGTCATTAATATCTAGAGTTTTTCACTTTGATAAATTTCATTGTCATCATTAATATCTACAGAGTACTGTATTTTTGCATTTATCTTCTGATTTTTCTAATACTTTTGAAGTGTTTTCCTCTATTAATTTTTTTCTTTGCCATTATGAGAAGAAAATGAAATTTCTGAATTCTCATTAGTGATTAAATGAAAGCTTTAATAAAACTACAGAGATAATGTAGCCAGATTTTTTTATACCTTCTTAAAAGATGATGCAGTACTTTGGGCAATACAATAAGATAACAGAAGGATGATGTAATAATGATGGTTTACTATTGAATCAACACTTCAGGGGATTCAGAATTTTTCTGTTTTATTATTTTTTGTCTTTCCCTCATGTAGCATAGATGGGAATAACTGTTGGGTAATGTTGAAATAATTTCTGGGATGATGATATAGCAAAATGCTTAAAGCTAGAGGAAATTAAGATCACTAAGCTTTCATAAGTTATGAAAGGGTCCAATGGCCTCACATGATAATTGCATAATAGAATGAGTTTTATTACACGTTTTTTTAAGTGCATGTATTTTTTGTTCTTTGGGGAAAAAAGTCCAAGAAAGAATAAGTCATGAAATATTTACCTTTATAAATAATTAGAACCTCTTAGAAAAGCAACTCAAAATCTAAAATTGGATCCAATGGATTCTGATGGTACAAGAGTTAATCTATAAATTGATTCTTTGATATTTCAAATTGATATTTGATATATCAATCCACTTGATAATCTCATCATAGCAATCAATGACCTCCATGGTGTTGAAATCAAGGGATATTTTGATATTTTCCTGTCTTTGCGATTACAATTGACTACTTCCTCCTTTTTGAACCCTCATTCTTTGGTACTGTAGGCATCTAGTTTTAACAACTTACTAGCTACTCCCTCAGTCTCCTCTGAAGGTTCTTCTTCTCTCCAGCCTTTAAAATATGAATTTCCTCAGGGTTTTTCTTTTCTCTCCCCTACTCTTCTCATCCATACCCTTCCACTCCCTCAATAACCCATCTATGCCTGTGATGTTAAATGCCATGTATATGTTAATGACACAGCCTTTCACCTCTGATCCTGACCTCGCTTCTAGATTTTTATAACTAGCTATCTATTTGATATGTCCAATGGATATCTTACAGTCACTCCATATTGAATTCATGATCTTTGCTTGTTCCAAATCCTGCTCCCCTTGTTATTTTCTCCATCTTAGTAAATAACACCTTCCTCTAACAGTGGTCCCTAACTTTTTGGCACCAGGGACCGGTGCTCCTATGAGAATCTAATGTCTGATGATCTGAGGTGGAGCTGAGGCGGTGATGCTAGCACTGGGGAGGGGCTGCAAATACAGATGAAGCTTCACTCACTCACCTGCCACTCACCTCCTGCTGTGTGGCCCGATTCCTAACAGGCCACGGGACCAGTACCAGTCTTTGGCTTGGGGGTTGGGGACCTCTGTTCCAACATATTTGTTTTAAACAGACCCTTTTTTATTCCTCTCATCATCCAAAATATTTCTCACATCCTTTGATCTCCCTATCCATTGCCATCACCATAGTCCAAGCCACCATTATTCCCTGCCTGGACTTCTTCAGTAGTCGTAATTGGTTACTTTCTTGCCCAGTCTCCAATCTATTCTATTGTGCAGTCACATTCGGAATCATTTTAAAATGTAAATTGTTTCATATCACTTTTTTGAATAAAACTTCTTAGTGGCTTCCCATTGCACTTATTAAAATCCAAAATTATTAGTATGGCCTACAAAGTTCTATGATTAGATTCCTCCCTCCCTCCTTCTCTAAACTCATCTCATAACACTCTCCCACTTACTTGCTATCCTCCAGCCACACTGGTGTGCTTTCAGTTCTTCTACCAGGACTTCAATGCCAGGAATACCTCCACCCCACAACTTTTTGTCTGATTGATTCCTACTTATCTTTCAGTTTTCTATTTAATGTACACATTGACTGCCTGACTCTTACAATCTCTATTCTTAATTAAGGACCCCACCTCCCTCGAGGCAGTGTTTCTATTATAGCAGCCTTTTCTATTCCTTTAAAGCTCTTAAAATTTATAATTAACCAATAAATAGATATAACACCTTTGTCTCCTACTAGACATATATATCCCTTCAGGTCAGGGACTATGTCTGTCTTGTTGACTAATATGCCTGGCACATGGTACCTTCTTAAATGTATTTGTTGAATGAATGAGTCAATGAATGAATGAAGTTCACAGTCCATACTGCATGTAAATTCTAGACCCTCGTAAAATAATTCTCTGTAGTAATTGCAAGATAAAGAAGACTTCTTGAACTTTTTCCACTCCCAAAGTAGGAGGAAGAAGAAGTCAGTGATAGTCAGCCATAAGTCCCTATTCGTACATGGAGCTCAGACTTTTGTTACTATTTCCTGGCTTAATTTTGAAACCCTTTTGCCTGATCATCACCTAATTAGTTCTGAAGAGAATCCTTCCCTAGCTATGAATTTTGTCTTTCTGAATCACCTAACATTTAATAGGACTATATGCTTTCTCTCTCATCAACCCCTTATGGCATTGGGACTTCAGCCACACCAGGCCCAGTGCTGCCACCTTGAGGGCTGGGATTTTACTGTCTCAGCATACCTAAAACCCTTTGGAGTCCCCTGGTTAGGATGCTTGTTTAAAACTTGTGTGGCGAAATGGTTAAAATGGTAAACTTTATATTACGTACATTTAACCACAATAAGAAAAATTATGTGGTAGCAGTAAAAATTCTAGAATTTTTATAACTGTAGAATTTTAGAACTATGTAGATTTTAAAATCATTTAACTTAAGCCATTTTACAACTGAAACTCTTTGTTAATTCTACAATCTGCTTAACTCCTACAGCTGGATAGCTGAGGGTTGTGAAAGGAAAATCACATAACAGGTTAGTGTGATATCACTAAAATTACATGGTTTCAAACCTCATGTAGAGTATCAATTAATCACTAAAATAACCTTTATCCAGCAGCTTCTGTTTCTTTGCTGTCTTCCAAATCTTCACTATTTTCCTCAAGCTTTTGTGCAGTATTCTCGCTCTCGGCAGACACCTTAGCCTCCTGTTGATAGAAGACAATTGGGCTCAACAGGTATGATCTTCCTGAACTTCCCTTTTTCTTTCTCAACCCCGTGATTTAGGCAATATTATTTTGCAGGTAAAAGTGCATCCTGAATCTCATTGCTTCTCACCGCCTTTTTTGCACCCACCCTGAGCCAAGCCATCATCATCAAACATCTTCTGCAGCAATAGGTCTTCTGCAGCAATAGCCTCCTTTAAAAAAAAAATCAACTATCTTTCTACTTTCACAGTTTTTCCCTTGCAGTGTGTATTCTTCAACATCAGTCAGAGCAAGTGCTTTAAAACCTAAGTCAGTACATGCTGCTCCCCTGCTCAAAACATTCCAGTATCTTCCCATCACCTTAGAATAAAACGAAACCCCTTTTCATGGAGTAAGGACAAATCAACCGCTATATTCTATTGATGTTACCACCTAAATATAGTTTTGAATTAGTGCTTTCCTTTCCATCCTTGATCTTGTTGCTCTTGGACTACAGCCTTCCTGCTTCAAGCCTTTTTCACCACACAGCTGCTAGAGATTTAAATTATTATTTCTGATCCTGTCACTCCCTTGCTTAAAACCCTTCAGTGGCTCTCCATTGCCTAAAAGTTAAAGTTCAATACTTTCAAAATGTTACAGAATGGATGTGGTTCCATCGTGTAGTGGTTAGAACGTCTGCTTTACACACAGAAGGTCCTGGGTTTGCACCCCAGTGGAACCACGGTCTATGGTCATGTCACCCTGAACAAGCTCCTCTGAACAAGCCGGTTGGCTGGTCTCAGAAGCTAAGCAGGGTCCGGCCTGGTTAGTACTTGGTTGGGAAACCACCTAGGAAGACCAGGTACTGTAGGCATTAAAAAAAAAAAAAAAAGCCACAGAACCCCTTTCTAGCATTGCACACTTTCTACCCCCACCTCACTCTTTCCCTTCATCAATAGGAAACTGCTTTTATTTCTCCCTCATCCCCTTGCTATTTCTTTGTTGCAGCTCATTCTCTTGGGATTACCTCCACCCAGATCCTTCGTATATTTACCTTTCTACTTATCCTTTAAGACTCAGTTTAAATGGTGCTGCTTTTGGGAAGCTAACCTAACATCTTTCTTCATCCCTCCGTCCTACCAGAAATAGCCCTCTTCATTCTCCCATACCTCTGCATGTATATCTTTATCACTGCATTTAATGCCATTATATTGTAATTATTTTGTATCTTTTATCTTTCTAGATTAGGCTGTGGGGAGTTCCTTGACAAATAAAAGAAAGACTGTGCTTTCTTTATTTTTCTCAGTATTCCTATTTCTTACCAGAGTTTTAGCACAGCACAGTCCAATAGACCTCCATATGTAATTTAAAAATTTCTAGTATTCACATTTAAAAAGTAAAAAGTAAAAATTTCTAGTTTCTACATTTAAAAAGTAAAAAGAAACAAATGAAATTAACTTAATATATTTTAATCAAATTTACCTAAAATATTATTTCAACATGTAATCAGTATAAAAATTTATTAATTAGACTTTCTATATTCTTTTTATTCTTACTAAGTCTTCAAAATCCAATGTATATATTATCTTCACAGTACATCTCAATTTGGATTAGCCACATTTAAAGTGCTAAAAGTCATATGTAGCTACTGGCTACTGTATTGGATAGCACAGGCCTAACATATTTAATGAACAAATGAATGTCGAATTAATTTATGTAACTTACCTGAAGAACCAGGATGGAGCTGGGACTGGGACAAGAATATCTGATTCCTAGTCTAAGGCTATTTCTGCTAAGCATTTGGCATCTCTCTCCCACTCCCAAAATCATTCCATTCCCCCAGCATTGAGGGCCTGTATCTTCAAGCAAAAATTTAAAAGTAAATGGTTAAACCCATTATGAATACTTGTGTAATACTGTTCACCACGTCTAATATGAACACACAATACTAAAAAACTGAGATGAGCATTATACCTACAGTCAGAATTATTTTAAGAATAAGACAAAAGACTGTTTGAGAGATAAGACTTTAAAACAAAAGAAAATTATGTTAACTGTCAACATTTGCATCAACTTGAACACTTAATTTTTAAAAAGTTGTTTACAGTAATTTTTAAGTGTCATTTGGGGGTAGGCATAGACATCAATTAGTGATCTTGCCCCAAGTGCCAAAATGTTTTGTCTCTGATTTGATTTATGGTGCCAAAATCCAGTAAGGTTGAGCAGTTTTATAATTGTTTTAAAAGATATATTTAACATTCATGAAGGGCGTCAGTATCACAGTTTTTATTTTGACAGTCTCAGGAAGTTGTTAAAGTGACTATAATACACATTAAAGATTATACATAGCTTTCCAATTAGAAAAATCAGACTCAAGTAGTCTGGCTAACTTCCAACTTAGATAAAGAAGCTTTATATACTTTGATTTTCACTACGGATACATATATCTTCTTCATTTCCTTTTATAAACTATTTAAAGTAGTTTTGTATTTGTGTTTTTAAATATCATTCACTTAGCTACTTCATTTCACATCAGTAATGGGCAAAATTTTACTAGATATGTACTTTGCTGAATTTAGGAATTATCTTTTTATATTTGGTGAAGACACCTATACAGTATGCTGTATAGTTGTCTAGTTGCCTAAATTTAAATGATGATGGGCTGATCAAGAATGTCAATGGTCTGTTATTGCAAAATGATGTGTTATCAATGGAAAGGGGCATCTTTTTCTTTTAGGTCATCCATTTGTAACACAGTGGCAGCTTGGACAATATTTTGTACCTATGCACATAGGTTTACGAAACCCAGGAATTTTGTTAGTTAGCTCTGGCATTTATAAGATTGGCATTAACACGTAACACTGCCAGTTAACACTGGCACTTACAAGAAATTCAGAGCTTAACTGCTGCAGTGATGATTAAAAAAAAAAAATTAAGAACAATCACTAAGACTGTAAGAGTAGAAAAGAGGATTTTATTTTGGGAATCTTGAAAAATGAATCTTTACCTTTTATCTAGTGAATGTAGTACTATACTGCATTGTTCTATGTACATATGTATAATGCTGCTGTGATGGTAGCTGTGGGAACAATTATTTGTTAACAGTAATGTAAATTCTAAATATTATGAAGGATTAACTGTAGGAACAAGTGTAAATGATAAACTGATAAATTTATTCTCAGCTGGCAAGTAGTTGTGATCTTTAAAGTAGTCATGCTTCACAAATTACAGATATGTCTTCAGAAATACTCGCTGGCTTTTGTTCCCCAATTTTTCTCTATTTTAACAATGCTTGAGAAAAATAGACTTTGTTTAAACATTGGATTTGGGCTTTTCCCAATCTACATATTAGTCTAAGGTTAAAGAAGCTTTGATAGTTACCTTTCTAAAAATGTTTTATATAAAAATTCTTAGAGGAGACCTTTAGTTTCAGCCAATACTTTTTCAATTTTACTTAAGTATTAACCAGAAGCATTAGAAATGTACAGCGAAATTAAATTATGTTTTAATTCACTTTACACCCTTGGTGACAATCCATTTTCGTGGACTGCTTTTTTTTTACTACGGTTTTTGCAAACTATGTTTTTGTAGATATTAAGACTGAAATAGATGACTTCCTCTTCCCAAATGTAGTATACTTCTTATATAAAGTGATCATATGCCCTGGCTTACCAGCAACAGTTCTGATTAATGTCTGTTGTTCTGGCTAATTATTAAAGGGCTCCCATTTACTCTAAAAAGTGTCCTGGTTTTGGTGATAAGTCATGTGGTCAGAAACTTTAAGGAACTTGAAATATAAACTAATAAAAAGGGGAAGATTTAAATGAACTTTTTTAGTCAGGAGTATCTCCTTCTCAAA
The DNA here is from genome assembly GCF_000151845.1 of Pteropus vampyrus. Taxonomy (NCBI): domain Eukaryota; kingdom Metazoa; phylum Chordata; class Mammalia; order Chiroptera; family Pteropodidae; genus Pteropus; species Pteropus vampyrus. The sequence goes on from NW_011888836.1 coordinate 5,094,730, forward strand.
TATGTACAGACCTACCTAAACTCTTTTTAAAGAATATTATGGTATAGATAATATAAGTCATAATATTACTTGACTTATTGATGGTACTTTGAAATTTCTATGAGTTGAGAAGTCGTTTGTTTAATACTGATAGGAAAAGGATTCAAGAACAATTAATGATGGTAAAAATACAAAGTGCTTTTTCTACAAATCTCTTTTGAATCTAAAAATAACTGTCATAAAAGTAGAACAGGAACAGTTTTCATCTTTTCATAGAAGTTGAGAAATTAGGTTGTTTGACTAGTATTAAATGTACAAACTAATAGATAACTTGACTCAACACTTCAAACCTTGTCTTCTGGCTGTAAATCCTATATCTATGCTCTTTGCAGTACACTATGCTATTTTGGAGTAGTAGAATTTATATAAAACTTATCCTGTGTTTTTCTATTTTTTTAATTTAGAAAACGTTTTTGAGAAAATAATCAAATACAGTTTCTGAATTTCAATAAAAAATTCTTCTTACCTACAGGCTATTTGCAGTTCCAGTACATTTTTCTATTTACTTCAGAAAGCTTTACATTTTACAAGGTTACTAAAAGGAATTTAAAATTTGATAGCAATTTAATTAAGTCATAAATGAGAAAAGGAAAATAAACTGGGCTCTCTCAGGGTTGATGTGAAGCACCTATTAAATGGACCAATCTCAGTTCATTTTAAAGTGTTTTTTTGCATTAATAATTATATTTCTTATTAATTATGGCACACATACTCTTTTACTTCCCTTACAATAGGTGTGGACATTTGAAAGATGACTATAAATTGACTTCTAATGGAATCAGCAAACATGTTTATACTAGCTTTCCCGGACCCAAGTTTTGGATTCTTCCATATAGTAAATTTAAAACTAAATAGATTAAAGGGACTTGAATTATGTTTCAGTCTCAGAAAGGACCAGAGCAGGAAGTGCTCCAAAAAATTGTGATTGTGTTCCATAGTCAACAGTGGCATATAGCCATATTCTCAGTGTATGGTACGAGGCAAGTTCTGAGCTGGGAGATAGGACCAGATAAGCTCTGGCTCTATCTCTGATTATCTGCATGTTTCCTAGATAAGTTTTATTTCCCCAACTGAAAAATGAGAATACTCATACTTACTGTATCCAAAAGGGTTGTTAAAGAATGAAATAATATGTGAAATTTCTTAAAGAGGACTTCATAGAAGTTTGAAGCAGCTTGCCTATTGGGAGCAAAGACATGTGCAAAGAAAGGTTCTCCTGTGGGGTATCGTTGTGAGTCTGAAACTGTGAGTATATAGAAATGTATTTGTATAGGTTTATATTGGAAAATCAGTAGCAGTTCCACTTAATTTATTAAATGAATTCTAATTTTTAATTGTAATCTTTCGAGCAAGTAATTTAACTTCTCTGTGCCTTAGTTGTTTACTAATGATATGAAGATAATCATATATAATTTGAGTATTTCACAGGATTGTTGATAGGATTGACTGGTCAAATATATGTATCCAAACAGTGTAAGAAACTCATTAATAGTAGATAGATTTAAGGGCTACAGCTAATTAGACAGATCTCTGCAATTGCTAGTTATATAATTATAGTGAAATGGTTGAATTGCTATGTAAATTGTGAGAGATTTATAATTATAGAAAGGGTTAAATTATAATTTGTTAAGCATTTTTACATATCTTATTTGATTCACATAATTAAGTTTAAATAACTCAGGTAGTATTATTATTTATTGTTATTTCCATTTTATTCCAACTGCAAAATTGTCTAGAAAGGAAAAACTAATTTATTTGTTTATTTTAGAAATTTGTGGTTGTAAGAAATCATTTATTTAACAGAGATTTATGGTCTTCTTAGCTTCAAGTCCAAGAAAAGGGGTATTGGTATCAAGTTGATTGTTATCTGAGCTAATTTAGTGAAGACATGAATATATTTGATTCTTCCTTTTTAAAATAATATCTGTTATTATTGGGCTTTGTTCAGCAGTATGTATCCCCACTATTTCTTATTTCTATGCCTCTTCAGTCCAATTTCCTTATTTAATCCTTATCAGTTTACTAGCTAATTTAACCATCTTCTAAGAAAGTTATTTTTTTAAACAGATAATTATTTTATTTTAACAAATGAAGAGAATTTTAGTCAAATATTTTATTTGTACCTAATTCCTTCCTTATTTTCTCTAAATTATTTCTATCATTATGCAAACAAATGATATTTACTTAATTAAAGCACATAACTGGCTGTTTAGTTTCTATTTTTAACCTATTTGACTAGAACCTTTGCCTAATGTATTCTTCAGAGTCATGCCCTAGGATCACATTATAGGCTGTAATGAATTAGTTCTTTTAACCAGACCCCCTCTGACACAGTCCAAGACAAACTCGTACTATTCAAAATTCTGTGTTTCACTATAATAAGAAGTGTTACTTGAGGGTCCGATGTAGTCAATCTGTTTTTACTATAATTTTACCAATGTAAACTTAAGCAGTCTTTGGATCAATCCTGGACATAAAAGTATTTTCAGAGTACACACTAGTCATTCATTTTGCTGCTGTTTGGCCCTTTAAAAACTGGCAACCAAATTCGGGAAATGAAATGTAGTTTATTAGAAAATACCTTTCTCACAGAAGATCAAGTTTCCGTGCATCTCAGGTTCTGTGGGAATGGATCAAATATGTGAGACAAAAATAGGCTAAAGTTCTTCACTTTCCATTTGAAACTGCTGTACTCATTTCTCAGAAAATTGATTTTAGTTGCATAGTGTATTAAAATTATATTAGTAAACTAAGGAAAAAGCACTTTGACCGTATTTGTCCTACAATAGTGATGTACTGGACCTTTGGGGCTCTGCTTACTCCAGCCATTGCAATGGCAACCAGTTTCATGCAGGTGAAAGCTGACAGCCCCTCATATAACTTTCTATCCTGGGGGATTCCTGAAGGCTTTGGAAATAGAAGTACAACCTGAAAGTGAGGAAATTAACAACTCAAGAGGCAACCTTTAACTGATAGAGGTCATATTTGGTGGATAAATGCTCCTCTTTCATGTTTTTGGCTTAGTGGTTCCTAAGAAAGTACTGGGATTGAGCCCCTTTTGCCCGTAGTAGGAGATGAACTCCAGAACACACTCTTGTATTGGCTTTCCCTCTCTTCTCGTTTCCTTCTCCTGATCCTCTACTTTCGTTCCCTGGAATGACTTCCCAAATATAGAACTTGCACATTATGTGGAGGACTTAGGCTCTACTTTCCAGGGGGAAACCAAACTAAAAGATAAAGGTTAAACATAAGATTTCCATTTCACTATTTTAAAGTTATTAATAGAAATTTTAACTTTTGGAAGTTTGCATGCATGGATGGGAACCAGATTAATTGTATGCAGTGCTTCAGAATGTTAAAACTGTTTAGAAAACAGGTTACAACTTTAAGAATGTTAAAACTGACCCAACGGTGTTTGAACATGTACATTTGAGGCTATTTTTTCTGATAGTGGTAATGGTTGAATTGAAGGAACTCATACACTTTCACTCAGTCTCTTATAGGCAAGATAACCTTTTCTCGCTTTATTGGACATTAGCATAATCTAGAAAATATGTAAATATACAGAGTCATAGGATCTACCCACCAGAGAGTCTAATGTGATATGTCTAGAATGGAGTTTAGCAATCGGCACTTTTAATAGGCATCCCTCCAGGTGAGTCAGATGGTCCAGAGACTACTTTGAGAAAGATTGCTACTTTATTATTGTAGTAATATAGCTGGATATAATCTATGACTATGAAGTAAATTAAAACTAACTGACTCCACAGGGACTGAATTAGTATCATGGTACCATTAATCGCATGTTCTAATAAATTGAGCTAACAAACCACAGACTAAGAAGTCAGGTTAAAAAGATAACCTAATTTTTATTTCCAAGTCACTGTGCTCTTCCTTTATAGAAATTTGATTTGATTTCTATATGGTATCAAGAAACTGCTGAGAATTTATACTAGATATGTTTAATGTATGCTTACTGGTGGAACTAGAAAAGGTCATTCATCTCAAATAGGTAAACTCACAAAGTAAAACTGGTACTGTCATATTGGGATGGACTGAACAACTTACTGAATGGCCCGTAGCCAGGTTTTGGTGTAGCCAAGTTCCAGGTCCAGTGTATAAGCTTCTGGCCTGTAGCCAGGTTCCAGTGGGTAGTTCTATATTATAGTTTTTAAAAAAGTATACTTGTTCCTGAGCAATATATATATTTTTTAAATTTTCTCAGACAATTGCTTGGAAAATGACTAGAGCAGAATTTAAAAGCTCACTAAATGCTATGTAGATAGTATTTACCATTCAGTTCTAATTATATTATTGAAAATTAATTACAATATTAATATTTCCAGAAAAGTGAATGATCCTACCATCTCAGACTGAATTTCATCTACTTTCAATTAGGAGACTCCTGCCCTCCAAATTTTGACCTGTATATGTTAAATATAAATTTTTTTATAGAAGACTTTATCACAGAATTCTCTAATTTGCTCTAAAAATGTTGAACTGCAAACCACATAAAGTTATTGATCTTGCATTTCTCAGTGTTCAAGATTCATTCAGACATTTATTACTTTTAAAATGTTTTCATGTTGGCAGGAAGTTTTTCTCACTCCTAATCTAATCATTGTAGAAACTGCAAAGAACTTTCAAGGGACTAGACTTAAGATAGAACTTTGAAACTAAAAATTTGCCCATAAGTTATATTTTTACTTTTGTCAGTAATAATAGCTTCTAAGATAATAGTTTTATGATTACTTTTAAAGCTGTATGTCTTTAACATGATGAACTATAACATTCTCTATTTTCCAGTTCATTTTCGATGCATAGCAAGTTTGGTTGTTAGTCCTGAATTTTCTAAATTAGGTACAGCTGGTCCCCGACTTGCACTGGTTTGACTCGATTTTTCGGCTTCACGATGGTGCGAAAGTAATATGCATTTAGTAGAAAGTAATATGCATGTATTTTGAAATTTGAATTTTGAACTTTTCTTGGGATAGCGATATGCAGTACTCTACTGCCTCCTTATCAGGGCAGCAGCAGCGAGCCCTAGCTTCCAGTCAGCCATGTGATCATGAGGGCAAGCAACTGATACTTTACAGTGTGGTAGTGAATGCATTTTCGACTTTTGATATTTTCAACTTTTGATGGGGATATAACCCCATCATAAGTTGAGAAGCATCTGTACTTATATAGAAACATTTAAAAATGTATTTTAAAATTTATGTTACTCCTTGCCTTCAATCGTTTATAGTAATATCAACTTTGAATGTGTGAAAATAAATGCAAATTAAATACTAATTTTATGAATAGTCACATAAGATTAAATTGTTTATGTGTCTAATAAAATAATTTAAATAAGAATGTTTAATTAGTGGGATTAATTGGTAAGTGGTTCTTTTGTCTGTAGGTATACCCTCTACATACAAATGTTACAATTTAAGAGAGAAACAAAATTCATTTACCGTGGCTATAAATTCAAATTATATCATAAGTACAAAGCTTACTTGTATAGCAATTAATCATATTTCAGAAAATTAAAGTTGATTGCAATAGCTCAATAAAATCAACTTGTGTTATAAGTGGACCTTTTTGTCGATTTTTAATATCAAGTTATAACCTATTTTCTGCTCTTTGCTTTTAGAATGTTTTTTCACACTATTCTGAACTCCTGATCAATGACATACATTTCATAAATATCTTGCATGTAACCTTTGCTCATTGGCTCCATCTCCTAATCAATTAATGAGTCTGAGGCTAATTTAATATTATTTTTAGAAAATGTTAAATCTTATTCTGTCTTACTATACCTAAAACTTTTTGGACTCATTCTCTCTATCATTTACTATCAAGGAAATAAATATAATTTAATATTAACCTACAATAAATTTAATTTGGAGAAGAACCTTCTGGAGGAATAAACATATTCTAGAGCCCTGAAGAAATAATTCAATTGATAGTAGAAAGAGCATGATCCTTAGAGCATATAGAAATCCTTGGACAACTACTTTGATGTCATATAAGATAATAGATATTCTCTTACTCAAGCTATTTGTTGAAATTTATTATATATTCTATTAATGGAGTAGAGAGGATATTGACATTTGCTGCACCTACTATTTTCTAGAAACTGTACTAGATGTTTTACACACAATTATCGTAATCTTTTCAACAACTCTTAGAGAATGGTATTAATTTCTTTAACTTACAGATTAAGAAAAGAGAATTCAGAGGGTTCAATAATTCTCAAGGGTAAATTAGTTTGTAGCAGAGTCAATATTCAAACCCATCCCAGTTTGGCTCAAAAATCCATATATTTTGCAATATATTATTCATTCTCTTGCCTGTAAAGATAAGAAACAAATGGAAGAAACAAATATTTTCCAGAGTCTGGTGGGACTGAACTAAATTTACCAAATTTAGAAGCATCCCTCAGGTGAGATTTTCCCTGTGAAAAGATAAGGAGATTAGGAGAGTTAACATTTAATTCCAGGAATCAGAATTGAAATTTTTGAGACGTTGATTCTCAAGCTTTCTGTGATCCCATTTCCTTGGAATTTCTCAAGTTAAAAACACTTAAAGCATTTTTGAACACTTGTGTGCAAAGCACTGCATTAAGAGCTCACCCCTTAAACAACATGTTCTATCACCTCTAACATGGGTTTGACTCCTACAATTCTGGTCTTCATAACCTTATTGAAATTTTCCTGTCAGGTTCTAACCAAATTTTAGATGTACCAACTTTTTAGGCAAATCTTAAACTATATCCATGTAAGACTGAGTGAAACAATACAAAAATGCATACTTAAAAAATAAACAGTTGAGATAGTTTAAAACAATGTTAAGTCAGAAAATGACAGCAAAATCCACAAATATGAAGAAAAATATGAAGCAAATATGAAAGAATGTGAGATATTCATCAGTTTGTTACAAAATTTTATGATGGCATTAAGAGATTAGGGTTTGAAGTGGTAATCACCTTTGTTATCAATAGCAACTCCACAAATTCAGCCACTTATGACAAAAAAGTTTGGTGGCAATAATGATATAGATTAAAATGTAAAAGCAAATAAATTTCTTAGTTTAGCAAACACTGATTAATATAACTATAATATAATTTTGTCTTTTTATAAATCTTTTAGGAAATAAATTCGATTTCATGTAGCATTCAGAAGAGTCAGTGTAGGGTAGTGAAAAAAACTGTCAGGCTGGACTGATATTCAGGAAACTGAGATGTTCTGGTCCCAGATCTACCCTTAGATTGTATAGTAGTGATTTAGCTACATTTTTGGTCTTTTCATTCAACTCATACATTAGGAGTTGGATTTATTAGTTATCTGTATGAGTCTTTCTGGCTCAGAAATGTTATAATTCTAAGTACTTTTGGTAGCAAACACTTGAAGATATTCAAGAAGGTTACTGTTGTTAAGAAAGCTAGCATTGTTGATAAAAACAGTCATTGTGTGAACCTGTGTGGCTAGGAATAAAGACAAAGGAATGCATTCCCAACTATATTTAAAGAATTAAAAGATTTTTATATGAGTAGAATACATTTTGACCTGAGCTCTAAGATAATGTAAGATAAAACATGTGAGTGCATACACACACACACACAGACACACACACAGACACACACACACACACACAAACACACAGACTCCTAATTTGACTGATAAATCCACATATGCTTAATTTTAACCAAAACATCACAACGTATCGATATTTTAAAGGAATCAATTTAAGGAAAATACATAAAAGTCATATTTAAAAGACTTTCATATATCTGAAACTGAAAATTTTGTTAAATGAAAACTGTAGAATCCCTCTCCAAAATTTTAGGCCATAGATTATTTTTTCAATTTTTAGTTTTATTTATTTATTTTTTACCCATACATTTTTATGAAATATATATATATCTAGTTCCAAAATAGCTTTCTTCAAAACCATAAATGTAAAAATGCTCAATAAATAAATTGGAATACCGAATTATGTTTATTTTCAAACAATAAGCCCTGTATTTTAAACACAATATGATTCAAAAAATTTTAATTACTATATGTAATCTATTCACCAGAAACACTAAAGTGTATTCTATTGATATATATTTATATCTTGCCCGAAACTAATTGAAAAGAGAAAATTTCAACCAACTAAAAACTGTTATCCATATTCCTCTCAAATTGTCAGAATACAGCTTATGCTGAATAAAATTAATTTTGCTTTGTTGAATCAGCACATTCCTTTTGCAACATTGCATGGCTTTTTAGACGTTTAGCTGAATTATCATAAGTTTTATGCAGAATTGCCTTGGAGTAGGACTGAAAAGCATCCAAAGGGTTTCACTGGAAAAAAATAAAATCTCATCTGGATATTTATTCTCACTTAAAAAATTCTTTATTAACATCTGAAAGAAACTATAGCCTTTAAGTTTGAACATAATGACAAAGTGAGGACTCTAGGGACAATGAAAAGTATGCATCAGCTTTCTCAATTCAAGGCAGTGTCATATTAAGATGGCCTACAGATAGCTCTTGACAGAATATTCAGTATAAATCTGTTAAAAAAGTTATTTTAATTTCCAGATAAATTCATATGCCAATTCTTATGTTAAATTAAATGCCTAGAAGATGCGTGCATTCAACACAATCTAATATTAAGGGAGTAGTTTGGTATGCCAAAATGAATCTAAAGGGACTGGGAACTTTCATTTTAAATGACACAAACTACTAACATAAATTAATTGGATCAATGAGAGACATGAAATAATTATTTTAAAGTATAATATAAAGGAAAAGAAGATCTACATTTTTTTAACCCAATAAGTTTTTCAGATGTAATAAGGCATGACAAAACCTGTCTTCATTCCTTTCTATTCAGCTCAGCAAGTGCTTTTGCGCTCCAATAGTTAATCAGTTACCAGATTCCACAATCTTTGTTTTTCACACTCCTCAACTCCTGCTGTGAATTGTTCCTCCAATGTTTTTAGAATTACCAAGGAGGCCACCAGTTTTTTACACCTTAAAAAAAGTAATTATTATTTCATCCACAATTAGATTTACTATATAAAATTGTTACCATATAGCAACAGCCTATAAAACATAATAGTATATTATCAAAGAAGTAAATGGGTTAAGATGAATCATTAATAGGTGAAATATATTTAATAAAATTATTCAACTCAACTTTTTAAATGACTATAGCCATGCCCAGCTTACAAAAAAAGTATAGCAAAATTGTATTATATACCAAGTAACCCTTAGCCAAACAAATCAATGAACATAAATGTAAGGGTTATAAAATTATATCTAACTACTTTTACATAAAAGGTATAATGCAGGTATTATTATGTTAAAAATAGAAATCTTCTTAAAACATTATTTAACCTTTCTAAAGTGCATAGAAAATTGAGAAATATTTTAAAAAGTATTAACTTACCCTTTAATTTATTTAGAAAACCTTTGCTCTTGGTCAAAAGCAGATATTTCACTGCTGACTTTCCCTGAAGCTATGAACTGAAACAGTAAAGTGGTGGAAGCCACCTCTCTGGACTACGCTAGAGTCTGCAGACACTACTACTATGTGGAAGAGTTCTGCTGCATCTAAGCTATATACAGTGTGCAGTGGATAACCTAATATGCCTTTCATTTAACTGGCTGGGCAGGTTTCTACCGTCTGTGGAACATGGAATCAAACCAGAATATGTTGGCATAACAGGCCAGTCAAACCGGTTCTTCTGTAGATCCAGAACCCGTCCAACCAGTCTGCATCAAAGGCTAGCCCAACAAGCTGCAGCGGCTCAGCTCTGCTAAACTTGTACTGGGTGAGTTATCCCCACCTGCCGTCAAACTCCCAACAAACTCCTTAGAATGTTGTAGCCTCCAGCAAAATAATTCAGAGTTCTAATTCAGAGGTGGAGATGTGTGTTAGGTATAGCAAGAGTCCATTGTTATAAACATCTCATTGTAGATACTTGAGTATCTATCATCCTCAGAGGTAGGCAATCCTTTTTTAAATGTACTCCAGGGCTCCCTGCAGAGTAAAGCCTCTAGAAAGAGATTATCTACGATGAAGAACAATCCATAATGCCTGACCTTTTCTTCTAGTCTACTTGACTGTTCAGTCTAGCTTAGCATTAAGGGGGAGGTTGATATTTCCACAAGAGTAGTGGCCCTGAGAGCTAGAAGGAAGCATTTCTGGAGGGAGGAAAACAAAGTAGAGGCTGACTACACATTTGCCTGAGTGTGTCATCTTCCTTGTACTCAAATGATCCTTATACAATTGTAATCTAAAATTGGAAAAACTCCTATTTCTACATACTAGGACAGCTTGAAAAGTTTTACTTGGATATCAACAGTTGAACATAAATTATTGATATTTACTACGTGCCAGGAACTTTGCCAGGTACAGGGTTACAGTAGTGAAAAAGACAAGTTTAGTAAGAGATGGGAGGAATGTCCAAGTTCCAGTTAAACATGTTTAGTAATCTTTTGGGAAGAAGAAGTAAGCAACACAAGATCTCATTCTGACAGAAATTGGTTTCTCTTAAGGGAAATCATGTGAGATTTAGTCTTGTTTTCTTATAACACTTGCATGTTTAGAAACAATGTTTTCTATATACCAATGCAATGATTCTCAAACTTTCCTTTTTACGTATCTTCTAAAATACTGATTGAGAACACAAATTACTGAGCCACACCTCCAGAGATTTTGATTCAATAGGTCTGGGATGTTACCCAAGTTCTTAGGTGATTATGCTGCAGTTGTTGCAGGGACCATAGGCCCAGACTCCTGCTTCTTGTCTATTTTTTTGTACTTAATTAGATAGGATACATATTAATCAAAAGTTGCTGTATTTATTTTTGTATCTCCAGTGTCCAGAACACCAACTCTTAGAAAGTATTTAATAAATGTGTGTTATGTAAAGATATACTCAGCACCAGCTCTTACTAGATCCAAGGGGAAATATAACTAATAACTATTATTTGAATCAAATGGGTTAAGTACTATAATTATAATAATTGAGGTAGGGACACAGAAAAAGGAGCAAGTATGACTGAGTATGGGATAGATTTCACAAAGAAGATGGGTTTAGAGACTTTCCTTTCTTAACCATGACCAAAGATTGCTATCTGCAGGATAACAAAATGTTGAGGCAACAATAAAAAGAATGCCTTTGATTTGATTCAGTAATAAGGTTTTAAGTACTTGAGGACACCATGACCTGAAAACTTAGTAATAAGGTTATTTCCTAGAGCAGGGCCCAGCAAATTTTCCCACAAGTATCAGAGAGTAAATATTTTAGGGTTTGTAGGCCAGATTGTCTCTGTTTCAAATATTGAACTCTAACATTGTAGCAGAAAAATAGACAAACGATAGTCAGTGAATAGGTGTGGCCTTGTTCCAATAAAACTTAATCTTAATAAAATAGGTGACAGATCAGATCTGACCAATGGGCCATAGTTTGCTGACCCCTGCTCTAGAGTGAAAATTGTAAAAATTAACAAGATTACATAATTGGTTAAGAAAATAAGCTTGCATATCAGAAAGACTTGGCATCCATCCCAGTTCTGTTCCATATTAGCTTTGTCACCTGAATTGAGCATTCATTTTACTTTATTTAATTTATTTAACTTATTCGTTTTATTAAATGTGGATGAAAGTAACAGTTGTGACCCCTTAGAGTTATTTATGATTAAATAATATAATTCACATGAGGCTTTATCCAAAAATCTAGTACACAGTAAGGGCCCAATAAAATTCAACTAGAAATAAAACTAGTTAAGCATGGCAGTTGAACATGGATGTTTATTTCCATTATTTCTTGAAGTCCCACTAAAATGACAGTAAAGAACCAAAAACGACATGAACTTTTAAGGATCAAAAAGAATGAGAGAGGTAGCAGACAAGATGTGTCCATAAATTTTTGAAGAAGAAATATAGATAAATGATGACTGATTTAACAGAATAGAGAAAGAGAAAGTCTACTTTCAATAATAAAAGCAAGTCTGTCTTTGCTGCAGAATCCTGGAAAACTTCAAGAATTGGAGTCACAAGCTACCACAGATGGTTTTGGGGAATTGGGATGGGGCTTTAAATGGGAGAATTGGTTGGCAGAAGATAGGTAGGACTTGTTGATTCATGATGGGAAAGATTTCCCAGGTTGGTTCTGGACTTGAAAATACCAAGCAGAGATGAGGGTGAATGGTGAAGTACCACATTGAAAGCAAAGAGATTGTATTAGTTTCCTATGGCTGCTATAACAAATTGCCACAAACTTAGTAGTTTAAAAGAACACATTTATTATCTTACATTGCTGGAGGTTAGAAGTCCAAGATGAGTCTCATTGTCTATGATCAGGGCATCAGCAAGGTTGAGTTCCTTTCTGGAGGCTCTGGGAGAGAACTTGTTTTCTTGTCTTTTCCAGTTTCTAGAGGCTCCCTGCATTTGTTGGCTCATGGCCCCCTTTCATCTTCAATGTCAGCAATGACCAGTCAAGTCTTTCTCACACTGCAGTATTCTGACACTGACTCTGCTGCCTTCCTCTTCCCCATATAAATCCAATACAGGATAATCTCCCCATTTTAAGATCAGCTGATTATCAACCTTAATTCCATCTTCAACCTTAATTCCCCTCTGCCATGTAACATAACATATCACGGGCTCCTAAGATTAGAATGTGGACATCTTTGAGAGACCCTTATTCTGCCTACCACAGAGATTAAGTCAAAGTTTCTATATTGAATGGTGAGATGACCAGGTCCATTCTTCTGCTTGACTTCTGAATGCTAATAACCAGGTTTATACTCCTCACTCAGTAGTCAGGAAGAAATTTTCTCCAAGAAAATCTCAGAATTCTTATCACCCTAATGCAGTGGTTATTAACTAAGGATGATTTTGTCCCCAGGAGCCATTTGGCAATGTCTGGACAAATTCTTGATTGTAAACTACTTGGTAGTGGGGAGAGATGTGTCACTGGCTTCTAGTGCATAGAGGCCAGGGATGCTACTAAACATCGTAAAATGAATAGAACAGCACATCCTCCCCTCTCCCTGCCACCCAAAATAAGTATCCAATTCAAAATGTCAATAGTGCCAAAGATGAGAAACCCTAGTCTAATATTAAGCCTACCAGTCAACATTACCCTAATATAAATAAATCCCACCTAGGCACACAGTTTCGAATCAGCATTTTTATGCTTCATTCTAAGAGATCATCTAACATGAAAGAGACAAAAAAGAAACCAATAGTTAAAAAGAATTTATATAAAATAGTCAATATAGGGAGCTGTCTAATAATAATAAACCCCACTTATATTAATATCGTCGAAGAAATAGAAGATATCAGTTACATAAAAGATAAACATCAGGCTATCTAAAAGTGAAACTTTTGGAGAATAAAAGTTATTGGGAAGTGAAAATATGATAGCAGAATGACAATCAACAGGAGTTAGAAAATAAAGTTGAGGTAATCTACCAGAAAGTAAAATTAAGAAAGTACTGAAGGATGTGCTACAGAATATGAGTAAATTTAAAAAGATGAAAATATAGAATCCAGAAGTATCTCCACTTCTCTTTCCTTAAAGTTCAACATGGCCACCAGTCCCAAGACCACAGCACTATATAGGGTCATTGCACACAAGTAAGTTATGAAGACTCTGTGATTTTCACTTCAAAATCACATTGCCTATGACTGAGGGAAGGAAAGAGAGAGGGAGAGAAAGGGAGAGAAGGAAGGAGAGAGAAAAGGGAGAGAGAGAGTGCGTGAGAGGGAGTGGAGAAGGGAGAAGGAGCAGGAGAGGAAGGGGGAGAAGATGTGAATATGATTAGTTTTTGATATGAGATTCAATTTAAACATTTTTTTAAAAAATGCAAGTGCTGAATTCACTCTTCACCAGGGATTAATGTTCAAAGGTCATAAAATGAGGAAGGCAATCAAACTGTTACAAGAACAAACTTGCACCTGTCAAACAAAGTGTGCACATTTATACCTCCAATATTTATAAGTAAAGGTTTGCAACATATTCTTCAAAATCTAGTAAAACCTGATCACTATTAAATTAAGAGCATGTTTCACCTGAATAAGCCCAAATCAGGAAGCCCGATTTTGAGCTTGCCTCAGTTATTCTTAGGGTATAAAAACATGTATTAGTTATTTATTTAATATCTTGAGCCTCAGTTGCTTTATTTGTTAAATGAAGAAGTTCGATTGGGTATATTCTAAATATTTAGCTCAACTCTTTTACTCTAAAGTTCTTTTGGGCAAATGAAAATGTGGGAACAAAAGCAAAATAGGCTAATCAAGGAGACATTTTATAAGAGAGCAGTTGAAAAATGCAAGCTAATTTTAATTCGTGTTCTCCAAAAGCTGACGCTGAGATACGGATTCAGGTGCAGGTGGTTTATTAGAAATATACTCTAATATAAAGCAAGTAATGGAGTCAGGGAGGCAGGAACAGAAAGAAGAATAAGAAATGCAAAAATATCACTTCAGCATCGAGTCCAAAGGTTCAAGTTTAAGCAGATTCAGGTCATACAATATATGTTTTCTGGCCACAATGGAATTAAATTAGAAGTCAATAAAGAAATAAGGTGTGGAAAATTTCCCATTTGTAAACTAACACACTCTAAATAACTCATGGGTCAATGATGAAATAAAATGGGAAATTAGGATGTATTTTGTTATAAATGATAATGAAAACCCAACATAATAAAATTAATGAGGTAAATATATAATTAAGTTCAGAATGTGCTAAGATTGTAATGTTGGTGGATAAATCACTTGTAAAACTAGTAATGGTTAAAAGACAAAAGTATTAAACATTACCACACAATTTGTTAATGGATACACAAGGTAAAAAGATATAAATTGTGAAATCAAGAACAAAATGTTGGTTAGGAAGAGTAAAAATGTAGAGCTTTAGATTGTGTTTAAAGTTGTTGACAGCTTAAAATAGACTATTATAACTATACGATGTTTTATGTAAGCCTCAAAGTAACCATAAAGGGAAAAACCTATAGTAGATGTGCAAAAGGCAAAGGGAAAGGAATCTAAGCATACCACTACAGAACTCACCAAATTATAAAGGGAGAGAGTAAGAGACAAAAAAGTAACAAAGGAATCATACAATAGCCAAAAAACAATTAACAAATGACAATAGTCACACCTATCGAAAATTACTTTGAATGGACTAAATTCTTCAATAAAAAGACATTGAGTGACTGAGTGGATAAAAAACCAAGACCCAACTATATGCTGCCTACAAGAGACTCACCTCAGCTTTAAAGGCACACATAGAGGTTGAAAATGAAGGGATGAAAAAACGATATTTTATGCAAATAGAAGTCAAAAGAAAGCAGGGGCTGATATACATATGTCAGACAAAATAGACTTTAAGCCAAAAGGTCAGTATGTAATGATAAAGGGGTCAATTCATCAAGAGGATATAAGAACTCACTGTAAATATTTATATTTCGACATTAGAGCACCTAAATATATAAAGCAAATATTAACAAATATGAAGGGAGAAAGAGAGTGCAATACAATAATAGCAAGGGATTTCATCCATATATGGTCAATGAAGTTATGACAAAAAACCAAGAATATACAACTGGGAAAGGATAGTCTCTTCAAAAAATGGTTTTGGGAAAACTAGACAGCCAATTTTCCATTTGTGCAAAAGAATGAAATTGGATCACTGTTTTACACTGCACACAAAAATCAACTCAAAATGGATTAAAGATTTGAAAGTAAGACCTGAAACCATATATCTCCTAGTGCATAGAGGCCAGGAGGTGGTAAGCTGCTTGACACTGGTCTTTGTGATGAGTTTTTTAATTTTATATCAAAAGCAAAGACAACAAAACAAGAACAGATGAGTGAGACTACATCAAACTAAAAAGCTGTATACTGTGCTATATATTTGAAAGTTGCTAAGAGAGTAGATCTTAAAATTTCTCATCACACACACACAACAAATGTGTAACTGTGTATGGTGATAGGTGTTAACTAGACTTATTGTGGTGGTCATTTCACAACATATCCACATATTGAATCATTATGTTGTACATCTGAAACTCATAAAATGTTACATGTCAATTATATCTCAATTAGAAATAAACTCAGTGAGATCAGAGCCTATCTCTGCTTTTTTCTCCACTGTACCTCTAACAC
>NW_011888836.1:5111017-5112598 GCF_000151845.1 Pteropus vampyrus
AAGACCTGAAACCATATATCTCCTAGTGCATAGAGGCCAGGAGGTGGTAAGCTGCTTGACACTGGTCTTTGTGATGAGTTTTTTAATTTTATATCAAAAGCAAAGACAACAAAACAAGAACAGATGAGTGAGACTACATCAAACTAAAAAGCTGTATACTGTGCTATATATTTGAAAGTTGCTAAGAGAGTAGATCTTAAAATTTCTCATCACACACACACAACAAATGTGTAACTGTGTATGGTGATAGGTGTTAACTAGACTTATTGTGGTGGTCATTTCACAACATATCCACATATTGAATCATTATGTTGTACATCTGAAACTCATAAAATGTTACATGTCAATTATATCTCAATTAGAAATAAACTCAGTGAGATCAGAGCCTATCTCTGCTTTTTTCTCCACTGTACCTCTAACACCTAGCACAGGGTCTGTCTGGCATAGAGTCAACATTCAGTAAACATGTATTGCATGAATTGAACTAAACTCTATTTGACTTGGTTACCTGAGCAAATTTATTCTTTCCGTTCAGCATCAGTCTCTCTGTCTATAAAATGAGGGCTATGGGCTAGATACTCTCCAGGGTTCTTCTCTAAGTTCTGACATTTTATGGTTTATTTTCCTTAAACTTTAGTCACAATTTCAGTAACATTCCTCAGTGATGAAAAACATCAAATGGATAGTAAGGTACTTCAATATATCACTTTTAATAATGAATATGAATAGATCATTCAGACAGAAAATCAATAAAGAAACATTTGGGCCATACACAACATTCCATTCACATTAGACTGGATATACCTAAAAAATATACATAAGATATTCCATCCAGCAGCAGAATACATATTCTTCTCAATACACATTGAATATTCTCCAGGATAGAAGATATGTAGTTCACAAAACAAGCCTTAGCAAATGGTAAGAAGATTGAAATCACACTATCTTTTCTGACCACAATGTTATAAAATAGATATCAGTAACAGGAAAAAGACTAGAAAATTCACAAATCTGTGGAAATTTAATAACACACTCCTGAACAACCAGTGGGTCAAAGAAATCAAAAGGGAAATTTTAAAGATCATGAAACAAATGAAAATGGAAACACAGCATACCAAAACTTATGGGATGCAGCAAAAGCAGTTGTAAGAGGGAAGTTTATAGTGATAAATGTAGGCATTAAGAAAAAAAAAACTTCAAATAAACAACCTAACTTTACATTTCAAATAACTAGAAAAAGAACAAACTAAATCCAAACTTAGTAGAAAGAAGGAAACAACAAAGATCGGAGCAGAAATAAATGAAATAGAAACTAAAAAGACAATTAAAAAATTAATGCAACTATATGGTTTGAAAAAAAAAGAAAAAAATTGACAAACCTTTAGCTAGAGCAGGAAAAAGAGAAGACTCAAATAAAATCAGAAATGAAAGAGGAGACATTTAACATAGATATACTAAGGATCATAAGAAACTGCTATGAACAATTACATGCCAACAAAGCAGATAACCTAGAAGAAATGAATAAATTCTTAGAAACATACAACCTATCAAGATTGAATCATAAATAGATAGAAAATCTGA
>NW_011888836.1:5113793-5115892 GCF_000151845.1 Pteropus vampyrus
TTATCCTAAACAACTGAAACAAGGACACATCTTTTAATGGTTGTATTTATTTGCTAGGGCTACTGTAACAAAGTACCACAGATTAAATGACTTAAAAAACAGACATTTATCTTCTCACAGTCTGCAGGCTAGAAGTCTGAAATCAAGGTATTAGCAGGGTTGGTTTCTTCTGAAAGCCATGAATAAAGAATCTGTTCCAGGCCTCTCTCCTTGGTTTGTAGATGACTATCTTTGCCCTGTGTCATCTCTCTGTATATATCTGTATCCAAATTTCTTGGTTTTATAAGGACACCAGTCATATTGGATTAGGACCCATCTTAATGATTTATTTTAATTATTCTTTTAAAGACCATATCTCTAGATACAATTATATTCTGAAGGACTGAGGGTTAAGATTTCAACATTTGAATTTGGAGGAGGGACATAATTCAGCCCACAACACTGGTATTTGTCAGTAAGATAATAAATTTTTATCTTTGTTACTTTTGCTTATTAGTGTTTATGGAGGAGAAAAAAGTCCTTCCTGCAGGAACTTAAGCAAGCAACCTTAACTAATTAGAATTGAGTTTCAATTCCAAATCCCCAGGGGGAAGAATCAGATCTATAGAGGTTAGATTATATATCCACCCCTAATCACTCAGCTTTGGCCAGGATCAGGTTATTTAGTACATATCAGGCTGATGGGGTCCATTCTCGTTGATCAAAGATAGTTTCCTATTGGTCAGTTACCTTAAGCATTATTTACCATTAAAAGATCAGTGTAAATGAAAATTTATTTAGAATTGAATGTAAAACTGCAATCTGGCATATTTTTCAATTCTTATGGTTAAAATTAACTTCGATAGTAGAATAAACCTTTGAGAATTTATGACTTAGAAAATTTTATGATTGATCAAGGCTTAAAAGAGAAAGAACTTGAAATGAGTATTTTATATCTTTATATAATGTTGAAGTAATCGATGTACTTGAATGTCTAAAATAAAGTTATGGAACTACAAAGCAAAATGAACTTATGGTTAAATATTGCAAATGGCTTTGTCTGAAATTTCCTAAGTACTATATAGGTGCTAACGAATTCTCCAACTTGAGGAGACATGCAATGAAAATTGCATCACTCTTGTTCTGAGTGCTATTGTAAGCAGTGATTTTTTTCCATCAATAGTTTTTTTCCTTTAAAGTGCTACCATGTGCCAAATTAAGAGATATGAATTTGCAAATAGTTTCATTTTACATGCCAGCAATAATAACTAGACTTACCAAGGAAAAGTAATCTCAATCACCTGGGTAAAACTTCCTATTTCCTAATTCTTTCTCTCTCTTTTTTTTTTTTCACTTTATACCTGTGTCTCTTCAACTTATTATTTTTTTTTATTTTATTTATTTTTGTGACATATGTTAGAGAGAGATCTCCTATGTCTGAGGTGTCATGACCTGTGTCTTTAATGTCAGGGAAGTTGTAATTAGCTGGAAATATGGCTGGAAGTCACATTTTCTAAGTAGCAACATGCCCTTGCTTTTGGTATTGAAAGCAGTGGCAAGCTTTTATGTCTCTCTTTCTGCCCCTCCAATTCTTTCCTCTTTGGCATTATAGTATAGTTATTAGGAGTTAGAGTTTCAAAATAGAAACTCCTGTGTTCAAATCCCAGTTCAACCATGTAGTAGGTGTAATTTCTTTGGTAAATTATTGGGCTTCTGGGCTTAGTTTCTTCATCTATAAAGAGGGATAATAAAATTATTACAAGGATTAAATGGGATAATATTGGCAATGTGCTTAGCAAGAGCCTAAAAAGAGGTAGCAATATGTATTTAAAAATAATCCTAACATTATTTTCAGTGCTAGGCCTGGGTAAACAAAGATGCATGAGGAATGGTTCCTGATTTGACAAAACTCATAGGCCAACAGAGTCTGGGACTCAAAAAGTAGCACTGTAAATGAATTTTTTTCTGTTAGTAAGACACTGGTAATTGATAGAGGTTCTTGGTATTTCCATTAAATACTACCGTATTATTATTTAAAAATACATATAAATAAAGTTTATTCTTAACTTTAAATTTTAAGAATTTTATCCTCAGAGCAAGTTATTATAAATCTTATTAGA
>NW_011888836.1:5115942-5117761 GCF_000151845.1 Pteropus vampyrus
TAATGTCAGGGAAGTTGTAATTAGCTGGAAATATGGCTGGAAGTCACATTTTCTAAGTAGCAACATGCCCTTGCTTTTGGTATTGAAAGCAGTGGCAAGCTTTTATGTCTCTCTTTCTGCCCCTCCAATTCTTTCCTCTTTGGCATTATAGTATAGTTATTAGGAGTTAGAGTTTCAAAATAGAAACTCCTGTGTTCAAATCCCAGTTCAACCATGTAGTAGGTGTAATTTCTTTGGTAAATTATTGGGCTTCTGGGCTTAGTTTCTTCATCTATAAAGAGGGATAATAAAATTATTACAAGGATTAAATGGGATAATATTGGCAATGTGCTTAGCAAGAGCCTAAAAAGAGGTAGCAATATGTATTTAAAAATAATCCTAACATTATTTTCAGTGCTAGGCCTGGGTAAACAAAGATGCATGAGGAATGGTTCCTGATTTGACAAAACTCATAGGCCAACAGAGTCTGGGACTCAAAAAGTAGCACTGTAAATGAATTTTTTTCTGTTAGTAAGACACTGGTAATTGATAGAGGTTCTTGGTATTTCCATTAAATACTACCGTATTATTATTTAAAAATACATATAAATAAAGTTTATTCTTAACTTTAAATTTTAAGAATTTTATCCTCAGAGCAAGTTATTATAAATCTTATTAGAACTGTAGATGTTGGCTTGTTTTTAGTTCTGTCCGAGCCTCACAGGCTGCCAGGCTCTTTCCTAAGTATCAAGTAGAGGACAGCCAGGTACACATCAAGCTCCAAATGATGGAGCATATACAGCTTGGAAAATTGGCTCTGGTCCTGGCTTTGGATATTGAGGAGAGGGTCCAGAATGTGGGATGCAAACTTAGGAAATCTATCCAGAATCGAAGCAAAGGGAAACAGGCTCAAGTTTTTCAGTTGGTGCCCAAGGCCAGACTTTCTCCAAGCATCTTTACCTTGAGGGTAGAGAGAAAAGAGAAAATTAGAAACTCAAGAGGTCTGGGTAGGAGCTCAGAGAAGCATCCTCACCTTCACAAGCGCAGCCTAACAGGGGTAGGGCAGGGTGAGAGAGGTGAAGAGAAGAGTGCTACCAATGCTTTAGCCCAGTGGCCTCTAAACATTCTGACTGTTGACATTTATTTATTTACTTACTTATAAATTATATACATATAGCTCTACTACCAATAACATCTAAATGCAAAGTAAAGTTCATTGTTAATGAGAATTGCAATTATTTTAAAAATAATTTAGGAAGTAATTTCAAATTATTTTGGCTGGTTTCTTGCCAGATTTCATTATACTATTATTGTTCGTAAATGAAGATGGGCCAATGAAGAAGAGATTATGTTGCTTTCTTGTTGCTTGGTGTTGTGCTTGCTTTGTTGGTGTTGTTATCTTGCCTTTTAAGCCATTGTGCGAGGGTTAGGTTAATAATCTATAAATGCACTTGATTGGGCACACATAGGCAGAAATACATTAGTATATACTGAATCCAATGAAAAATTAGAGTACCCTTTTCATCTCTTTTGATTTGTAAAACTCCTGCTCCTCCCTCGGGTTACTTTGCATATCATATGGAACTTATGTTCTTCCTTAACATTCAAAGGATGAACAGTCATTATATAATAGCTTTTTTTTTTTCTGAATTGATTTTGGAAGAGATTGGGAGAAGTTAAAGAAGAAAAAAATTTCCTTCTTATAATAAAGAATAGGAAAGACAGATTGACATCTAGGGCTGCAGAGACAAGGAGAAAGAATGGAGGTTAAAAAGATATGGGCAATTAATTGCCAGAGAGAGTGAGTTTTGAGAAAAAGAGATGAATAAAGGATCTTTTT
>NW_011888836.1:5117811-5127428 GCF_000151845.1 Pteropus vampyrus
TTTTTAAAAAAAATTATTTATTTTAATTAGTTTCAAGTATACAAACTTGAGGTTTGTAAAACAATCCCCCCAATTGCTCCCTCCCTCCCCTGATCCTCTACCGAGCCAACATATTAATGTTAACTGCATTCCCTAAGCCGTGCTCCCCATCCCTGTGACCATCCATCAACTACTAATTTGTATGTCTTTAACCCTTCACCCCATTTTCTCAGCCTCCCAACGCCCCCTCCCCTCTGTCCGTCACCAAACTGTCCACTATATTTGTGAGTCTGTTTTTGATTAGTTTGTTCTTTTTATCCTTAGATTCTGCATATAAGTGAAATCATACAGTGTTTATCTTTCTCTGTCTGACTTAAATACTTTCTAGGTCCATTAAAGCAATATCTTTTTCCATTCCCTTCTTTTTCATATCTAGGCCTCTTGTTTTCTTATCCTTTCAGCCACTTTATCTTTTGGTTGGAGTACTTAATTCTTTTCCATTTAAGGTACTTATTGATAGGAATGTAGTTGTTACCATTCTTTATTCCTGTTTTTGATACATGTTCTTTCTTCTTAAAGAAGTCCCTCCAACATTTCCTGTAATACTGGCTTGGTTGTGATAAATTCCTTTAGCTTATTTTTGTCTGGGAAGCTCTTTATCTGTCCTTCAACTCTAAATGATAGCTTTGCTGGATAAAGTATTCTTGATAGTAGATCCTGGCTCTTCATCCTGTCGAATATTTTTTTGTCAATCTCTCTGTCCTGCATAATTTCTTTTGATAAATCAGCATCCAGTCTTGTGGGTGCTCCCTTGTAGGTAACTACCTATTTTTCTCTTGCTGCTTTTAATATTCTTTCTTTGTATTTAACCTTTGGCATTTTCATTATGATGTATCTTGGTGTTGGCCTCTTTGGGTTCCTGCTTTTTGGGATTCTCTGAGCTTCCTGGGGTTGTATGTCTATTTCTTTCATCAGGTTAGGGAAGTTTTCCATCATTATTTCTTCAAACAGCTGTTCAACATCTTGATTTTCTTCAGTTACACCAATCAGATGGATATTTGAACCCTTAATAGTGTCCCATATTCTCCTTAAATTATTTTTAAAGTCTTGAGATCTTATCTCTCGCTGTTCTGATTGTGTGTCCTTGGCTTTCCCGTCCTCTAGATAAGACATTTGATCCTCTTCTTTATTCACTTTGTTTATTCCTTTGTTTATTTCATTTAATATACTTCTCATCTCAGATAGTGTGTTTTTCATTTCAGACTGGTTCTCTTTTACAATATCCATTTCCATTTTTATGATTTTTATCTCTTTGTTGAAGTACTCTACACTTCCCAAAAGTTCATTGAACATCTTTATAACCAGTGTTTTGAACTCTGCATCTGTTAGATTACTTGACTTCATTATTTCTGGATCTCTGTTCTGTTCTCTCATATGGCTTCTACTTCTTTGTCTTCCCATTTTGGCTGTCTTTCCGTGTGTGTTTCTATGTACTAAGCAAAGCTCCACGTCCGTTGGTCTTATTAGCGCAGATTTTTGAAGTAAGTGTCCAGTGGCACAGAGAGGTTCAGCTGAAGGTCAAATTTATCCCAAGCTTCTACCTCTCTGGAGCCACCTGTTAAGATTCAGCAAGCAATCCACAGATGCTGTGTTTATAGTTACTTCAAAAGGCCACACCAGAAACCAAGGCCATAGCCTCCAGTGTGAGTCTAGGTGCTGCCCAGCAAGGAGCACCTAACTTGCTGAGGCTATACCTGGATTGGCTTGGGCGGGGCCATGAGTTTCGGTAGGCGGGGTTTCGGGATTCCTCTGGGCGGAGCGACCTCTGTTATTGAGTTTGATGATGTCATGGCTATGGCGGAGCTGTGTCCATGCACTGGGAGAGGGGAGGGCTCAACAGGGAACAGTGGATACCACCGGTACTTCTGTACAGAGCAAGTCTCACTTCGGTTCTCACCTCGGCCCTCATTCCGACAATATCTCCCTGTAAGTCCCTAGTGTCCCCTGTATGCAGCTGAATCGGCACTAGTGCTCAGAGTGAGCAGTTCCATCACCGCAAAAGTCCGTTGTGGATGTAGCCCCTTTAAGAGGCTGCTGTTGCTGCTGCTGCTGCTGCAGCTTCTGTCTCACTCAACCGCTAGAGACCAGGCAGCCCCATGACCTCGCCCCGTCCTACGTTCTGCCGTTGCAGGGTAATTTCTTAGATTTCTCCTTAGTTGTATGGCTTGTTCATCTCAGGCAATTTTCCTTGCTGTTGCTCCTTGTTTCCATCACAACTTTGATTTGGTTGCCAGAGAGATGAACAGAGCCTCTATCATCTATACCATTTTTTTTTCTCTCAATAAAGGATCTTTTTGAGAGGTTTTACTATATAAAATTGATGTGGCCTGCCCTCCATATCGCCAAATCTTTTATTCTGGTTACACATTTTTGACTAAATAAAAATGCTGCACTCTAAAATTTCTCAGTGACAGAGTGCATATAATAGTATACACTCAAAATGCCTTTCCTTGCTACTTGCCTATCCAAATCCTGCCTAGCTCAAGATCCACCTTTTCCAAGTAGCCTGTACAGACTATCTTTTCTAATAATGGCAGCAACAGTATCTCCTATCCCACATGAGCTTCTTTCAAGGTGACATTGACACCATCCCTTCACTAACGAGGCTGTATGGATGGCGAATAAGTGCACAAAAAGATATTCAACATCATCAGTCATTAGGAAAATGCAAATTAAGACCACAATGAGATATTTTAAATACACTTATTGTAAGAGCTAAAATTTAAAAAATAGTGACAATACCAAATGCTAGTGAGGATTCAGAGAAATTAGGTCTCTCATATGTTATTGGTGGGAATGTAATGGTATAGGCACTCTGGAGAATAGTTTGGCAGTTTTTTTTTTTTTAAACTAAACGTATATATAACATATAACCCAGCAGCTGTACTCCTGCATTTATCCCAGAGAAATGAAAACCTATGTTCATACAAAAACCTTTACATATATGTTCATGGTAGTTTTATTTGCAATAACTCTTAACTGTAAACAATCAAGATATCCTACATTAGGTGACTAGTTAAGCAAACAATGGGGTAGATTTACATCAAAGGATACTACTTAGCAATAAAAAGGAATGGACTATATATTGATACATGCAATAACCTGAATGGATTTCAGGGTATTATGCTAAGTGAAAAACATCAATCTTAAGAAGCCATATGCTATATAATTTCATTTCTATAACATTCTGAAAATGACACTATTATAGGGCTGGAGAAAAAAATTAGTGGTTGCCAGGATTTAGGGATGGTGAGGGGAGGGTATGACTATAAAGGGGGAGCACAAGAGCGATCTTCATTATGATAGTTCTGTGTCTTAATTATGGTGGTAGTTCATGAATGTACACATATGACCAAATGCCACATCAAATGACAGTGTCAGTATCCTGGTTTTGAGTAAATATAGTTACTAAGATGTAACTATTGGGAGAAACTGAGTGAAGGGTATATGAGTCTTCTCTATACTATCTTTGCAATTTTGTGTGAATCTATAATTATTTCAAAATAAAAGCTAAAAGAATGCAATAGACTAAATTTATATTAGCCCTTCATCAGTCCTTGTCTCCACTCCCCTTACCTAGGAAAAGGAAGAGTAAAGGAAGTTGTGGGGCATACCAGAGATATTTTATAATTTCTCTTGTAATTTTTTCCTTTGACCCCCGTACTAAGTAGAATGGTGTAATTTTATTCCCAAATGTATGTGGATTTTAAAAAATTTTTATATTTTTATTTTTTCAATTATAGTTGACGTACAATAATATATTAGTTTCAGGTGTACAACACAGTGATTAGACATTTATATGACTTATGAAGTGATCATCCTGACAAATCCAGTACTCATCTGACACCGTACGTAGTTATTATAATACTACTGATTTTATTCCCCATGCTATACTCTACATCCCCATGACTATTTTGTAACTACCAATTTGCACCTCTTAATCCCCTTACCCTTCACCCATCTCCCCACCTGCAGTCTGACAACCATCAAAATGCTTTCTATCTATAAACTTGTTTCTGTTGTTTGTTTGTTTATCATGTTCTCTAGATCCCACATATGACATTTGTCTTTCTCTGTATTCACTCAGCACAATATCTTCCAGGTCCATCCATGTTATTGTAGATGGCAAGACCCCATTCGTATTTTTATGGCTGAGTAATAGTCCATTGTATATATGTACCACCTCTTTATCTGTTTATCCATTGATGGACATTCAAGATGCCTTCATATCTCAGCTACTGTAAATAATGCTGCAGTGAATATAGGGATTCACATGTTCATTCGAAGTAGTATTTTGAGTTTGTTTGGATAAATACCCAGAAGTGAGATTACGGAGTCCTTCTATGGCTCTTGTTAGAGCCTTTGTTTTAAAGTCTATTTTGTCTGGAATTAGTATTGCTACTCCAGCTTTGTTTGTTTGTTTGTTTCCATTTTTATGAAATATCTTTTTCCATTCTTTTACTTTCAGTCTGTGTGTGTCTTTAGATCTGAAGTGAGTCTCTTGTAGGCAGCATATGTAGGGGTCTTGTTTTCTTATCTATTCAGCCACTTTATCTTTTGATTGGAACATTTAATCCACTTATGTTGAAAGTAATTGTTGATAGATATGTATTGCCATTTTATTCTTCATATTTTTAATCTTTTCTTCTTTTTTCTTAAAGATGTCCCTTTAATATTTCTTTTAATACTGGTTTGGTGGTGATGAATTCCCTTAGCTTTCTCTTGTCTGGGAAACTCTTTAACTTTTCTTTGATTCTCAATGATATCTTTACCGGGTAGAGACATCTTGGTTGTAGATCCTTCCTTCTTATCCCTTTGAATATTTCATGTCAATCCCTTCTGGCCTGTAAAGTTTCTGTTGAGAAATCAGCTGACAGTCTTTTTTTTTTAAAACGCCTACAGCACCTGGTATTCCTGGGTGGTCTCCCATCCAAGCACTAACCAGGCCTGACCCTGCATAGCTTACGTGATCAGACGAGGTTGGGCTCATTCAGGGTGGCATGGCCGTAGAGTTGACAGTCTTATGGGAGCTCCCTTGTAAGTAACTAACTGCTTTTCTCTTGCTGCTTGTAAGATTCTCTCTTTGTCTTTAAGCTTTGGTGTTCTAATTATGCTGTGTCTTGGTGTGGGCCTCTTTAGGTTCATCTTATTTGGAACTCTCTGTGCTTCCTGGGTTTGTATGTCTATTTCCTTCAGTAGGTTAGGAAAGTGTTCAGTCATTAGTTCTTGAAATAATTTTTCAATGCCTTGCACTCCCTCTTTTCCTTCTGGTAACTTATAGTATGAATATTGGTATGCTCGATGTTGTCCCAGAGGCCCCTTAAACTATTCTCAGTTTTTTGGATTCTTTTTTCTTGTTGCTGATCTGATGGTTGTTTTCTGCTACCTTATCTTATAAATTGGGGGTCCCCAATCCCTGGGCCATGGACCAGTACCAGTCCATGGCCTGTTAGGAACTGGGCTGCATAGCAGGAGGTGAGCAGCAGGTGAGTGAGCAAAGCTTCATCTGTATTTGCAGCCACTCCCCAGCACTAGCTTCACTGTCTCAGCCCCACCTCAGATCATCAGGCATTAGATTCTCATAGAAGCACCAGTCCCTGGTGCCAAAAAGGTTGGGGACCGCTGTTCTAAATCACTGATTCGATCCTTCACTTCACCTAATCTACTATTAATTCCTCCTAAGGTATTTTTTATTTCAGTTATTGTATTCTTCATTTCTAACTTGTTCTGAGTTCATCTACTCTTTCCTTAAGTTTATCGAGCATCTTTATAACCAGTGTTTTGAACTCTGCATCTGGTAGATTGCTTGTCTCCATTTTGTTTAGTTCTTTCTCTGGAGCTTTATTCTGTTCTTTCATTTGAGACATGATTCTTTGTCTCCCCATTTTGGCTGTCTAGTTGTGTTTGTTTCTATGTATTAGCTAGAGCTGTTATGTCTCCCAGTCTTAGTAGAGAGGCCTTATGTAGTAGGTGTGCTGTGGGTCTCAGTGGCACACAGTTTTCCCTGATCACCTAGGCTGGGTGCTCCAGGTGTGTCCCTTGTATGGGTTGCATGTGCCTTCCTGTTGTAGTTGAGCCTTGGTTGTTGTTTGCCTGTCAATGGGAGGGACTGACCCTCAGGCTGATTGGTTGTGATGACTGGCTGTGGCCAGGGAAGGAACTGTTGTGCTGGGGCTGACTCTACAGAGCAGGATTCACTTTAGTGGGGCTCTGGTGCCTGCCCAGTGTGCCTTTTGGGTATATCGTCCTCAGATGTGACCCTAGGTGATATTCCAGCTCAGCTGAAGCTGGCCACTGGTTGTGCAAGGCTGGGGCCTCCTTGGAGGGGCTCTGCCACAGGCCATTTCTGCTGTAGCTTGTGCCCTGCCTGGAGTCACCTGGCATGAGCCACCAAGCAATCTACAGATGGCCACCACCCACTCTGGGCTTAAAAGTGCCTCGAGAGGCCAAACCGCAAACCAAGACTGGCTGCAGCTAGTGCTGGACTTGGGGCTGCTCAGCAAGATGTATGGGCATGCCAAGGTCAGATGCTGCTTATTAGGTTTTGTGAACTTTTGAGAGATTTTAGAATATTCTGTAGCATGAGCCAAGACAGGCCATTTGGCAAATTCACAGGAAGTGGCTTGGGCAGGTCTGCAAGTTGGGGCAGGGGGTGGGGTCTCAGGGAATCACCCAGGCAGAGCCGCCATGTAGCTACGTTGCTGGATGCTCAGAAATGGCAGCTGCCTGCATCTGCACGCCAGGCCTTGGGAAGGTTCAAGGAAGGAACAATGCCCTCTGCCAGCACTTCTATCTGGGAGAAAGCTGCCCTCCAGCTCTTGCCCTGAAGCCAGACAACTCATTTCCTCCTCATATGAATCTGGTGCCTTTCAAGTTGCTGCCCCAGTGCTGGAGCTCAGAGTGAGTCCGTCACCGTAAGTCCTGACACGGGCGCCTAAGAGGAAGTTAATTTTACAATTCCCTCAAGCCTCTGTCTCACTTAGCCACAATCTCCACTGGTTTTCACAGCCAGAAGTTGTGGGGATTTCTCTTTCTGGCACTAGAACCCTGGGTTGGGGAGCCTGGTGTGGGGCCAGGAGCCCTCACTCTTCTAGGCAGACCTCTGCAGCTGAGATGTTTACCCCAATTCTCAACTGCCAAACATGGGTGTGGGACCAGCCTGACCATCTCTGTCCCTCCTCTGAGTCTCGAGATGGCCTCTTCTGTGTGTCTCCAGTGGTAGGACTTCTGGCTAGACTTCAGGTGACTCCCAATGATGGCTATTCTTTTAAAAATATCTTATTGTAATCAATTTTTAATTTTATTCCATTGTGTAAGATTTTAAACTTTTGAAAAATTTTCCAGTTTTGTTGAGAAATAATTGACATACATAACAAATCTATAAGTTTAAGATATCATGCATGATGGTTTCATTTACATATATTATAAAATGATTACCACAATAGATTTAGCTAACGTCTATCTTATATAGATATAATAAAAAAGAAAAAAAAAGAAAAAAATTTTCTCCTCGTAATGAGAATTCTTATGATTTACTCTCTTAACAACTTTTCTATATATACTACATATAGCACTGTTAGCTCTTACCATCATATACATCACATTCCTAGTACTTACTTATAACTGGAAGTTCGTATCCCTTGACCACTTTCCTCCAATTCCCCCTCCCCCACCCTTCACTTCTGGGAACAAGTCTGATCTCTTTTTCTATGAGTTTTTTGTTTGTTGTTGTTAGATTCCACATATAAGTGAGATCATATAGTATTTGTCTTTCTCCGTATGACTTATTTCACTTAGTATAAAGCCTTTCATGGTCCATTCATGTTGCCAATGGTAGGATTTCCTAATTTTTTATGGCTGAATAATATTCATTATATATATACTACGACTTATTAAATGGGGGTGCAGATATCTTTTTGAGTTAGTGTTTTTGTTTTATTGAGATATATTCCCAGAAATGGGATTATTGGATCATATAGTAGCTCTAATTTGAAGTTTTTGAGGAACCTCCATAGTGCTTTCCATAGTAGCTGTACCAATTTACAATCCCACCAAAAGTATACAAATGGTCCTTTTTATCTACATCCACACTAGCATTTGTTATCTCTTATCTTTTTGATGACAGTCATTCAAATGGATGTGAGGCGAAATCTTATTGTAGTTTTAATTTGCATTTTCCTAGTGACTAGCGTTGTTGAGCATCTTTTTAAAAGTATTTGTTGCCCTTTTGTATGTCTTCATTGGATAAATGTCTATACAGATTTTTTGCCCATTTCTTAGTTGGGTTATTTGGGGTTTTTTGCTATTGAGTTGTATGAGTTTTTTAAAAATATATTTTAGATATTAAACCCTTATCAAATATATAATTTGCAAATACTTCTTACCATCCTGTATGTTGTATTTTCTCTTGTTGATGGTTTCTTTTGCTGTGCAGAAGCTTTTTAGTTTGATTTAGTCCCGCTTGTTTATTTTTTATTTTGTTGCTTGTGTTTTAAGTGTCATATCTAAAAAAAACATTACCAAGCCCCATGTCAAGGAGCTTTATTCCTATGTCTTCTAGGAGTTTCATGGTGTCAGGTCTTCATTTAAGTCTCTAATCAACTTAGAGTTAATTTTTGTGAGTGGTGTAAGATATAAGTCCAGTTTCATTCTTTTACATGTAAATATCCTATTATCCCAGTACCATTTCTTGAAGAGACTGTCTTTTTTCCATTGAATATTCTTGTCACCTTTGTCAAATATTAGTTGATTATATATGCTTGGTTTATTTATGGGCTTGCAATTCTGTTCCTTTGGCATATTTGTTTTTATGCCAGTACTATACTATTTTGATGATTACAGCTTTATAGTATAGCTTGAAATGAGGAAGAATAAGGTCTCGTGTTTTGTTCTTTCTCAGGATTTCCTTATATATTCAGGGTCTTTTGTAGTTCCATATAAATTTTAGAAGTGTTTTTTTTTTCTACTATAAAAAAATGCCTTTGGAAATGAAAATATATTCCATGTTCTTGGATTGGAAAAATCAACATAGTTAAAATGACCATATTACCTAAAGCATTATACAGATTTAATGCAATCACTATCAAAATCCCATCAGCATTTTTTAAAGAAATAGAACAAAAAAATCATCAGATTTGTAGGAAAGCACAAAAGACTCCAAATTGCCAAAGCCATCCTGAGAAGAAAGTAAACGAGGCTGGAGCCATCACTCTGCCCGACTTCAAATTATATTACAAAGCAACAGTAATCAAAACGGCATGGTATTGGCAGCAAAACAGACACACAGACCAGTAGAACAGAATCGAGAGTCCAGAAGTAAACCCATATTTATGTGGGCAAATAATTTTTGACAAAAAAGCCAAAAACATACAGTGGAGAAAGGAAAGCCTCTTCACTAAATGGTGCTGGGAAAATTGGAAGGCCACTTGCAAAAAAATGAAACTAGACTATTTATCATCACACACCAAAATTAACTCAAAGTGGATTAAGGACCTGAATATAAGACCTCAAACAATAACATGCATAGAAGAAAACATAGGAACCAAACTCAAGGACCTTGGACTTAAAGAGGATTTTAT
>NW_011888836.1:5128158-5175343 GCF_000151845.1 Pteropus vampyrus
CTGTGGTACATATATTACTCAGCCATAAGAAAATATGAAATACTGCTATTTGTGACAACGTGGATAGACCTCGGGATAATCATGCTAAGAGAAATAAGCCAGACAGAAAAAGTTGAAAATCACATGATATCACTTATATATGGGATATAAACCTAAAGCAACAAATGAACAGGACAAACAAACAGAGGCTCATGGACATGGACTATAGACTAGTGGTTACCAGAAGGTAGAGGGTCGGAAAGGAGGGGGAGGTAGACGGGGTAAAAGGGGTCAAATATAGAGGGGTAGAGGGAGGGTAGGTAAAGGAGATCAAATATATGGTAGCTGAAGGAAACTGGACTCTGGGTGGTAAACACATAATAGAATATACAGATGTCAAATTATAATGTGCACCTGAAAATTATATAATTGTATTAACCAGTGTTACCCTAATAAACTTAATTAAAAAAAAATGAGAACTGAAATAAAATGCCTTTGGAATCTGGATAGGGATTGTGTTGACTCTATAGATGGCTTTTCGGAGTATTGATATTTTAACAATATTAATTTTTCCAATTCATAAATACAGAATATTCCATTTATTTGTGTCTTCTTCAGTATTTTTCATCAGTGTCTTATAGATTTCAGAGTAGGGATCTTTAACCTACTTAAATTTATTCATAAGTATTTTATTGTTTTTGATGCTATTGTAAATGGGATCAATTTATTTCTTTTTCAGAAAACTCATTGTGTACAGATGTGCTATTTATTTTTGCATGTTAACTTTGTATCTTGAAACTTTATTGAATTCATTGATTAGATCTAACAGTTTTTTCATTGAATTTTTATGAATATAGTGTCATCTGCAAATGAGGCAATTTTACTTCTTCCTTTTCAATTATGATACCTTTATTTTTCTTGACAGATTGCTCTAGCTAGAGCTGTCAGTACTATGTACAATAGGAGTGGTGAGAGTGGGCACACTCATCTTGTTCTTGATCTTAGAGGAAAAGCTTTGAGCCTTTCATCACTGAGTATAATGTTAGCTATGGGCTTGTCATATATGGCCTTTGTTATGTTGAAATATGTTCCTTTTTTTGTTCCTAATTTGTTAAGATATTTTTTTTATCATGAATGGATATTGAATTTTGTCAAATGCTTTTCTGCATCTATTGAGATGATCATATGATTCTTTTCTTTTATTTTACTAATGTGACGTTTTATAGTGATTGATTTGTGTATGTTGAACCATCTTTGTATCCCAGGGATAAATCTCACTTGATTGTAATGAATGATTTTTTTAAGGTGTTGCTGATTTTGGTTTGCAAGTATTTTATTGCAAACCAAAATTTTTGCATCTATATTCATCAAGGATATTGTCCTGTAGTTTTCTTTTTTAGTATGTCTTTTTTTTGTTTTTTGTTTTTTTTTTTTTTGTATCAGGATAATGCTGGCTTCATAAAATGAGTTTGGGAGTGTTTCCTCTTCTTTGATTTTTTGGAAGAGTTTGAGAAGAATTGTTGTTCATTCTTCTTTAAGTGTTTGGTAAAATTCACCCATGAAGCAGTCTGGTCCTGGGCTTTTTTTTGCTGGGATATTTTTGATTACTGCTTCAATCTCCTAACTAGCAATTGGTCCATTCAGATTTTCTATTTTTACCTGATTTGGTCTTGTTAAGTGTATGTTTCTAAGAATTTTTCCATTTCTTCTAAGTTGTCCAGTTTGTGGGCATATAGTTATCCATAGTAGCCCCTTAAGATCCTTTGAATTTCTGTGGTATCCGTTGTAATGTTTCCTTTTTCATTTATAATTTTGTTGATTTGAGTCTTTTCTTTTTTTCCTCTTGGTTAGCCTAGCAAAGGGTTTGTCAATTTTATTTGTCTTTATAAAAAAACCAACTCTTAGTTTGGTTAATATTTTCTATTGTTTGCTCTCTATTTCACTTATTTGTGCTTTTATATTTATTATTTCTTTTTTTTTTCTGCTAACTGTGGCCTTAAATTTGTTCTTATTTTTCTAGTTCCTTAAGGTACAGAGTTAGATTGGGATCTTTCTTGCTTTTTAATGTAAGCATTTACTGCTATGAACTTCCCTTTTAGAACTGCTTTTGCCACATCCCAAAATTTCTGATATGTTGTGTTTTCATTTTTGTTTGTCTCAAGAAACTCTTTTATAGTCCTTTTAATTTTTTTCTTTGATCTATAGGTTGTTCAGGAGAGTGTTGTTTAATTTCCATGTGTTTTGTGAATTTTTGTTTTCTTCCTATTGATTTCTATTTTCATGCTATTGTGGTCAAAGAAAGATATTTGATATGATTTCAGTCTTCTTGAATTTACTAAGACCTGTTTTGTGGCCTAACATATGGTCTATCCTAGAAAATGTTCCACGTGCATTTGAAAAGAATGTGTATTCTACTGTTAGATAGAATGTTGCGTATATGTTAGGGCCATTTGACTTATAGTGTTGTTTAAATCTGCTGTTTATTGATTCTCTGTCTAAATGACCTATGCGTAGTTAAGAGTGGGGTATTAAAGTCTCCAGCTATTACTGTATTACCGTTTATTTCTTCTTTTGCCTCTGTTAGTTTTTGTTTTATATATTTAGGTACTCTAAATTTGGGCACATAAATATTTATAATTGTTATATCTTTTTGATGTATTGACCACTTTATCATTATATAGTGATGCTCTTTGCCTCTTTTTGCTATTTTTAAAGTTAATTTTGTCTAAGTATAGCTACTCCCGCGTTTTTTGGGGAGGGGGTTACTATTTGCTTGAAATGTTTTTTTCCATTCATTCATTCTTACTTAGTCCATGAAAGTCTTTAAGTGAGGCAGCATATTGTTGAATCTTTTTTTAAAAATCCATTCAGTCCTTTTATGTCTTTTAATTGGAGAATTTAATTCATTTACATTTAAAGTAATTATTGGTATATAAGGACGTACTATTGCCATTTTGTTTTTCCTTTTCTGGTTGTTTTGTAGATCTGTTATTTCTTGTTTCTTATCTTGCTGTCTTTTCTTGTATGTTTTGATATCTTTTATTAGTATACTTTGACCTTTTTTTACCATGTTCTTTTATGTAATTACTAAAGAATTTTCCCTTATGATTACCATAAAGTTTACATAAACTATCTTAGAGTTATAACATCTATTTTAAATTTATAACTTCAATGGAATTTGTAAACTTTCACTTTTTCCTCTCCTCTTCCTTACATTTTAGGTTATTGCTGTTGCAATTTACATATTTTTTATATTGTGTAACTAATGACAGATTGTAGTAGTTATGCTTATTTTTCCTATGTTCATTTTTTAAAAACTTTTAAACTATAGTTATAAACGAATTATGCACCACTATTGCCATATTGCAGAATCGAACTATGACTATATATTTACCATACCAGTGAGGTTTATTTTAACTTTTTATGTTTTTTATGTGTTAATTAGTGGTCTTGTACTTCTACTCAACTCCCTTTAGCATTTCTTGTACGGCAGGTCTGGTAGTAATAAAGTCCCTCAGCTTTTGTTTGTTTAGGAAGGATTTTCAATTTTTTCTACTAAAGGACAGCTTTGCCAGTATAGAATTCTTGGTTGACAGTTATTTTCTTTCAATATTTTGAATGTTATCCCATTTTCTCCTGATTTGAAAAGTTTCTGTTAAGAAATCCACAGCTATTCTTATGGGGGTTCCCTTGTATGTAATTTCTCTCTTCTTGCTGCTCTTAATTTCTTTCTTTCTCTTTAATTTTTGACAATTTAATTATGTGTCTCAAAGTAGCCCTATTTGGGTTTAACATATTTGGGATCCATTGGGCCTCATTGATCTGGATGTACATTTCTTTCTCCAAGTTCTGGAATTTTTCAACCATTATTGTTTTAAATATACTTTCTGTCTTTTTCTTTTTCTCTTCTCCTTCTGGTATTTCCATAATGTGAATATTGTTTCTTTTCATTGTGTCTCATAATTTTTGTATGCTTTCTTCACTTATTTTTATTTATTTTTTTTCTTTTTGCTCCTCTGACTGGGTAATTCCTAATGTTTTCCAGGTAGCCAATTCTATCTTCTGCATGATTGAGTCTACTTTTGAAACTCTGTATTGAATTCTTCATTTTAATTATTGTATTTTTCAACTCTAGGATTTCTGTTCTTTTTTTGTTTTTTATTTTTTTATTTTTGGAACATAATCTAAC
Source organism: Pteropus vampyrus (assembly GCF_000151845.1). NCBI lineage: Eukaryota > Metazoa > Chordata > Mammalia > Chiroptera > Pteropodidae > Pteropus > Pteropus vampyrus. The sequence goes on from NW_011888836.1 coordinate 5,132,327, forward strand.
ACTTTATTTTCCAGCTTTATTGAGATATACTTGACAGATAACATTGTGTATGTTTAGGGTGTACAACATGTTGATTTGATACACATATATTACAAAATGATCACCGCTATAGTGTTAGCTAACATCTATTTTATGTCATGTAATTGCCATTTCTTTTTTGTGGTGAGTAATCTAACATTTTAGAAAAATTTTTAAGAATGAACTTTGAGTGATTCTACGCTGTAGAAATGATCAGACCCTGGAATTGTTGGGCCAACCACCTTCATAATCCTTAGCATCTAATCAGATGAAAATCAGATGGTTGCATTCTCATAGTGATCAATCATTTAAAATTTTTCCTAATAGGTAAGTAGGTAGCTTAATAGAGATAAGCTCAATTCTCTGACTTGGGAAAGCAATGAACCAGTAGGAGAGAGAATCAGGATTAATAAACTTCTCACTTGCATCTAGGTGAGGCTATGGCTAAATTTTTCTTTAATAGATGCTATCAAAGGCCTTATCTCTGTTCTTTTTTAAAAGGTTGTTATTTCCTTGTGAAAGTTCTTGTTTTGTTCACATATTATTTTTCTAATTTTTTTTAAGTTGTGTATCTTTATTTTCTTGTAGTTCACTAACTTCCTTAAGAGGATTATTCCAAATTCTTTGACAGTTCATAGATCTCCATTTCTTTAGGGCATTACTGGAGCTTTATTAGTTTCCTTTGGTAGTGTTATATTTACCTGATTTTTTGTGATCCTTGATTCCTTATGTCGGTATTTGTTTATTTGAGGAATCTTTATAGTTTTGCACTGGTGTGCTCAATTGGGATCCTGACTGTATCTGCTGTTAATGTTTTTGGGCTGCTGGGACCTGCTATTATGGTCTCTTTTGGGGGAAGGCAGCTGGTCAAGCTCTGAGGGTGGTGATTGGGGTGTGTGCCTCTAGATGAGAATATTTGGATAGGATTGTTGGCTTGGTTCCCTACCCAAGTGAGGCTGTAGGATGAGCTCTGTGGTTACCTGGATTCTCTGGTCATATTTGTTAGATGGTCAGGAGTGGGTACTATATTTAGTAGTAGATGGGACTATGAATTAGCTTTACTACCCTGGCAGGACAGCAGGGCAGGAACCAGGACCTGTGTAACTTGTTGTTTGGGGACTGGAATCAAGCCAGAGTATGCACTGAATTGTCTGCTCAAGTGAAGCCACGAGTTTTGCTTTACAGACAGGGGAAGCCACAGGCTATGTTTTCTAATCAAGTGCCATCATATATAGGGCTGTTGAATGGGCTACACAGCTTCCTGTGTGCTCTGGTTAGGTTCTCTGGTCAGACAGGCTGAAGGCTATATTTATTTCTCTTGGTTAGATACTTAGGAGTGGGATTACTGGTCAGATGGTAACTGTATGTTTAACTGTTTGAGAAACTGCCTGATTGTTTTCAAAAGTGGCTATACCATTTTACACTTCCACCTGCAGTGTGTGAGGATTCTGACTTCTCTACATTCTTGCCTACACATGTTATCTGACTTTTTGTTTTAAGCCATCTTAAGAGGGTGTGAAGTGCTTTCTCATGGTAGTTTTGATTTGCATTTCCTTGATGGCTACTGATGTCTGGTTTCTTTTCATACGTTTATTGGCCTTTTGTATATCTTCCTTGGAGATTGTTTATTCATATCCTTGCTCATTATTTTAATTGGGATATTTGTCATTTTATTGAGTTGTGGGATTTCTTTATATATTCTAGATATAAGTCCCTTATCAGAATATGATTTGCAATTCAGATAAATTCAAATTCTATGGATTATAGTTTCACTTTCTTAATAGTTTCCTTTGAAGCACACAAGTTTTTGATTTTGATGATGTCCAATTTATCTACTTTTCTTTCTTTGCTCCTGTTTTTGGTGTCATATCTAAGAATCCATTGCCTAATCTAAAATAATGGGTTTTATTTTTTATAGTTCATGTTTCTCTGCTGAGCTTTGCTGTCTATTCACTTATTTAAACCACATTCCCTTTGAACATATTTTCTTCTACATCGTTGAATGTGTTTATCAAACTTTGAAAGTCTTTATTAAATCTAACATCTGTATCATCTCAGAATTGATTTATATTGACTATTTTATTTTTTCTCTTGTTTGTCCTTCTACTCAGGGTGTTACAAGGATAAAAATTCAGGGCTTGGCCAGGTTGTGTTCTCATCTAGAGCTGAGGTCTTCTTCTAAGCTCATATGATTGTGGCAGAAATCCAGTTCCTCATGGTTGTATGACTGAGATGCCCATTTCCTTGCTGGCTGTCCAAGTACCCCATATTAGTGGGATCATGCAGTGCTTGTGTTTTTGTGACCGGCTCATTTCACTTAGCAAAATGTCCTTAAGTCAATCCATATTGTAGCATATTGTAGAATTTCCTTCTTTTTTAAGGTTGAATAATATTTCATTGTACACACCACATTTTGCTTATCTGTTCATTTGCTAATGAACACTGGGTTGCTACTATGATTTAGCTATTGTAAATAATGCTGCTATGAACAGATTCATGGTACTTTCTTATAATCTATTTTTGCACAATTGGTAGCAATGTCCTCAATTTCACTTCTGATTTTAGAAATTTGAGTCTTCTCTTTTTTCCCTTAGTTCATCTAGCTAAAAGTATTGTCAATTTCATTGATTTTTTCATAGAACCAACATTTTGTTTCATTAATTTTCTGTACTGTTTTCCATTCTCTCTTTCATTTATCTAAGTTCTAATCTTTTTTAAAAATTTATTTTAATTAGTTTCAAGTATACATTACATTAGTTAGACATCTGTATGGTTTGTAAAACGATTTCCCCAATGCTCCCTCTCTCCCCTGACCCTCCACCTAGCCAATGTATTAGTGCTAACTGCATTCCCTATGCTGGGCTCTGCATCCCAGTGACCTCTGTCTATCACCAAATTGTCCACTATATTTGTGAGTCTGTTTTTGATTAGTTTGTTCTTTTTCTTCCTTAGATTCTGCATATAAGTGAAATCGTATAGTGTTTATCTTTCTCTGTCTGACTTAAATAACTTCTAGTTCCATCAAAGCAATATCTTTTTCCATCCCCTTTGTTTTAGTCTGTGTGTGTCTTTTAATCTGAAGTGAGTCTTTTGTAGGCAGCATATGTAAGGGTCTTGTTTTCTTTTCTTTTTCTTTTTCTTTTTTTAGGAGGTCTTGTTTTCTTATCTTTTCAGCCACTCTATCTTTTGGTTGGAGTACTTAATTCTTTTCCATTTAAGATACTTATTGATAGAAATGTAGTTGTTACCATTCTTTATTCCTGTTTTTGATACATGTTTTTTCTTCTTAAAGAAGTCCCTCCAACATTTCCTGTAATACTGGCTTGGTTGTGATAAATTCCTTTAGCTTATTTTTGTCTGGGAAGCTCTTTATCTGTCCTTCAACTCTAAATGATAGCTTTGCTGGATAAAGTATTCTTGGGTGTAGATATTGGGTCTTCATTCTGTCAAATATTTTTTGCCAAGCCCTTCTGTCTTGCATAGTTTCTTTTGATAAATCAGCATCCAGTCTTTTGGGTGCTCCCTTGTAGGTAACTACCTATTTTTCTCTTGCTGCTTTTAATATTCTTTCTTTGTATTTAACCTTTGGCATTTTCATTATGATGTATCTTGGTGTTGGCCTCTTTGGGTTCCTGCTTTTTGGGATTCTCTGAGCTTCCTGGGATTGTATGTCTATTTCTTTCACCAGGTTAGGGAAGTTTTCCATCATTATTTCTTCAAATAGCTGTTCAACATCTTGATTTTCTTCAGTTACACTGATCAGATGGGTACTTGAACCCTTAATAGTGTTCCGTATGCTCCTTAAATTATTTTTAAAGTCTTGGCATTTTATCCCTTGCCATTCTGATAGTGTGTCCTTGGCTTTCCCGTCCTCTAGATAGGACATTTGATCCTTTTCTTTGTTCACTTTGTTTATTCCTTTGTTTATTTCATTTAATATACTACTCATCTCAGATAGTGTGTTTTTCATTTCAGACTAGTTCTCTTTTATAATTTGCTTTTTCATTTTTATGTTTTTATATCTCTTTGTTGAAGTTCTCGACACTTCCCAAAATTTCATTGAGCATCTTTATAACCAGTGTTTTGAACTCTGCATCTGTTAGATTACTTGACTCCATTATATCTGGATCTCTGTTCTGTTCTCTCCTATGGCTTCTACTTCTCTGTCTTCCCATTTTGGCTGTCTTTCCATGTCTGTTTCTATGTACTAAGAAAAGCTCCTAAGTCTGCCAGCCTTATTACTGTGGATTTTTGAAGTAGGTGTCCAGTGGCACAGTCCTGAGAGAGGTTCAGCTGCAGGCCAAATTTAGCCCAAGCCTGTGCCCCTCCAGGGCCACCTGTTAAGATTCAGCAAGCAATCCACAGATGCTGTGCTTATAGTTGCTTCAAAAGGCCACACCAGAAACCGAGGCCAGTAGCCTCCAGTGTGTGAGTCTAGGTGCTGCTCAGCAAGGAGCACTTGACTCGCTGAGGCTATACCTGGATTGGCTTGGGCAGGGCCACGAGTTGGGTAGATGGGGTTTCATGGAATCATTTGGGTGGAACGACCTCTGTTATTCAGCTTGATGACCTCACGGCTATGACAGAGCTGTGTCCATGCAATGGTAAGGGATATGGCTCAACAGGGAACAATGGATGCCTCTGGCACTTCTGTACAGAGTGGGTCTCACCTCAGCTCTCACTCTGACAATGCTTTTCTGTAAGTCCCTGGTGCCCCCTGCATGCAGCCAAATCAGCACTGGTGCTCAGAGCAAGCAGGTCCTTCACCACAAAAACCTGCTTGTGTTTGCGGCCCTTTTAAGAGGCTTCTGCCACTGCTACTGCTGCAGCTGCTGGTGCTGCTCGAGACAGGCAAGCCCCGCGTCCTCACCCCATCCTACCTTTTGCCATTTCAGGACGATTTCTTGGATTTCTCCCTAGTTGTATGGCTTGTTCATCTAGATCCCAAGTGATTTTTCCTTGCTGCTGCTCCTTGTTTCTGTCACAACTTTGATTTGGTCCCCAGAGAGATGAGCATAACCTCTATTATATGCCATTTTCTCACATCTCTTCTCTAAGCTCTACTCTTTATTTTCTTCATTCTGATAACTTTGGGTTCAGTTTGTTCTTCTTTTTTAGTTCCACATCACACTAAAAACTTTTTGCATAGTAAAGGAAACCATCAACAAAATGAAAAGACAGCATACTGAATGGGAGAAGATATTTACCAATGATATATTTGATATGGGGTTAATATCCAAAATATGTAAATAATTCATACATCTTAACATGAAAAAAAATCTGATTAAAAAATGGGCAGAGGACCTGAATATACACTTCTCCAAAGAGTACATACAGATGGCCAATAGACATTTGGAAAGATGCTCAATTTCACTAATCATCAGAGGAATGCAAAGTAAAACCAGAATGAGATATCCTCTCATATTTGTCAGAATGGCTATCATCTATAAATCAAAAAATAACAAATGTTGGCAAGGATGTGGAGGAAAGAGGACCCTCATGCACTGTTGGTGGGATTTTGGATTGGTGCAGCCACTATGGAAAACAGTAAGGAAGTTCCTCAAAAAATTAAAAATATAAGTAGGATATGGCCCCAAAATTCCACTTCTGAGTATTTATCCCAATAAAACCAAAACAATAATTTGAAGAGATATATACATCTCTATGTTCTTTGCAGCACTATTTACCAAAGGCCAAGATATGGAAGAAATCTAAGTGCCTATTGATAGACTATTGGATAAAGAAGAAGTGGTATATGTAAATATACAATGAAATATTACTCGGTCATAGAAAGAATGAAGTCTTACCATTTATGATAACATGAACAGATCTAGTGGATATTATGCTAAGAGAAATAAGTCAGACAGAGAAAGATGAATTCCACATGATATCACTTACATGTGGAATCTAAAGAACAAAGTCAACAAACAAAACAGAAACAGACTCATAGATATAGAAAACAAACTGATATTGTCAGATGGGTGAGGGGTTAGGGAGCCTAGGTGAAAAAGGTGAAGGAATTAAGAAGTACAAATTGGCAGTTACAAAATAGTCATGGGAATGCAAAGTACAGCTCAGAGAATATAGTCAATAATATTGTAATACCTATGTGTGGTTCCAGGTAGATACTAGACTTATTGGAGGGATCATTTTGTAAGTTATATAAATGTCTAACCACTGTGCTGTACACTCAAAACTAATATAATATTGAATGTCAAATGTAATTGGAAAAAAATTTTAAAAAAGAACAAAAATAAGTGAGTCCCTTGTAGACAGCATGTAGTTGGATCATATGCTTTTATTCATTATTCCAATGTCATCTTTTGATTTGAGAGTTTAATCCATTTACATTTAAAATAATTACTGATAAGGAATGGCTTATTCTGTCATTTTTCTATTTGTTTTCATATGCCTTCTAGTTTTTTTGTCCCTCATTTTCTGCATTACTGTTTTCTTTTCTCTTTTGTTGACTTTTCTATAGTTCAATGTTAAGTTCTTATCTCATTTCCTTTTGTGTATATTCTGTAACTATTTTGTTTGTGGTTACCATGGGGATTATATTTAACATTGTTAAGTTATAACACTTTAATTTGAATTTGTACAAGTTTAGCTTTAGTAACATACAAAAACTCTTCTCCTTTACCATTGTATGTCCACTCCTTTGGTTGTTGATATTATAAAAATTACATTTTAATACATTATGTTCTCCAAAACATAAACTAATAATAATTATTTATAATGCAGTCTTCTTTTAAATTATGTAGAAATCAAAATTTGAGCTTATAAACCAAAGTTATAATAAACTAGCTTTTAGGCTAATAATTTTTTTCCCCTTATATGTATTGGCCTCTTAAATCATGTTGAAAATTAAAGGTGCAGCTACAAACCATGTTTACAATAATACTAGCTTTTATAACTGCACATGTATTGAACTTTTTTGAGATCTTATTTCTTCATTGTCTTTGAGTAAGGGTCTAGTGTCCTCTCATTTCACCTTGCAGGACTCCCTTTCAGTGCAGGTCTAGTAGTCATGAATTCATTCAGTTTTTGTATATTTGGGACTGTCTTAATTTACTCCTTACTTTTGAAAAACAGTTTTGTCAGATATAGACTTCTGGTTGACAGTTTTTTTGTCTTTTAGCCCTTTGGATATATTAGCGTATTGTCTCTTGACCTCCAAAGTTTCTGATGAGAAATCTACTTATAATCTAATTGAGGATCTATTGTATGTGATGATTGGCTTCTTTCTTGTTGCTTTCATGATTTTCTTTGTCTTTGTTTTTGTCTTTTAAAAGTTTGATTGTAATGTGCCTCAGTGTTGGTCTTTTTGAGTTAATCTTTAAGTTTGTTGAACTTCTTGGATGTTTATAATCATGTCTTTCATAAAATTTAGAAAGTTTTTGACCATTATTTCTTCAAATATTCTCTCTGCCTTTTTCCTCTCTCTTCTCCTTCTGGGATTCCCAAAATGTGTATGTTAGTCTGCTTGAATATGTACTACAGGTCCCTTGGGCTGTGCTTGCTTTTCTTCAATTTTTTTTTTTTGTTGTTGTTACCATTCCTCAGACTTGATAATTTCTATTGTCCTATCTTCAAGTTCATGGATTTTTTCCTTCTGGCTGGTCAAAGCTGCCCTTGAATTCCTCTAGTAAAATGTTCATTTCAATTATTGTATTTTTAGCTTCAGAATTTCTTTTTTGTTTTCTATTAATATTCCCATTTTCTCATACTTTTTTCCCTTAACTTTCTCCACATCTTTCTTTAGAATTATGAGCATTTTTAAGACAATCGTTTTAAAGTCTTTAGTATATCTGCCAACAGATCTTTTTCAGGGATGATTTCTATTGACTTATTTTTTTTCTTTTGAATAAACTACACTTTGCCATTTTCTTCATATGCCTTGTGATTTTATTTTGTCATTGAAAACTGGACAGTTGAATCTAATAATATGGTAACTCTGGAAATCATATTCTTCCCCTTTGCCTGGGTTTGCTGGTATTTTTGTTATTGTTATTGTTAGTTTTTTTTATTGTTGTACACTATCTCTGTGCTGAGGGACAGTTTGAGGTGTAAACTTAAGTTCCTCTTAATTCTCTTCTGTGTATTATCCGGATTTATAACTTTCCCCACATATGCAGTTTAAAAAAATCTTTAATATGTGGCTCTCCAAAGGAGAAAAATAAAGGAGGGAGGAAAGGCACTAGCCCTTTGAATCTACTGAAGTCACTCAGCCAGATAAGGGCAAAAACAATGGCTGCTCCCCTCTTTGTCTGAACCTTTGTGCTCAGAAGCAGCAATCATTGATCAGAGAACAGATCCCTAATATTTGAAGGACAGGGTCTTTTTTGTTCTCCCATCACCATGTACATGCTGCTCCAAGAACATGGACACAGCTGCCTGCCGTAGGCCTAGGGGTAGGATAGGTAGCTATTACTGTGTAAGAGATGAGACTGACCAAAATTAACCGCAATTTATCATCCAGATCTTTCCCTGGAAGTTATAAGCCTTCAATAGATTCCAGACTTCCAAAATAATTAAAGCAGACAGATTCTGCCAGGCATTTTTTGTCAAGATGAGGAGACTGATTCCTGGTGTTTTCTACTCTGTGATCTTTCCAGAATCCATTGGTATATCTTTTTCTATAATATTTCTTCCAAAATTTATGTGTTCTTGGGCTTTAAATGACTTTTGTTAACAGCATATATAGCTGGATTTAAGAAAGTAACAGTTTTGAAGTCTGTCTCATATCTAGTCAGTTTATGCTACTGAGCGATTACTGACATATTTAGAATTATTTCTATTATCTCATTTTGTGCTTTCATTTACTATTTTTTTCAGCTTTCCCCTTTTCTTTCCTTTCATGATTTGATCAATTTTGTTTCTTTTCTCCCCTTCTATTGGTTTGTTAGTTATAAATTCTGTAATTTCAGCGGTTTTCTTAAATTGTATAAATTTCTTAACAAATTGAAAGTTAATTAACATCCATCCTTCAGGTAAATAAGATAGAAACCTTAAATTACTCTTCAATTTCAATTATCCTTTTCCAGTCTTAGAGAAAAGATTGATTGCTTATAAATGAATGACAGTCTGAAAACTTTTTCATCAGCATTAATATAATACAAATGAAATAATATCTTCTAAGGGCTGAGGTAAATTATCTGTTACTTAAAAGTTGCTACCCGAAATATTCAAGAGCAAAACTCACAGATCTTTTCAGAGAGAACGCTAAGTGATGTACTTCAGTTAGGAAAAATCTGAATGCAGAAGAAAGGAGTTTGGTCTAAGAAACAATGTTGATCGAAGAGACTGGTAAATGTATTGGTAACAGTTTATAAGCCCTAACTTTTTACAGATATAGAAAAGAAAGATAGAGAAGCTAAGTTATCAAACATGTGTGGTCACACAGCTAAAGAAGACTAGATCTAGGAAAATTCCCTCTTTTTCAGAAATGGTGTGAGACTCAGTCTATGTTCTAACTTGTGACTCAGAGAGTTCTTGTGTCTATGAGTTCTAGAATGATATAAGAAAAATTCACTCAGGCATTACCCTTTAAATTAAGGAGAACATGAAACACTAAAGATAAATTATAAAAGTTTATCTCACTGGAAATTCCATTTGTGTAGAATAAATTTTTAGTTAATTAACATGATTACATAAACTTTGAGAAATATTAAATAACTGATGCTGACATAAACATGTTAAGAAACTAAAGGTAAAGAGAGAAGCCAAATCGAATCAGGAAAATTACTCTTAGTAAACAGCAAAACATACAATTCCTCTGTATTTTGGGGATGAATTCTAAACAATAAAACACAGGTGATGTTGTATTTTTAAAAAACATCACCTGATTTGTTTTTTAACCAGGCATACAAGCTATAATGTAATCTTTTAAAATTATAGATAATTACAAGAGGGTACATTAAACCTCAGTTAATCACAGTTGTTTCAAAAATATGTCCCTTCTCTTAACAAAGCAGTAACCCAGCCAAAACTTGGATAAACTGGCATTTCCCTAGATCACATGTTTCATTCCTAAACACAATGCCCCTTGTGTTTCTTTCAGGTGTCCACATTTTCTCTGAAAAATAGATCTCCCCTTCCAAAGCTTGAGCATTATCTGCTCTTTGTTTGAAAATAAATGCATTGTTCGTGTGTGGACTAGTAGTGCAGGTGTTTTACCTCTCTTTTCCCAGCCAGGCTAATTTTTAAGCCTTTCGTGAAATCAATTCAGTTTAGTTAAATCTCTGACATTCACTTCTCATTGCCATTTCCCTTTATGGCCATAATATAAGCCCCAGATACAACCAGATCATCTTTAATTTCATTATGTTTACATTTTTTATTATCTCAGGAGTTGCCAACACTCTACTTCTATCTCCGTTCTCGAAGGCTGACTCTAGGGCAAGACCAAAGTTCTATCAAATATTAGCAGCCCAGATTGCTTTCATTTTCTCTGAACTTCTAAGTGCTGCCTTATGATACCTGGCCTTGCTCCTGTCACTGGAAAGCACTATCTGAAAGCTTTGCATGAAATTAAACTCCCTGAGGTGTAACCAAACGGAATAAAGCCACAGAAGCGTGTATTGAAACAACTCTTTTCCTGAGTGGGGCATGTGGAACACTGACATTCTTAACACAGTGAGGATTGGTATTGAATGTCAGGTAACTGATTCTGTCTTCTGAAGTACAGTGTTTCAATCTCTCGTTTTATTTTCAAACAATCACTTTCATGTTATTCCCTAGAGAATGAGGATAGTACGAATCTCAGGTCACTGGGCAAGCTATAGTTGAGAAAAAAAAAGAATTACTTAAAGACTTCATCTTTTCAATGCAAAAGGTAGAAATTGATATTGTTTATCAAAGTTTCTATTTTCTAACTGTGTAACTTGAAGTTTTGAGCAATTTATTATTGCCATTCAAACCTCTAGATTTTTTGCATAATCCTCATTTCTGTCATTTACTATTACTGCAAATATAGTGCATATTTTAGGATTTTATTATTCCTATTGCTTTCATAGCTGAGTTTTTAAAATTTCGTCTTCCATTTTAAACAAAAAGTTTATAGAAAAATAGTAAATAATCAGTAATCTTTACTTTTTCTAAATGTGGTGTTTTGCTTATCACAATATGCTAAATGCTTTGTTGATTAAAAAGAACGTCACACACTATATTCTTCTTTGTCCAATTTACCAAATGTGTCTAATCTGAATTTATTTGGGAAACACATTATTCTGTTCTGGGTGTCTGTAGAGTTGTTGTACAGTGTTGCAACTCCATTTTAAGAACAGGTACACATTTCTTCAGTTTTAAAAAGATGTTTTGTAGGAATTAGCAATCAATTTCAAAATCAATTTTACTTTATATTTTAGTATTCTATAGAAGACTTTAGCCCAGAGTTTGGTATTCATTTTACCTACTGGAAATTCTCTGTAATAATGTGGGCTACAGTTCATATGGATTATAGAATGGAAATCAGCATTATGTGATGATATTAAGGAGATTTTACTATCAAGGAGGTGCCATGCCTCCGGCCTTAATAAAGTGTTAACCAAGACATTCCATCATTTTGAGATTTTGATATTAATGGCTGAAGTGAATTTGAAAAACATAATCATACTATGAAAACTACACTCAAGATAATCTCTACTTTTATAGTCAGGCTTGAGCATAGGTACCTTATTTATGCTTGAGCCAGGTGATTTCAAAACTCCTATTTCATATTTCCTCGGGACAGCTAGAAAAAGGTCTATCCATTAGATATATAGACAATAGCACCCTGAAACTTCTTGAGATGGATAAAAGGAAAAACTATTTTTCTAGCATCCCAGGAGTGAAATTTTGCAAAAGTGTTTTACTTAAGCTGTAAACACCACTAGTAAATTGACTCAAATATTTTTTTCTTTTCAAGTTTATTGAGGAATCATTAATGCACAAGAAAGATAATTTGTTTCTTCTATTTTATTTATTTATTTGACCATTTATGTATGTCAGTATGGACTCATGTATGTTTATGTTATAATTTGGGATTATAATACAATGCTATGTTATTTAGTTCGGTCAAGTTGTTCCAGGTTTGGCTATTGAGAGCTCTTTTAGGTCAACTCCTCTGTCCCATTGGCATGCCCCCTTTTTTTCTTTTTCTTCTAAGTTTCCTCATTTTCTGCTATTACAAGATACTCCAGGCTTATCTTTTATTTTCTTTCCCTGCTGCAACCCTAGAATCAGCCATTTTCCCAAGGATCCCAGTTTTTTTTTTTTTTTTATTGGAAAATGGTATTTAGAAACCAAGATGTGGGTGCTGGGTTTGTTCTTTGCTGCTGGGGTGTGATTGCTTTTAGGTCATCTCAGTGGACAGATCTAGGTAATATAGGTATGTATACTAACCCATGTAAGCACATACATTTAAAATTGGTCTGTATCTATCTGTATGTAAATTAAACTAAACATGAGTTCAAACTGAATTCTCTGACTCAAATCTAGCACCACAGTGTTCATTCTACCCTTCCCTTCTTACTTATTGGCCACTTTTCATCTCTGACAGTGAGAAACCTGGCTCATCCACCATTTGTTCACTTCATTGTTCAAACTTAGTATGCATGTAAAGCAATTATCATCAACATTTTAAATGCAATTCTGTGTCTAAGAATTTATCCTACCAGACATTCACACTGGTATGCAAAGATATATAAATAAGAATTGTTCACTGAAGCCCTAGACTCTCCCCTTTCCTTTCCATTCCTTTTAAACAATATCAATTATCTTTGATTTTTTAAGAAAACCTTTTATTGTAGACATTTTCAAATATACACACTAGTAGAGGAAAAAGTATTCTGAATCCTATGTGACCATAATCCAACTTTTAACAATTTTTAGTATTTTGCCTATCTTGTTTCATTTATTTCTCTTATTCTTTCTAAAACAGATTTTAATGCAATTACCAGATATCATATTCTTTCACCTAAAAATAATTCAGTAAGGATCTCCAATAGATGGGCTACACCAGAAATAAAACTACAATGCCATGATATGCCTTAGAAAATGAAAACAATTCCTATATATGATATGCAATCTATGGTAAAAATTTCCCAATTTTATGAAAATGTAGACAATAACGCCCCTCTACCTTTGCTCTTCATCAAATATCCACATCCTAATCCCTGGAACCTATGAATAAATTACCGTACATGGCAACGGGGACTTTGCAGGTATGATTAACTTGAGGGTCTTGAGCTGGGAAACTTATCTTGGATTATCTGGGTGCGTTCAATGTAACCACAAGGGTCCTTAAATGAGAGAGGGAGGGTCAGAGTCAGAGAAAGAGATAATGGCGAAAGTAGATGCCATTGCTGGAATGGGAGCACTAGCCAAGGAGTGTGGACAGCCTCCAGAAATTGGAAAAGCTAAGGCACCAATTCCCCACAAAGCCTCCACAAGTAATGCAGTCTCAATACCTTGATTTTAGCACTATAAGGTCCATTTTTAGACTTCTGACCTTTAGAGGATAAGAAATTTATAAGATATTTGTGTTGTTTTAAACCACTAAGTTTGTAATAATTTACTACAGCAGTGGTAGGATTCAAACAAAATCTATATGTTGCATTGGGTTGTTATATTTCTCAAGTTTCTTTTCATCTGTAATAGCCCTCCCTCTTTTTCTTTTCTGATTTGTTGAGGAAAATAGGTCATTCATCCATAGAGGCTTCCGCATTCCAGACTCGACTAATTTTTACCTTATGATGTCATTTAACTTGTTCTATGTCCTGTATTTTCTTAAAATTGATATTAAGTTATGAAGGCTCATATTTTAAATCAGGTTTGATTAGGGGTGCAAGGTATTTCATAAATGGTGTCTTATACTTCCTATTACATCATATCAGGAGATAACTGTTAGTGCTGCTAGCCTGATCTACCCGCTAGAAAGCTTCCATTAACTTTTTACCTAGGGTTTTGGCTCTCACTGATAACTGTTATTTCATTCATTATTTCACTAGAGGTTCCAAAATGGTGATGTATTAGCTGGAATTCTATAAAGAAGAAATTTCCCTTATCAACAATTTGGTTACTCTGGAATATAGTTTGTATACAGAAGCAGGATAAATGTTTGATTCTTTCCCTTCATTCATTCATTTTTCAGAATAATAAATGTGTGTACCTTAGCAAACCTCAAATGGTGATGAATAAAGTTTTTTTTTATTAGTTTAATTATGAATTCAAAAATTTATGTGTATTTGTTGTGTTTTAATCAGGTGGAGTTAGTGTTATTTTTCATGCTCAAATTGTTCTTTGGCCAGTGAAAACTCTTCGAGGTGACTCCTGTTCCTTTTAATGGCATAAATTAAAGTTCCTTCAGAGAAATTTTGTTCTCATGCCTTTTCTTTCCACTCTGGATTCTCCCCACTCCAGAATATCATTTATGTTTTTGGTTTAGCTTTTCATTAATTCACTTTGGAAATAAAAGCAAATGTATATTTTAGTATTCCTCCTTTTCTTTTACACATAAGTTAACATACTGTATACATTGATCTGCAGCTTTCTTTTTCATATTAAATATCTTCTGAATATCTTCTGGAGATTCCTATTTATAAGTATGGAGAGAGATGCCTCATTCCTTTTTGTAGCTACATAGTATTCCATGTTTGGATGTACCATTTCCATATCGATGAATATTTATGTTGTTTCTAGTCTTTGGAAAAGAACAGGAGAATCATTCCTGTATATACCTGCTGTGGTATTTTGGGGTCATTTCTCCTTGGGACAAAAAATAAACACACCATGTATATTAAGTAAGCAGCTAAACGCTAATTTTAAGTATGTGAGGGGATAAATAAGATAAATAAGTCTTGGTATGTTGTTTTGTGAGCTTTTTCAGTTTTTCATGTAAATTATGGTTCTGAGATCTCTGTTGGAAATAGAAACAAGCTTTCCACTATCAAACACAGATTAAATCTTTGTCCACAATTTTTTTTAAAAGTAAGTCATTCATTAATCTGACATTCTCTACTTTCTTTACATAATACAGGGTAATATTTTAGCTTTTAGTTTTACATTCTATTTCTGCTTTGCTAGGAAGTATCCAATTGTCTTTAGCATAATCTTATTGTTGGCTTCTAATGAAAACATAGTAATAGCTAAACTATTATAACTGATAGACCACCCACCTCAGTGTTACATTTCAATTACTACAAGTCTTGACTGATTATCCCATTCACCAAAAACTTAATGTTTTTTTTAATGTTATGAAATTATAAGCATCTGTCATAGATTTAACATTGAAGTTGTCTATTTTCTAGATTTTC
This sequence comes from Pteropus vampyrus, assembly GCF_000151845.1. Classification (NCBI taxonomy): domain Eukaryota; kingdom Metazoa; phylum Chordata; class Mammalia; order Chiroptera; family Pteropodidae; genus Pteropus; species Pteropus vampyrus. The sequence goes on from NW_011888836.1 coordinate 5,147,641, forward strand.
CTTTCCAGAGAGCATCCTAAGCCCTTCAACACAGGGATATAAGGAAAAATCAAGGCTCTTTACTGCTTTGCCTGTTGACACTCTTCTTGTAGGCACCAATTGTTGTTGGTAAGAGGCAGTCTAGCTTAGATATTTTCTGAAATTTTGAGATTTTAAGGTAGCTATTTGGGAGGCATGTCGAAAATACTTCAAGCTTCTTTTTGTTTACACCAAGGCACCAAAAAATAATTTTTTTTTTTTTGCATTTAGGGAGGGAGGAAATAAAAGGAAAAAAAGAACTACCATCAGAGGCAGCTATTTTCTTGATAATAAACAAGTCTGTTTTCTTCAAACCAGTTTCCATTGTTCCTGTGTTAGATGTCCTCCAGACGCATACTCCACCAAGCCATCCAGTCTATGGTATTTAGTTATAGCAGCATGAGTGGACTAAGACAAGAAGTGTTACAATATGCAGTATATCTGCTGTATGCAGTCATGAGATAACAAAATATTAATGTCCTTGGCTCCATTGCCTTCTCTCATGTGTTCTATCTCTACCCCTTGGCTTCTCAGTATTGATGTTGGATTCAACATTGACTAACTGATTTCAGATGGAGAAATTTTAAGAACCATAAAGGAGTTTTAACTGTTTGGGGATCACTGATAGGTTAAAATCAAAATCCATTTTAAATGGTCTGTCCTAATGTACCATTAAACTCGATAATTAGGATTATTATCAAATTTTTGAAATAGAAATGTTTTAATTTCCTTATCATGAGCAGCTATTTTCCTCTTTTTTAATGGCATGACTGTAAACTTCTCTGCATTGGTATTAAGACCATAAAATAATGTGTGCAATCAATCATTCAAATAAGTAAGAAATTTAGCAAAAGAGTATGAGTGGATTTTTTAATGAGTAGATTTTAACAGTAACTTTTGTCTGAATGTGTGTGACCTATGCAGTCACAGAGTTCTATACTTATAAAGGCTTTGTGCTTGGTTTAATGTTCTGCTGTGAAATTTTAAAGAATTTTTGAGCAAGAGACCATATTTTCATTTTGCACTGGATTCGGTAAATTATGAAGCTGGTTCTTGGTCTACCATATTCATGTTTGTTCAAGATGAACAAGTAAATATGAGCACTACCAAAAATCGGGTCTGATTGTTAGTATTATTATTTCTTTTAACAACTGTTTTATTCATATTGGTTTTTAAATGAAAGGTGCTAATCCCCAGCTCTCACAGTAGTAAAAAAAATATGTCCCTCTCAAAGACTGAAAAATAGTCTCACCTGTATTACTATTTCTAATCAGATGTAACAAATAAGGAAGCAAATGAGATCCAGTACACAAAGGCTTCTAAATAATGTCGAAAACACTGAGAGGCTAAATTCAGGCTTTAATTGCTGCTCTATTTCATCAGGTAACTGAGCCCTGAAGACTGACTCAAAGCCACAGATGTAAATGAAAAACAAAAAAATTTTTTTTTTAGAAAAAAATGAGAAATAGGAGATGTCCTTTGTATCTCAGCAACAGGTAAATATAATATAAACAATAATAAAAAGTCAGAGACTATCTTCCCTGAATAACCTAAAATTGTTACTAGAAATAGAAATATCTTGGGTTTGAGGAGAAACTTTTTCTACAGGGTTAAGACTATCAAATTAGAGTAATTGGTGGTTAAGAACTTATTTCCTGAAGGAATTAATGTCTAATACCTGACAGAAAGGTGACTCAGAATGTCACTATTTCCATTTTTGGCATGCAATGTACAAATCTTAGAAAAGGCTACATGCGCCAATTAATAGTCTTTCCCAACATGGTGAAAAAACAGTCTATTCAATTATGGTTTGTACTGTAGGCTCTGTCATTCTCTTTACTCTGACCAGTCCCAGTGGGATATGGCATATTATACAATTGAGTCTATTCAAATAATTTTCCCCACTGTATATTCATAACACATGGAACCTTGCCATGGCAAGTCAAGCAATCTCACTACCCAAAGCAGCTGTAGGCTAAAGGAATGTCTGGGCTTGTAGAGACAGATATTTCAGGCTTACAATGTGTAGGTAGCATTGTGAGGCTTCTTGTGCTGGTGCTCAGCTATATCATCTAGAATTTAATGCTAAAGAATTTTCCTTTCAGCTTTCTTAAACTCAATTTTTCTCCTTGTATTCTTATACAGAACTCTACTACAGGAAATTTGTAATATTCAAACTTAGTATCCATTCTGTCATTGGGAAAACCACTCAGCAAGTGTTTTGAAGAAAAAAAATGAATGAATGGTATACCATTCCTTCCTCATAAATAATTAAAGTGGATCCTTTGTGAGCACAGAGACTGCAATGAAATGGGATTTGGGCATCCCCTAAACTGAAGATTTCCTGTCATTTACTAGACTTTAAAAAGTCTGACTGTAGGTGGCTACCAATATGCCTTCACAGAAATTTTTATCAACTTTATAGAATTTATTAGTATCCAAATTTCATGTTCTGGCCCAAGGGTTTTTGAAAAACTAAGCAAAACTACTAATGAAAAATTTCCAAAATGGAAGAGTTTAAAGATAAAATACACTTAACAGTTTTAACTCAATTTCTCTCCTATTTTAAAGGGCCCTGAAAGTTACAAATATTGAATTCTACAGGGTAAAGATATCTATCCCTAGAACAACACTGTTGGTGTGCATTCCAACAACTCTTACATGTATAACTCAATGATTTCAATTAAGTTCTTTAAAAGAAGAATGTCTGGGATTGTCCAAATTGTTTATTATAATACTCAATCCTGGCTTTTTCTTTAGTAATTTAATTCTATGTAAGATATTATACTGTGTGAAACATATATGTAATTTTCAGGATAAGAAATACCAAATATCATGGAGAAGGTATTCACACTAATTGTGTCTTCCTTAAGTTTAGTGTGAGACTTCTGCCCCTGGACAAGATAGAGAATGGAGACTGTATTTACTGTTCTACTGAAACAACTAAAACAACAACAAAAGATATGAAAGGACAGTTTTCAGACAATGGAATCAGTCAGTGAAAATAGTAATCCATGTGAAGATGAAGGCAGAAACTGGGGTGATGCACCAACAAGCCAAGTAATGCCAAAGATTTCTGGCAACTACCAGAAGCTGGAAAAGATGCATAGGACAGTTTCTCCCTCAGAGTGTCCAGAAGGAACCAATCATGCTAATACATTGATTTTGGATTTTTGGCTTCCTGAATTGCGAGGGAATAACTCTTTGTTGTTTTAAGCCTCAGTTTATTATAATTTGTATGGCAGCCCTAGGAAACTAATACACACTGGTATTAGAAACAATCAATAGTGCATCAGTGAACCGTGGGAAACTTCAGGCAGCCTAAGATGTATGTACTTGGAATTGTCAAAGGAGAGGAGTGAGAGGGAGAAATAAAAACATTATTTGAAGAATTAACACTCGAAAACAATAAACGTAGAGATCCAAGCTCAACAAACTCTAAGCATGACTTATGAAGAATAAACACCATTAAAAACCAGTGATAAAAAGAAAATATTAAAAACAGTTATAAGGGAGAAAGATTAAACCAGTGATAAAGAAAATGTATTAAAAGCATTCAGTAAAAAAAAAGACACATTACATTCAGAAGAATAAAAGTATTCTTTATTAATATAAAGAATGCCAGTGACATTTTATCTCCTTGTGAAAATGACACAGGACATCTTGTTGGAAACAATGCAAGCCAGAACATAGTGGAGGAGCATTTGCAGTGCTGAAAATAAAAATACGTCACCTTATAATTCTATACCAAATGGACATATTTTTCAGAAATGAAGGAAAAGCGCATTTTAGACACACAACAGCTGAAATAATTCATCATTGACAGACCTACAGAACAGGTAATGATAAAAAGGAAAATGATACCAGATGAAAATCTGGATCTACGCAAAGAAATGGAGAATACTAGAAATGGTAAATATGTGTGTAAATATAGAAGACATTTTTTTTCTAGTTTTAAACATCTCTTTAAAAGGTAACTGCTAAAAGCAAACATGTTAACAATAAATCATGAGATTTATAACATATACCTATAAAATGTATGAAAACAATAGTGCAAAGACCAGGAGGAAAGAAATAGAAATATACTGTTGTAACCATTCTGTACTATACAGTAGTCCCTACTTATCCATGGGAAATATATTCCAAGACCCCCAGTGGATGCCTGAAACCATGAAGAGTATTGAACCCTATGCATACTAGGTTTTTTCCTACATGTACATACCTATGATAAAGTTTAATATATAAAGTAGGCACAGTAAGAGATTAACAATAACTAATAATAAAGTAGAACAATTATAACAATATACTATAATAAATGTTTTGTAAATGTGGTTTTCTTTTTCTCTCTGATAACCAATCCAATAACTGAGATGGCTACTAAGTGACTAATGAGTTTGTAGTGGACACAGCATGGATATACCAGACAAAGGGATGATTCATGTACTAGGCAGGATATAGTGGGACCGTATGAGATTTCATCATGCTACTCAGAATGACATGCAATTTAAAACTTATAAATTGTTTATTTCTGGAATTTTCCATTTAATATTTTCAGACCATGGTTGACTGTGGGTAACTGAAACTGTGGAAGCAAAACCACAGATAAAGAGGTAGACTACTATATATGAAGTGTTATAATATTACTTGATAGTAGGCTGTGATAAGTAAATTCTAAAATAACCACATACACACATAAATATACACGTACACAGACCGGAACAAAGAATTATAACTAGTATGACATCAAGGAGATAAAATGGAACCATAAAATTCAATCCCCAAATTAGAAAAGGTAGAAATTGAAGAAAAAGAATTCCAAGAGCAAGTGGGCTAAATAGAAACAAAACAACAAAATGATAAATTTTAACTCAATATTAAAAGTGACATTAAATGTAAATGGGCTACAAGAAGCCTATTTTATATATAAAGACACAGATAACTTTAAAAATGAAAGAATGGAAAAAGATATACCATGCTAACACTAATCAAAAGTAAGATATAGTGGCTATAGTGGTATCAAACAAAGGAGATCTCAGAGCAAAAAATATTATCAGGGATAAAGAGGCCATTTCACAATGATAAAGGGATCAATTGCCAAGTGGACATAACAATCCTAAATGTTTATACACCTAATAACAGACTTCAGAATACATGAAGCAAAAACTTATAGAACCAAAAGGAATAATAGAGAAGTCCACAGTATGAGCCAGAGATTTCAGCAGTTTCCATATTGATAGAACAAGTGGAAAAAAATCAGTAAGGATATAGAAGACTTGAAAGTTGAAGCGGAGGGAATATTTTCCAATTTATTCTATTAAGACAGCATTATTCAAATACCAAAACCATACAAAGACATTAAAAGAAAACTACAGATCAGTATTCTTCATAGACACTGATTAAAAATGTCTTAAAATTTTAGCAAATTAAATCCAACAATGTATAAAAAAGGATAATAAATAATGACAAAGTATCCCAAGAATGCAAAGTTGGTTTAAAATGTGAAGATTAATGGACATCCATTTTCCTTTCTAACTAAAACATAGCACACACCAATTTTCCTAGGTTATTGCCCCAGAAATTATTGTGTCCTCTTAAAAGTCTGGCTAAATCTGAAAAACTGTTTTTCTCAGGGTGACATAGAAGTCCTTTTTAAAGACAGTCTGACTTTGGTAAGGCAAATCTTTGGCTTTGTGTTATTTTAGACAAAGCATAGCAAGATTTAATTAAACTCTCATATATTGTGATTTTTAAATTTCTGCTGTTGCTTTAGTTTTCTGTTGCTTTGTAAAAAATTACCACCAACTTATTGGCTAAAATATCACACATTTATTATCTCAGTTTCTGTGATCAAGAGTCTGGGCAAGGCTTAGCTGAATTTTCTGCTTAAGGTCTCACGAAGCTGTAATCAAGGTGTTGGCTGGTTGCAGTCTTATCTGGAGGCTTGACTGGGGAAGAATCTGCTTCCCAGCTCGCTCAATTTGTTGGCTGGATTAATTTCTTTGTGACTGTAGCACTGAGGGTCCTGACTTCTTGCAAGCTGTTAGTTGGAGGCCACGCTCAGTTCTTAGCAGCTGCGAGCAGGTCCGAGGCTTCCCATGGTTCCTTGCCATGTGGGTTTTCTCAACATAGCTGTTTAATTCATAAAGCCATAAGGAGAGTCTCTAAAGTGAGTCTGCTAGCAAGACAGAGTGGTGTGTAACATAATACAGTCAAGGGAGTGATAAGACATCCCATTATTAGAATATTTGTCATATTCTATTGGCTAGAAAGGGGGTTATGTTGGGTTAATTCATAGTCAGCTGCACATAAGCTTTAAAAAGTTCAGGCAGCAACAGACTCTTTAAAAAAGTTGAAGCAGTAATAAAATAACAATAATTACAAATAAAGCAAATAGAGAGATATAGGAATCTGGACTGAACAATTAATTGGTTGGGTTCAGTTTTGTTTAGATATCATTTTAAAAGACCATAGGCTTGATTAGCGGTGCAAATTAACTTATTGAATATTCAGACTTTTATTATGCTCTAATTACATCTTACATAAATCTCATCTTTAAATCTGGCTGTAAGTTCTCAAAGGCAGATACCATTTCCTACCTTTCTGGTAGTCTCAATATCTTTTAGCATGTTAACGAGAGTATTAGGAATTCAGTAAATTTTACATAAATATTTACAAAAATACACTGAATGAATTATTTATTTTATTAAAGCAAAATGCTAAAAACAAAACAAAACCCAACAAAGTGCGTTGGCTTCATTTATTAGTTAATAAAACATTAATTAATTGGGTTTGGCTCAGTTGGAGTTTAGAAAAATAATGTGATTTGCTTAATTTAGGATGAAGTTTTAAAAAATTTATTGGAAAAAATTCAAATATATACAAAGTAAATAATAGTATAAGGGTTTATGTTTTCAAATAATTTTAAGTTTTTGAAAATTTATTTTATGAGTTAGAGAAAGTTTAAAATTGTTACTATAAAATGACACTATAATTTACATTCTTGTTTTTTTTTAATTGTTACTGGAAATTGCAGTTGAGTCATGGCTCATTTTATTTATGCTCAAACCTATGGTGAACAGTTATATTAACTTACTTTTAAAAGTTTTTATTATGGAAAATTTCAAACATGCAAAAGTGAAGGAAAATAGTATAATGAACCCTCATGTATACCCATCATTGAGCTTCAGGTATTATCAACACATGGACAATCTTGTTTCATCTACACCCCTACCAACTTCTCTCCACCTTATATCATGTCAATGCCAGTCTTAGGCATTATATCATTTCATTTACAAATACTACAGTATGCATCGCTAAATTTACTTATCATCATTACACATAAAAGTTAATAGAAATTCCTTAAGATCGTCAAATATTCAATTGGTGTTCAATTTCTCCAATTAGTTCATTTTAAAAAAATTGCTTTGTTTGAGTTAGATTTCAAATGAAGTCCACACATTGTACTTAAATTGGTATATTTCCTAAATCAATTGATCCCTCCCTCTTTTTTATTTGTTATGCTTTAGTTTAGATTCTTTAATAGAATTTCTATCTTAAAGGTGGTTAGAAACCTTGGAAAGTTACTCAATCCATTCTCTCACTTTTACGGCAAGCAAGACCACACCTAAGCTGTCTCAGACAGCGAAGTGTCAGACTTTGATGAAATCAGCTCTCTTGGGGTCTCTTTACATCAAAATATCTGAGACTATGGAGTTACTTTGTTGAAGGGAGCTATCTAAGTGAATTTAATGTGCACGATAGACTAAACTGCTGGAAAGACCTCTTAACTGCCTTCAATTCTATTAACTAGGATTCACTTTTGCAGCTAAGCTCACAAGAGGTTTTCTTTGTTAGTTATGAGAGGTTACTATGAAGTGATAAAGAACTCCTCTTAATGGAAGAATTTGTCCAGCAATGATGTATCCCACCTACGGGTCTCTGAAATTTCTACCTTAGACAGAATTCAGTTCAATGGTGTTTATATGCTACTTTATATTATCAAAGAGTAATTGATGTTTTCCTTAGAATCCTGGCCAAATTCCAACTCCGATAAATACATTCTACTTCCCAAAATTTCCCCTGCAATTTCAAATGGATTTCATATCCTTAATTACCTGTCCCAACCTGTTGCTTAGTGCTGAAGTTCACCTATTAAGCAGCTGTTGCTTTTGGCCCTAGAGGCTTATACCTTTTGGGATTTAAAAAGGGGATCTGGTAAACTTGGTAAATGAGTATGTGTATACGTGAGTATGAATGACTTTGAGGGTTCTAGAACTTAAACTTATCCTCTAATATGAAAATTTTAGGGACAGAGAGAGAAACATACAACCATTCCAGAGCTATGGGGCCTTTCATTTGCTCAGAAAACTTTTATTAAGAAGTTTGTATGTGAGATGTTGTTCTATGTATTGTGGGGATACAAAGATGAAGTAAATAATTATTCTTGGCTTAAAAGAATATACAGTCTAGTAGAGTGGATATTTTCATAATATTAGGCAGTGCTAATTACCCTTTTTAAAAAGTCTTCCTTTTAGTGAATAAAAACTTAAGTAAATTTCATATCTCTTTAATCAAGTTTTTCTCATCTGTAAAATGGAGATAAATATCTACCTCAGAGTGTTTTGTGAAAATTTAATGATGTAAAGTACTGAATATATTGCCTGGCATATAGTAAGAGCTTAATGAACATTAGTTATTGTGGATTTCTAAATGCGCCACTTGGGTCAACTGCTAGGGAAATTCTAATGCCACTGAAGACCGTATTGGGTTGTTTGTATAGATTCAGATATCTTGACTCTGTAGGTTACAGAACCGTGGATGGACAGCTCATTCATCCCATGAACACCAAGATTATAGGAGAATTCCACACCCAAGTGCCTAGCAAGTTCTAAATCTTTAATTTACTAGTTCTCTGGTGAAGATCATAAAAGGAGGAGAAGGAATTAGGATTCTCCTGTTCTCACCCCATTATCCAACTTAAAATCCTGAGTGGTGTTAGTGACTGAGATTTGGAAATTCAGACCTTTAAAGCTGTTACAACAGGAGAAAATAAAAACTTTACTGTTTGACATTGGCACATATTCCAAAGTCCCTCCCTATTTAACTAGCTTTAAGCTTTCATAGGAGACATAAGATACTTAAGGGAAAAAGTATTGCCACAAGGCTAATGATGACAACAGCTGCCAGCACAACTTCCATCAAAAACAAGTGAAGACTTGAAGCACATCTGAGCTCCAGTTTGTTTCAGAAGCATCACTGTGACATGCCTGTGCCGGCAGAGGCTCAGAATGCATTCCTTAACACTAGGACTCTAAGAAGTGCTGGATGTCAGAAGCCCAGTGTTAATGAGAGAGCAGTTGTGAAGCTTCCTTCAGATGGTGTTCTTTCATTGTGGGTGTGCTGGCTCTGAAAGTTTGGTGCAGGAAGCCACAAGAAAGAATAGGCTGATTCCTTTCCTTCATCAGGGGTTATAGTCCAGCTAATTCATTTATTTATACCTTTATCTTTCAGACATTTATTGAATGTCCACTTTGTATATGTTTGTGATTAAAGAAAGTAAAATAGTGTATTTAGGTCTGGCAGTAAATTATAAACTTCACATCCTGGTCTTTGTGTATTTTGGAGAAAATCCACTGGGATACTTTATATGGAATCAAAACAACAGATATATGTTATATGAACTTGATTCTTTCATATTGAGAATTTTATGTGCAGAATACCATTCTAAGTACTTAGGAAATCCTAAAAATAAAATTATTGGACACTTATAACTAGCTTGGTATGAGAGCAGATGTCTTCGACAGCTTTGCAAGGAGAAATGTGTGCATTTTTTTTCTAGAAAACACTCTGCTTATAAACAGGTGGCCTCTTTACTAAGTCTTAGATTCCTACATGTGTATCAGGTAGCTAGCTCATTCTAAAAACCCTAAATTGGTAAGTTGCAATAACTTTCATAGTAATTTGTGGATTTTCTATATACATTCTTGCTGTGTTCACTTTCTTGCCTTCAATTTGAGGAACTGGTGGAAGCTCATCTTCCCCCTTTCAGGATTTTTTTTGTTTGCAGTTCTGTAAGTATCTATTGGGATAAACAGTGTATATTTGGAATTTCCATTCAAACTATATTTATCTTTTACACGTGGAGTGAGAGAGAGCCTTGGGAAAAGTTTGTGTAATTTTTTTTTTTTAAAATCTGTGCTATACATCAAAGTTTTGTTAGATAAGGAATACTTTACATAGTAAAAATGTGCTATATTCCTAGCATTTAAAAGTCTAAAAGCAGAGTTCATTAAACTATTGTCATCAGGTTAATATGCTAAAACAGAATCATAAATTTGTTCTTTGTTACCTTAAAAGCAAATTATATTCATTTGCAACTACTCTTCTTTTCCTACTATAATCCTCAAGATAGTAGGTAAATTTTATGCAACTCTTCCTCCTCACTTTTAGCCACTTCTATTATGCTTTGAGATATACAAAGTCTACTCCTCTCGGCTCTTTCTGCATGGTGTATCTTTACTTGTCTTCTTTAATGTCCAGACTTTAAATCCAAATTCCTTCCATTTTTGGCAGTTCCATTTGCCAGGCATTATATTTAGTCCTATAGCATATATCAGCAAAGATGTAATTTCTGCTTTCAAAGAGTTAGCACTCTATTTAGGTATACAAGACATATTTCTTTTGGAAGAAATAACTCTTGCCTATATGTATTCCTTTATGAAATTTTTATTTTATGAAAAATCACGGAGGTCTTAAGATTAAAAATGTATAAAGAGCATTGAAAAACTAGGCACATAAAGAAAAAAACTCTTTAAAAAAAGGATTTAGCATTGTGGAACAATTCAGAACACTAGATGGTGGCACAAACTTTAAAAATAGTTCTCTATTTGTGTCACTGACCACTTAATTGGCTAGTGTTTGGTATGTTGAGACTTTTTATGTTGTTGTTAGTTGCTTTAAATGGCATAATGCAGAAATATAAAAATCAAATAAGCAATGTAATAATCTATTATTTTCTAATCCTAAATATAAATTTTGTTTTTATATAATTGAATGTATTGTAGTCTTTCTATGTTACTAACATAGAAAATAGCAGAGGAAACTAGAGACAACATTGGTGAAATATTTTTGGAAATTATCAAAGAGAATGCCTCTGATGTCTGAAAAAAAAATACCTCATGTGGGTCAATGGATAACAAACTTCACATGTAGTTGAACTAGGTTAAATATAGTTAGGAAAATGGAGAAACCAAATATCAGTTTAATGGAGGCAACACTGCAATTTTAATCCTTTCAAAGTAAAGGCATAATTTTATGAATGTTTATTAATTTTCTGGTTCCAGGTAAGATGGAGGAAGCACATTTCATCTTGTCTCTCCCACTGAATATAGCTATAAAACCTGGACAAAATACATGGAGCAGATATTTCAGGACTCTGAACAGGAAATGGTATTAAGCAGATGACAGAAGAAAAGAAGTTAAAACACCACCAAATAGGGTGAGATTACCATTTTTTATCCTCTGGTAACTTCCAGTTTGAACTTAAGATAGCACCAAATCAAGAAGCAGGTATAGGCATGGACATAGCTCCAGGAGAAAACCTCTAGTTCTAGCTGGAGGAACAGGAAGGGGATCAGCTAACACTTAGAGAAAAGTGGTGGAAATTCTACTCTCCTCCCTTTCCTCTTTTGAATCTCTTTTCCATTCTCTTGTGCTCTAGTTCTTAGGCAATCACACTGTGGCAGTAGCAGTAGCAGCGAGACCAGAAACAGTTGGGGCCCTCAGCACCTAGAACTGAGAGAGTGGAACATTTCTCTTTGATTGAAGCAGCTGTAGTCCCAAAAGGATGAATCCCTGTTGCTTTTTTTTCTCTCTCTGTTATCCTGCTGCTCAGCCCCAGAGAGGGGCCATTCTCAGGAAAGGTAAAGAAAAGTCTAGCTTTCTTATCAGAAAATTGAAAAGGGGGCCTTAGGATACCAAGAAATACCAGGGAGATCATGGAGAAAGTGGGAACCTGGGAAGAAAACCCACAAAGCTATCTATGAACTCCTGGGCTCATCCTTGAGCTATGCATGCATAAATCTGATCCTAAACAGAACAGCAAAGACTTTGAGAACTGAACTAAAGCACAGACCACAACCCATGTGTTAGACTTGTCATTAGGTGGCACACACATAGAACAGAATTGAATACCAGGAAGATCTCAACTTAAGAATTGAGAGATGCTAATGTGTCACAGCAGCTGGAATTAGCTGACAAAATATACTCAAAGAAGTAAAAGCATGCACTTCTTTTTTAAAAAATTTATTTTATTATAGTATGAATATTTAACATGAGATATACCCTCAAGAAAATTTTAAAGTGCACAATACCTTATTGTTGACTATAGGTACAATGTTGTACAGCAAGTCTCTAGAGCTTATTTATTCTGCTAAACTGATGTTTTATGGCTGTTGATTAGTAACTCCCCATTTCCCCCTGTGCCAAGCTCTTGGAAATTGCCATTCTATTCTTAGATTCTTTGAATTTGACTGTGAATTCCCATGAATTCATATAAGTGGAAATCTATGCTGAGACCCATCACAATTAAAACTGTTGAAAACTAAAGACAAATAAAATATTTCGAAAGCAGCAAGAGAAAAATTATGTATTATTCAAATGACTACAATTTTCTCATTGGAAATTGTATAGGCAAGAACAAAATGGAACATTTTGAAAGCACTGAAAGAAAAGAATTGTCAACCCACAGTTCAATATCTAGTGAAAACATTCTTTAGGAATGAACGTGAAATAAAGACATTCTCAACTGAAGGAAAACTAATAGAATTTATCACCAATAGATCGGTTTAAAAAAAAATTACTAATTCAAGTTCTTGAGACAGAAAGGAAATAAAACCAGAAAGAAATTTGGAGCATCGAGAATGAAGGTAGAGCAATATAAATGGCAAATATCTAAGTACATATAATAGACATATATTTGATAATTAAAAGCAAAAACTATAATACTATCTGATAGGGTTTTTGATGTTGTAAATCTTCTATGCACCACTTCTCCCTTTTGTACCAACTAAAGATCTTTACTTTCTTCAAAGAGTTTCCCTTTTTCCTTTCTGTATGTTCCTGGTAGGGCTGCCAATTCAAGATACCTTCCTTCCTAGGTACTAGGATAGACCAGTGGTATGTGCTAGGCTGACTGGATTCTCTTTGCCAGGTATCTGAATCTAGAGCAGAGGTTCCCAAGGGCAGAAAATCAATGGATGCCATGTTAGTGGTAGATACCAGGGAGAAATTCCATAAGTTCTCACTATTGACAATCTAAGTCTTCCTAGCTCTCTGCCCTTTCTGAGAAACGATTGTCCACCTCTCTCTTCAATTCAGTGAACTCACCAGTCTCCTAATAATATCATGACCTTTAAAATCAGTTTCTGTGCATATATAACCAAAGACACCTAAATAACACCACCCCCTCCACCCTTGCCCCACCCCTGCCAGAGTAGAGAAGAACTTGTATTTTTTAAAGAGAACTCTAGAAGGCAAGAAATTTATTCATTTAAATAAATGAGATTCTTACACTGAAATATCAAGGGTGAAGAAGAGATAAAAGTAGAAATTTGGGCTGAGGGGTAATGTATGTAGATGTAATATATAAGACAATTACAATATAAAATAGGGAGGGTAAAGGGATCTACAGTGTGGAAAAGTTGCTAAGACAATTCAATGGAGGAAGGATCGTCTGTTCAACAAATGGTGTTGGAACAATTGGATATAGACATGCAAAAAAAAAATTAACCTCTCCTAAACTTCACACCTTATACAAAAATAAAATGGATCATAGCTTTAAGTATAAAATGTAAAGCCACAAAACTTTTAGATAAAAATATAGAAAAGAATATTTACAACCTGAAGTTAGGCAAAGAGTTCTCAGATATAACATCGAAAGCATAATCTATAAAATAAACAACTGATAAAATGGACTTCATCAAAATTCAAAACTGTTGCGAAAGACTGTTAAAAGAATGAAAAGATAAGATATTGACATTATTCAAAATTTGCTGATCTACTTATAGGTACGCATTTCTTTTTTCCTTTTTATTTCTTGTGACCTCAGGACACATCTTAACTCACCTCCTGAGCAACCATTTCTAGTTTTTTTTCTTGGCAGTATATAGGTAGACCCCCCAAGGGTTCTCTGTCACTCAGACTTGCCTTGGGCCATGAGAAATATTTTCCTTTGACTCACAGTTCATGAGAGTGCAGCTAATTTACTTTTTTCATTTGAGTACCTCAGTCCTTCCATCTTAAATAGTTGCCCAATAACTAGAATGAGAATACTACCAACCAGTTAGCTGATATCTAGAAATTGAAAATAAAATTTTATTTTTGTCATGTGTGTAATGTATTTATGGATTATTTGTGGCAAATACTGACTCTCAGGTTTGCTATACCCTAGCTTGCTTGTGGCCTGCCTCTTGCAGGCATGTTCCAAATAAGGAAAATAATCCTTAAAATTAATCTAAGCAAAAGCATAGGAACATGTCACTGTTGCTGCTGAGAATTCCTTACCTGAAAGATTCCAAATAACTCTGAATTTTTGTTTCTCTACTATTCGGTTATCCCTGCAAAGTTTCCTCTCTACAAGGAAATTAAAAGGTAATATGAGTTAATGTGACACTCAAGCAGGAATTTGGCTCTGTGCAGGGGGCACAAGGGACTTACAGGGAGACATTGTCCGAGTGAGGGCCCAAACGAGATTCGCTCTGTACAGAAGTGCCCACGGTATCCATTGTTCCTCTGTTGAACTCTCCTTTCTCCCAGTGCTTGAACTCAGCGCCCCCATATCTCATGAGGTCATTGAACTGGATAACAGAGGTCGCTCCGCCCAGAGGATTCCATGAAACCCGGCCTCCCCCAACTCGCGGCCCCACCCAAGCCACATCCAGGTATAGCCTCAGTGAGTCAGGTGCTCCTTGCTAAGCAGTACCTAGACTTACATTGTAGGCAGCCGGCCTCAGTTTCTGGTGTGGCCCTTTGAAGCAACTGTAAGCACAGCATCTGTGGATTGCTTGCTGAATCTTAACAGGTGGCCCTGGAGAAGCACAGGCTTGGGCTAAATTTGGCCTGCAGCTGAGCCCCTCTCAGGACTGTGCCACTAGAAACCTACTTCACAAATCCACACTAATAAGACCAAGAAACTTAGAGCTTTGTTTAGTACATAGAAACAGACAGGGAAAGACAGCCAAAATGGGAAGACAAAGAAACAGAAGCCATATGAGAGAACAGAACAGAGATCCAGAAATAACGAAGTCAAGTAATCAAACAGATGCAGAGTTCAAAACTGGATATAAAGAAGCTCAATGAACTTTTGGGAAGTGTAGAGAACTTTAACAAAGAGATAAAAAAAGAAACTTAAAAATGGAAACAGAAATTATAAAAGGGAACCAATCAGAAATGGAGAACACATTATCTGAAATAAGAAGTATATTAAATGGAATAAACAAAGTGAATAAAGAAGGGGATCAAATGCCCTATCTAGAGGACAGGAAAGCCAAGAACACTCAACCAGAATGGCAAGAAAAAAGAAGCCAAGACTATAAAAATAATTTAAGGAGTCTATGGGACACTATTAAAGGTCAAAAATATCCTTCTTATTGGCGTACCGGAAGGAAAGCAAGATGTTTAACAGTTGTTTGAAGAAATAATGATGAAAAATTTCCCTAACCTGGTGAAGGAAATAGACATACCACCCTAGGAAGCTCAGAGAATCCCAAAAAGCAGGAACCCTAAGAGTTCCACACCAAGGCACATCATAATTAAAACACCAAAGTTTAAATACAAAGAGAGAATCTTAAAAGCAGCAAGAGAAAAGCAGATAGTTACCTACAAGGGAGCACCCACAAGACTGGCAGCTGATTTCTCAAAAGAAACTATGCAGGACAGAAGAGCTTGGCAAAAAATATTTGACAGGATGAAGCCCCAAGATCTACAACCAAGCATACTTTATTCAGTAAAACTATCATTTAGAGTTGAAGGACAGATAAAGAGCCTCCCAGACAAAAATAAGCTAAAGGAATTTATCATCACCAAACCAGTATTACAGGAAATGTTGAAGGGATTTCTTTAAGAAGAAAAAACATGTATCAAAAATAGGAATAAAGAATGGTAACAACTACATTCCTAAAGAATGGTAACAACTACATTCCTATCAATAAGTACCTTAAATGGAAAAGAATTAAGTGCTCCAACTAAAAGTTAGAGTGGATGAATGGATAAGAAAACAAGACCCTTACATATGCTGCCTACAAGAGACTCACTTTAGATTAAAAGACACACATACAGACTAAAAGGAAGAAGATGGAAAAAGATATTGCCTTGATGGACCTAGAAGGTATTTAAGTCAGACAGAGAAAGATAAATACCATATGATTTCACTTATATGTGGAATCTGAGGAATAAAAGGAACAAACTAATCAGAAACAGACTCACAAATGTAGTGGACAATTTGGTGATGGACAGAAGGGAGGGGTGTTTGGGGGGCTGGGAAAATGGGGGGGGAAGGGTTAAAGAAGTACAAATTAGTAGCTGATAGATGGTCACGGGGATGGGGAGCACGACATGGGAAATGCAATCAGCATTAATATGCTGGCTAGGTGGAGGGTCAAGGAAGGGAGGGAGCAATTAGGTGGGTCATTTTATGCACTATATGATGTCTACCCAATGTACGGTATACTTGAAACTAATTAAAATACATAAATAAATTTAAAAAGAAACCTTGGCCAAATTTAACAGGTATGTCTGTATTTCAAAGGGTCAGAATTTCTCAAATTTTTACTTCCTGATCATTCTAGATCCTACCTAAAACAAAGAAATGTAACTGAAAGTGAGGATTATTTTGTTTACTCTGTCCTGTCTTCATGGGATGCTAGGCTTATCGTGGGATTGCATTTCATTTTCAGAATGAGCTTTCAACAGAAAGCATTTTGCTCATGAATGCATGACAGGAGAGGAATGTACTCTAAGATAATGATACTTTTTACCTAAGAAAGAGTTTTGGCTCAGGGGTTTCTTTGGGAAATCTCTTCATGGTGTTTTCTACCATGACACATGTGGTCTTGTTGGCATTTTTCTTCATGAACACATATAGTTAAACCCCTGCCATCCTGTGGATCTTTCTCTCCTTGTTTCTCTTGTTTCTGCAGCCTTTCTGTCAGAGGAAACAGGACATTAGGCTTGTAGCCAGAGAAGTCATCATGTTCTTAAAGTAGTCAGAGGTTTCTAATCTTAGAATTTGGGACCATGAAGACCCATAGGAAACAGAAACAATTCCTAGACAACTAAAGTAAATGTGTTTTTGTTGGTTTTACTTTTAGGTTAGATAATTACTTTGGCTCTTATCTTTACTTCAAATGTTCATGCAATTATTTCTGCTGTCTGTTTTGCTTTATGTCTACTGAAAAAAAAATCAATAGTGAAAAATGGTTTAAAAATATTAATCGCATATTTCTGATTTTCTTAATGAACATGGACAGTCTATACGATTAATGTTATAGTCACTTAAGTATTATATGGCTGCCTGAATTAGCATGCTTTGCACTACATGGTATTCTTATCTCATACATTGTTTGTGGAAATGTAAATTGTTTGGCTCTACATATGAAATTCTATGGTTTCATCCAGAAATTCCATTTTTAGGAATTTACCTTAAAGAAATACTTCCAAAGTTGTACAAAAATAGATGAATAAAGATACCTATAGAGATCCAGGATTCCCATTATAAAAATTTTAAAACAATTTAAATGTTCAATAGAAGATAAATTGGATACATCCATTCAATGGAAAAGAATCATGAAAAAAATTATATATGTATATATATATATGTATATATGTATATATATATATATATATATATACATATATATATATATGTATCCAGTTGCAAGATGTTCATTCATTATATATTATTAAGTAAACAAAAAAATAAATATCATAAAAGCATGTATAACATGCTCTCATTTTTATAAAATAATAGTAAGCATCATAATACATCTGTGTAAGTATATCAGTGAAAAATTTGAAAGATTATATACCAAGCTGTTAACACTAATCTCCAAGGAATAGCATTATGATGGACTCTTAACATTTTACTTAATATAGTTCTGTAGTCTTTGAACACTTTAAGTATTTCTACTGTAATCAGGGAAAAAGAAGCAGTCCTACACATGTGAAATTAGTTACCAAAATTCTCTAAAGCAATTAGCAGCAAATCCATATTTGGAAAACAGGTCTAGCACTCTTTGAATTATACCACAATGTCTTTTATTTTATTTTTATTTTTACTTATTTATTTTTTTAATTCATTAATTTTTTTTTATGATGACATTGGTTAACAAAATTCAATAAGTTTCAGCTGTACATTTTAACAGTAAGGCATATATATATTTACACTGCGTGTTCACTTCCCATAGTTAGATTTCTTTCTGTCATCACATATTTGACCTCCTTTACTCCATTTACCTCCCAGCTCCCCGCATCCTCTGGTAAACACGAGTTTATTGTCCATGAGTCTCTGTTTGTTTGCCCTGTTCATTTGTTGCTTTAGGTTTATATCCCACATATAAGTGATATCATGTGATTTTCAACTTTTGCTGTCTGGCTTATTTCTCTTAGCATGATTATCTCGAGGTCCATCCATGTTGTCACAAATGGCAGTATTTCGTTTCTTCTTATGGCTGAGTAATATCCCATTGTATATATGTACCACAGCGTCTTTAGCCAATCATCTATCATAGGTCACTTAGGTTGTTTCCATGTCCTGTCCACTGTGAATAATGCTGCTATGAATATCAGTGTGCAAATATCTTTTCAGATATGAGTTTTCAAATCTTTGGGATAAATACCCAGTAGAGGGATTGCTGGATCGTATGGTAGATCAGTTCTTAGTTTTTTGAGGAACCTCCATACTGTTTTCCATAGTGGCTGTACGAATTTGCAGACCCACCGGCAGTGTATGAGTGTTCCTTTTTCTCCACATTGTCTCCATCATTTGTTATTACTTGTCCTGTTGATTATAGCTATTGTAACAGGTGTGAGATGGTATCTCATTGTGGTTTTGATTTGCATTTTCCTAATAGCTAGCGATGTTGAGCATCTTTTCATATATTTGTTGGCCATTTGTATGTTCTCTAGGGAGAAGTGTCTGTTCAGGTCCTCTTCCCATTTTTTGATTGGCTCATTTGCTTTTTTTGTTATTGAGTTGTATAAGTTCTTTGTTTATTTTGGATATTAGGCCTTTATTGGAGGCATTGCTCGCAAATATATTTTCCCATTTGGATGGTTATCTCTTTACCTCGTTGATGGTTTCTTTTGCCCATAATGTCTTTTAAAAAGCAGTACAGATTTTGAGAAAAATAAAATAGAAAAGTATTTAGTTATAAATGTGTTAATGTTTCTTCTTTTTAAAAAGCGGCTCATTATTATGATAATATGAGTAACAACATCACAAATTGTGATAATTTTTTTCAACTTGAATGTTATTTAAGAGATGATTAACATCAGTTGTTCTCATTCTCAGAAGAGAAAATTAAAGCCAAGAGGTTTGTGGAATATTCTATAGTGCATTAGTAGTAGAGCTAGAACTTGAGCCCTGGTTTTGGGATTCTCAGTCAATGACTTCTTCACTTTGCCAAATTACTTCCTACAGTTGATGTGCATTTATTAAATATCCATCACAGGGCTAGGTTCTTCTGTCAAAGATATACTAGGCATAGTCCACACCCTTGAAAAATAAAATAAAATGTGCCAATAAAATGTTCATTTAGAGATTTCAGCATAGATACGATCAATTAAGTTGAGAAAGCCTAATGAACTAAGCCTCAAGTTTTGATCAAATTCTTTGTCCTTAAATGACAAATGATGCATATGAGAACTTCTTTTTCTTATCCCAATTAAAGATTCCAAGGTCCATACCAATAAATAAAGTATCACGATCTTCTCAAAGGGAAGGATTATTATATCCATTAGGAAATGAAGGTATAGAGACATTAAGTGGTTTGTTCTTTAGTCATCAAGATGCCTTAGTTCTGGGTGATTCCCAGAAAATCACACATTTCATGGATCCAAATTACCTTTGGACCACTCCTAGAATCCTGTACATATCTGAAAAGTGAATAGATCATTGCACTTTATTTTAGGTTATGTCAACCACAAATCTGGCAGAACCTGACTTGTCTGAGCGGAGTCCACCAAACTATGCCTTCTAACCTAGGTTTACTCCACCAGAACTGGAGAACCATTTGTTATTCCATGGGTGAGTTTGCACGCATCAACAGCCAAGTCAATAGCAGATGAATGGAAACCACAAAATTAAAGGTGTTGTTGGCACTAATACCCAAACTAAAAGTGCTGATCCAGGAATGACAATCTCTAAACATTTTCAGACAAGTTAGGAAGACAAGTAAGACCAGCTCTGGGCAGATCCCATTTGTGTGACTGACATCAAGAGTTTAGTGAGAATTTATCTTGGCAATGAGGCTGCATTTTCCCCTTTGTGCTCCGGCTATGTTTTATGCAAATTTTAAGATACAAAGCCATTTTTATTCCAGGTTTATTTTCTTAGTCATCATCAGACTCTGCCTCCCTTAACTGGTTACCTTCATTGTAGTAAAAAATAAATAAGTCTCTAATCCCCTTGTATACTTTTAAAACATTCTGATTGCCAGTGGAAATGCAGATTTTTTTCTCCCATAGTCCTTCAGGCTTTCAGGATGCATTAGTTCAGATACCTTAAGAATAGATTTATTGGGGGAGCAAGCAGGAGAAGGGGGAGGGTCTTTGGATCACGAAGGGAAGGAAGGGCAGAAAATTGGGTAGGAGAGGTCTCACATTTCAGTGCAGTGCCAAGAAAGATATGGCCAGGTTGATGGGAAATCCCAGAATCACAGTCACTGAGAAATCTAGCATATTGCCAGAATGGGCCTGCCTTGGTACCTCTGTTGTGCTCTGTCATTGGCTGAGAGTAGTCCATGGGAAGCGTGGTCTTGGGGCAAATACAGTGATGGATCCGGAGAGACAGGATCTGAGGTCGTCAGTCAATTATGCTCTTATGACAAGAGGTCTGAGAGGAGCATTCTCATAAATGCTACGTCTATCTCTTACACCACACAGATCTGCTTCTTCACATAGGTCTGGGGAACACCTCCCCTTGGGTTCCTCTTACTGGGAGAAAGTTAGAAGAGGGGTAGTAGTAGTATGTCTGGCACAAAAGCCATGATCAGGAATACTGCTTGGTTGAACTTGGTCTATAATCATTCTCTAAGATGGCTTCTGCAAGGGCCAGATTAGTGAATTAAATGAAGATATGCTGGTAGCTATCATCTTTGCCTCCTTTAGATCCTTAATGGCAGTACTAAATAATTTCCACATCACCCCCAGGATGCAAAATATATCTTTTTCAGTTTACTATCTTGGCTGTGAGGTAGGACAATTTCAAAGATTTCTATTTGGCTTTCCCTGCTATGATAGCTCTTATTCCATAGGCCAAAGACCCAAGGGGAGTGGCGGTATTCCAACTGTCAAGTTGCTGCAGTGGGTCTCATAGGAATCATTATAGAATATACCTTCTATGGTACTTAGTTGAGGGGTTCAGGATTTGAAAATTGGCTCAGGTCTGGGAACTGAGCAAAGGATCATGACTTTTTATAGGCATTGCTGCAAACCTCTTGCTCTCCCATTCTTGCCCCCTCTCACACTTTTTTTAAAGGTGTTAAGTAGAACACTTACTGGGCACCCTCCTATTTTTGTTCCTAGGAAAATCATGCTCTATCAACCATCTCCACAACTCCCTGTAGGTAGAACTTCTTGGCTGCTCTGATCATGCAGATCATTAAGGTAATTGCAACCTCCTGACTTCTGTCAGTTAATTATTGTCACCTGGCCTCTGTACTTTTGTAACTCTAACATCATGTATATTAATGAGCCCAGCTCTGTGATGGTCTCTCTTACCATCTTTTCTGGCCTGTAGAGGAGCCACCACCACATTTTTTAGTGATACTGCTGCCCCTCTTAGTACATTCCTGATGGCTATGGGGAAAGACTCTGCTCTTGCCTGACCTTGAGAGTGAGCGACTCCTTAAATTTTGCCCAAGTGCATTTCTCTTGCCTCACCCTCATCTTGGCCTTATCCGCTTCCCTCAGCCTCTTTATTTTTATCTCTAGCATCTGTCAGAGCAACTCAGGCATTTCCACTTTGTTGAATGTTGGTCATCGCTGTTATCAGACTTAGAACAATCCTAGCAGTGAATTTTCCCAATACTCTGAGGTCCTTGCCAGGTTTTAAATCCTGTGTCCCAAGAAAAGTACCTTCAAGTCAATGAATTCTTGCTTACCCAGCCAGTCTTGTATTCTGGCCCCTTCATCAAGCACCTTTAAAATCCAGTCCTAGGGTTACTTCCCAGCTCCTGCTAGTACATGCTAGCTAATTCTTGTAGCTTCTTTGGTGTAGTGTCTCTTTTATCAGGCCAAGCAGGTCCTCAGCTGGGTAGCCAAGAGTAGAGGAGAGGGCATCTCCTGAAGTGGCAGCTGTTTCTTTGTCAGGGACAGGCCTCTGCTACATTTTCCAGCACAGTGGAAGTGCTTCTTCTGACTAGGGATGGGTAGGACATTTCTTCAAGCTCTGAGAGTTCAGTGGAATCTGCACAACCAGCATCTTCAGGGAGCATCCATCCAGATGTTCCCATCCCATTTTTCTGGGACTAAGTTTTCTCCAATGAGTGCTCTCACCTCAGCATAACAGACCTGCCTTGGCTGACATTCAAATATCACTAAAACTCTGCAACTTTAACTATCAGATCTGCAGCTTGTTGCTCCCCTTTCTTCTTTTCCACTGTAAGAAATAAAGCCTCTTTATAAAAGCAACCAAAGAGGCCCCTTTAGCTCCTTGTCAATAGCCCTTAGTTTCTCATTATCCCTCTGCAGGGTACTGATATAACTGAGCAATGACCTGCCAACTCTCCTATCTTTGTAGTCACTTTGTTGTCTTTTGAGTGCCTGAATGACTGGACCTGTACCAATGTTCCTTCCACTGAGACATTTCTCCAGGTCATTGCTGGTGAAATCTTTAACAAGTGAGCCCTCACCTTGTGTCAGGGACTCTCTGTGCCTCACCTACCACATAGGACTATACCCTTTTAAACTATTGTTTAAGGAGAGAGCCCAAATCCCCATCCTCCTGACTTTTTCTCAGACCACTCTGTACCAGCTGTGTTAGTTTGGATCCATTCAAAGCTAATGTCAAGGAGGCATTAGACATTAAAGAGTCATTTATTTGGGGAGGGAGCAGGTAGAAGCAGGAAGAGTGTCCAGGCTGTCATTGTAAAAGGGAAGACGGAAGAATGGAGGATTGGGTAGGAGAGGTCTCAGACTTCAGAGTGGTACCTAGAAAGATATAGCCAGGTTGATGAGAAGTCCTGGAATCACAGTCACTGAGGAGTCCAACATATTACCAGAACAGGCCTGCCTTAGTACTTCTGCTATGCTCCATCATTGCCTAAGAGCAGTTCATGGGAAGCACGGCCTCAGGGGAAAATGCAACGGTGGATTCAGAGAGACAGAATTTGAGGCTGCCAGTCAATTAAGCTCTCACAACAGGAGGTCTGAGAAGAGCATTGCCATGACTGTGACACATTGCACCCTAGCTGTTAATGATGTCTCATCTTCACTGGGTTAGACATATTTGTGTTTTACAGTTGAAAACAGCTGATAGAAAAGACTAAGTAGGTACTTCCGGGATAGTTATTTTAGCATCATTCAGATGAACACTTTCCAGTTTTTAGTTTTAAAGAAGAAGGCAAAGGAAATATATCTAAACAGTTTACGTCATAGTTAAATGTAATATCTAGCCCAAGTTAGATAATTCAGACCAAAAGCTTCAATTCTCTCCAGTTTCATAGCAGCTTTTGGGGCTTGACATTTATGGGTGTCATTTTGCAGACAGATATGTTATATAACGAATGTTTCAACTCATTCAGACAGTCTCACTATCAATTATCCAATATCACCGTGGGATTTTGGACCTACTGAGGGGACTACCAGAGGCAAAATCATGCCCTCTGGTCTGCAATGCAGTGCAATTGCTTCAGGCAGAGTACTTAGTGATTCCTGCATCATACAAGTGTTTTTATCCTGTAAATAGTTTTTTCTCTGTTTTTTTCTTTTGCCTATGTTTTCTATCTCTCTTTACTCACCTAAGTGGTATTATTAGAGTCTAGACAGCATCCAAAAAAGTTTAGTAATTATCAATGAGATTGGTAATACGAATGTTATTTGTTTTTTGGCAATCCAGGAGATTTCTTTGGCTCACGTTGAGTATCTTTAGCCCGTGTTCTGTTAGGTAACTTTCTTATACTGCTGGAGTATGTGTTTTTTCCCTTATTATCTTAATAAGTCATTATTTTTCTCATGTCTCTTCAAGTTCATTTCCTCTGTTGGTATCTCTGTTTTCTCTCTTTTTTGGTATTTTGAGAGTAGTGATATATGTTGGTTAGAAAAAATAAGAATGGTGGAGCACAGCTATACATATATCCATTGTCCTTTTGGGACTCCTTTGCTCTTATTGTATTATCAGGAGAAATTCCCCAGATGCCTATATGACCAAGCTCAGTCAGATAACGTGGTTCCTATTTATCTCCAAAGACACATTGGAGATAAGGCAGAGAAAGGAGAGATTACAACTTTAATGACCCCGGTTCAGGGCTGTAGGAATTTTTGCTTGAGTCAAAACAGAAAATTATGTGCTAGAGTCAGCAGTTAGAATATGCAGGTAAGCTGATAAGTACTATGAAGCTTGAGTTTTCAAACTGTAACAGATAGGACTATAGACTACATGTGGTTTTTGAAGAGAATTTATCTTCTGTGATATAACTAAGACTCTCCCACCCTTTCTGTGATTTGACAGTATATTCATAAAACACTCTAATGTACTTTCTTCCATACTCCTTTTTCTTGATTACTCAATCCAAATGGTGTAAGCAAATAGGCATACTGAAAAAAGCCAAGTCAAAAGAGGTTGAGAAGACTGCATTAAAGAATTAATCGACTTAACTTTCTAAGACGGTTTTGGCTCTCAGATGGTTTCATTTCATGAGCCTCTCTGTTCTACAATTCCTTTCTCCTCCTCCCATCCCACCAAAGAAATACAACTTAATCCACGCCCACCTCCAAAATAACAAAAACATAAAAAGCAAATAAATTTCCTGTAGAGGTTTTATGCTTTTGAAATGGGAAGAGCAATTGTAACATTTTCGCGTTATGGGGGGAAAGTGCTAATAAGGATAACAGTTGTGGAAAGAGGTCTGACTGTCAGCAGTTAAGAAAAGAGGGTGATAACTGTGATACTGTTGGGGAAGAAGCTTTGATTTAGGAGCTACATTATTTTTATATCCGAAGAGTTATTGCAATCTCCATCACTCTAAATGGACCCATTTGTAATTTTTCGTTTTCTCTTCTTTCCTCTCCTTCCCCACTCTTTACTATCGAAGCAATCTTGTTTAAGGAATATTTCCTTTTCCGAAAGGAAGCCTAATAGAACAAATCAAATCATTAACTCTTAAATACTAGCATTTGGAATACGTTTTTCTTTATAAAATTATTTAAATCCAGAGGGAGGAAAACAAGTCAGCAGAAGATATTCAATTTCAGCAGCTGAAGGAACATCCAGATATGGGCATATTCCTGTATGTCACAAAGGGGCTAGGAATGAAACTTTCTTGAGCTCTTATAGTTTCTTTGCATATAGAAAGTCATCCAAGCTTAACAGTAGATTATAAGATAAGTGCATTAAGTATTATTAGCCTATTGTGCACACAATGAAACTGGGCTTAGAGAAGTTAAATAATTTGTCCAAGGCCACACGACCAGTATGGAAGTGGTGGGGCTAGGATGGGCTTCAAAGTCCATGATTTTCCCATTCTACTTCTCAGTATTAAAATATAGCGGCACACACACACACTCACACACACACACACACACACACACACACACCATTAGAACTATGTATGACCCATTATGATTGTTTCTTATGGACAAGCTTTTGGATTTAATAATAAGCTACTATCTGAGGAGAAAATACCAATTATGAGGTGAAAGAATGTCTCAAACCAGACTTGGGAAGGAAAGACAAAATAATCTTTAACAAAGTCGATGCTTTTTCTTTAAAACACCTTCATCACTTGGCTTTCCTGATTTTTGTGCCTCATTGGTCACCATTTCTGTTTATTATATTGATGCCTACCCTTCTTTCCAAACTGTTAATGTTAAAATGACCCAGAACACTGTTTTTGGACCTCTTCTCTTATCTATACACAGTCTCTCTTTCTATTTCATTTATTCCCAGAGCTTTAAATAACAAATCTATGAATATATGGTGACAAAAGGAGATTAGACTCAGGGTGGTGAGCATATAGTGGAATATACAAATGTTATATTATAAAGTTGTACACCTGAAACTTATGTAATATTATTAACCATTGTTACCCTCAATGAGTTTAATTTAAAAAATAACAAATCTATAATGATGACTATAAATATTAATCCCCAGCTTGGATCTTTTTCTTGAACTTTAGACTCATATATCAAACCTCTTTATTATTTTCATTTGAGTATCCAACAGATATCTCAGACCTAATGTGTTCAATGTTGAATTCCTGATCTTCACCTTTCCATGCTCCACACACCCACAGTCTTTCCCATTTTAATTAATAATTCAGGACAAAAATTTTGTCTTTGGATCATAAGTGAGTCTCCTGTGGGCAGCATATAGTTGGTCATTTTTTCTTTTTTTTAAATTCATTCTGCCAGTCTCTATCTTTTAATTGGCAAGTTTAATCCACTTATATTTAAAGTGACTACTAATAGGGAAGAACTACTTCTGCCATTTTTTTATTTGTTTTCTATATATCATATCTTTTTTGTTCATTAGTTCCTCTTATACTGCCTTCATTTGTGTGTGGTTGATTTTTTTTCTAGTGTATTGTTTCGATTCTCTTTTCATTTCCCCTTCTGTATAGACTGTTAGTTATTTTTATATTGGTTACTATGGGAATTACAATGAACAGTCGTACATTTATAGCAATCTAGTTTGAATTGATAACAACTTAGCTTCAATACCATACAAAACTCTGCTCCTATATAGTGCCACTTCCTTTATGTTATTGTCACAAATTATATTTTTATAATTGTTTACCTATTAACAAAGGTTTGTGATTATTTTTTATGTATTGTCTTTTAAATCATATAAGAAACAAAAAAGAGGAGTTACAAACCAAAATAAAATAATATTTCCTTTTGCATTTACCTATATAGTTATCTTTACTAGAGTTCTTTATTTCTTCATATGACTTAAAGTTGCTGTCTAGTATACTTTTGTTTTAGTCTGAAAGGGTCCTTTTAGCATTTTTTGTAGGGCAGGTCTACTAGCAACAAACTTCTTTAGCTTTTGTTTATCTATGAATGACTTAATTTCTCCTTCATTTCTGAAAGATAGTTTTTCTGGATATAAAATTCCTGGTTGACCATTATTTTCCCCTCAGCTCTTTAAAAAGTCATTCCAATGCCTTCTGGCCTCCATGGTTTCTAATGAGAAATTAACCGTTAATCTTTTTAAGAATCTCTTGTCAACGAATGAGCAGGACGAACA
>NW_011888836.1:5175393-5177978 GCF_000151845.1 Pteropus vampyrus
ATTGGCAAGTTTAATCCACTTATATTTAAAGTGACTACTAATAGGGAAGAACTACTTCTGCCATTTTTTTATTTGTTTTCTATATATCATATCTTTTTTGTTCATTAGTTCCTCTTATACTGCCTTCATTTGTGTGTGGTTGATTTTTTTTCTAGTGTATTGTTTCGATTCTCTTTTCATTTCCCCTTCTGTATAGACTGTTAGTTATTTTTATATTGGTTACTATGGGAATTACAATGAACAGTCGTACATTTATAGCAATCTAGTTTGAATTGATAACAACTTAGCTTCAATACCATACAAAACTCTGCTCCTATATAGTGCCACTTCCTTTATGTTATTGTCACAAATTATATTTTTATAAGTGTTTACCTATTAACAAAGGTTTGTGATTATTTTTTATGTATTGTCTTTTAAATCATATAAGAAACAAAAAAGAGGAGTTACAAACCAAAATAAAATAATATTTCCTTTTGCATTTACCTATATAGTTATCTTTACTAGAGTTCTTTATTTCTTCATATGACTTAAAGTTGCTGTCTAGTATACTTTTGTTTTAGTCTGAAAGGGTCCTTTTAGCATTTTTTGTAGGGCAGGTCTACTAGCAACAAACTTCTTTAGCTTTTGTTTTTCTATGAATGACTTAATTTCTCCTTCATTTCTGAAAGATAGTTTTTCTGGATATAAAATTCCTGGTTGACCATTATTTTCCCCTCAGCTCTTTAAAAAGTCATTCCAATGCCTTCTGGCCTCCATGGTTTCTAATGAGAAATTAACCGTTAATCTTTTTAAGAATCTCTTGTCAACGAATGAGCAGGACGAACAAACAGAGACTCATGGACATGGACAATAGACTAGTTCTTACCAGAGGGCGGGGGCAAGGAGGTAAATGAGATAAAAGGAGTCAAATATGTGGTGACAGAAAGAAATCTAACTATGGGAGGTGAACACACAATGTAAATATATATATATGCCTTACTGTTGAAATGTAGAGCTGAAACTTATTGGATTTTGTTAACCAATGTCACCATAAAAAATAAATTAATTAATTAAAAAAATAATCTCTTGTATGTTACAAGTTACTTCTTTTTTGATGCTTTCAGGATTCCGTTCCTATGGCTTTCACCTGTTTGATTACAATGTATCTAGGTGTGGATCCATCCTATATGTAAAATTTTTCATACTTGGAGTTTGTTGAGCCTCGTCAATGTAAAGATTCATTTTTTTTTAATCAAATTTGGAAAGCTTTCAGCCATTTATATCTTTAAATACTTTTTTCTGCTCTCCTCTCTCTTCTCCTTCTGGAACTCACAATATGTATATGGTGGCAAGCTCGATGGTGTCCCACAGGTCTCTGAAGCTGTGTATTGCTCTGTATTACTGTTTTTTTGTTTGTTTCATATGCTCTTCATTTTTTTTCTGCCTTATTTTGAATCACTGCATATTTTTAAAAATTCATTTTATATTCATTTTGCTGTATTCTGTTTTATTTTTTAGTGTTTGCTTTAATGTTTCCAAAATGCATCTTTATGACAGTCTACCTTCAAGATATATTTCACTATCTTACATATAATGCAATATGCTTATAATGGTATAATTCTATTTCTTTTCTATTGTCCTTTGTGCTATTGTTGTCATACATATTTACTTTTACATATGATACATACCCCAAATACATGGTTATTATTTTTGTTTCAGTTCAATTGTTTTTCAAATAATTAATAAAAGAGAAAACGTCCTTTCTACTGACCATTTTTGATATTCTTCATTCTTTTGTTTAGATCCAAGTTTTTATTAGATATTATTTTGCTTTAGCTTTAATGTTTCTTATAGTGCAAATCTTCTGAATATGAATTATTTCAGCTTT
The DNA here is from genome assembly GCF_000151845.1 of Pteropus vampyrus. Classification (NCBI taxonomy): domain Eukaryota; kingdom Metazoa; phylum Chordata; class Mammalia; order Chiroptera; family Pteropodidae; genus Pteropus; species Pteropus vampyrus. The sequence continues at coordinate 5,177,261 of NW_011888836.1, forward strand.
TGTTTGAAAAACTCTATTTCACCTTCGTTTTTGCTAGACAAAAATGCTGGAAATAGAATTTATATGCTAGACATTTTTTGCTGGAAATAGAAGACATGTTTGACAGTTTTCTTCTTTTGTCAGTTTAAAGTTTAATGGTGACTTTTTTTTTATCTTCTGGTCAAGATATCTGCTTCTATTCTTATTTTTATTCATCTGTATGTAATTTGCCCTTTCTTCTCTGATAGCTTTTATTATTTTCTCATAATCATTTATCGTTAGCTATTTGATTATGATGTGTCTTGAAGTAGTTTTATTTATGTTAATTTTGTTTAGTATTCATTGAGCCTCTTGAGTATATAAGCCTAGTGTTCTCATCAAATTTTGGCCATAATTACTTCAAATATTTTTTCTATAATCTCGAACCCTTGTCTTTCTGGGACTTTAATTACACATATTTTAGACCACTCAGTATTGACACAGAGCTTAATAAAGCTCTGTTCATTTTTTTTAAGCCTTTCTTTTTTCTGTACTTCAGTTTGAATAGTTCCTATTGCTGTATCTTCAAGTTTATTGATCTTTTTTTCTATAGTGTCTATTCTGCTCTTAATTCCACCCAGTGAAATTTTCATTTTAGCGTGTGTATTTTTCTTCTTTATTTGTTTTTATTTTATTCTTTTTCTTTACTCATTAGGTTTATTTTAAATTTGTTTTGATTTATTCATTTTCTTACCTCATA
>NW_011888836.1:5178028-5181289 GCF_000151845.1 Pteropus vampyrus
CCTTATTTTGAATCACTGCATATTTTTAAAAATTCATTTTATATTCATTTTGCTGTATTCTGTTTTATTTTTTAGTGTTTGCTTTAATGTTTCCAAAATGCATCTTTATGACAGTCTACCTTCAAGATATATTTCACTATCTTACATATAATGCAATATGCTTATAATGGTATAATTCTATTTCTTTTCTATTGTCCTTTGTGCTATTGTTGTCATACATATTTACTTTTACATATGATACATACCCCAAATACATGGTTATTATTTTTGTTTCAGTTCAATTGTTTTTCAAATAATTAATAAAAGAGAAAACGTCCTTTCTACTGACCATTTTTGATATTCTTCATTCTTTTGTTTAGATCCAAGTTTTTATTAGATATTATTTTGCTTTAGCTTTAATGTTTCTTATAGTGCAAATCTTCTGAATATGAATTATTTCAGCTTTTGTTTGAAAAACTCTATTTCACCTTCGTTTTTGCTAGACAAAAATGCTGGAAATAGAATTTATATGCTAGACATTTTTTGCTGGAAATAGAAGACATGTTTGACAGTTTTCTTCTTTTGTCAGTTTAAAGTTTAATGGTGACTTTTTTTTTATCTTCTGGTCAAGATATCTGCTTCTATTCTTATTTTTATTCATCTGTATGTAATTTGCCCTTTCTTCTCTGATAGCTTTTATTATTTTCTCATAATCATTTATCGTTAGCTATTTGATTATGATGTGTCTTGAAGTAGTTTTATTTATGTTAATTTTGTTTAGTATTCATTGAGCCTCTTGAGTATATAAGCCTAGTGTTCTCATCAAATTTTGGCCATAATTACTTCAAATATTTTTTCTATAATCTCGAACCCTTGTCTTTCTGGGACTTTAATTACACATATTTTAGACCACTCAGTATTGACACAGAGCTTAATAAAGCTCTGTTCATTTTTTTAAGCCTTTCTTTTTTCTGTACTTCAGTTTGAATAGTTCCTATTGCTGTATCTTCAAGTTTATTGATCTTTTTTTCTATAGTGTCTATTCTGCTCTTAATTCCACCCAGTGAAATTTTCATTTTAGCGTGTGTATTTTTCTTCTTTATTTGTTTTTATTTTATTCTTTTTCTTTACTCATTAGGTTTATTTTAAATTTGTTTTGATTTATTCATTTTCTTACCTCATAGGTTCCTGCTTTCCTTTAAATACTTTCACATATTTATAATAGCTATTTAAAATTTTTCGTCTGCTAATTCTGTCATCTCTAGGTCTATTGCAATTAATCTTTTTTTTTTTTTTTGGTTATGGGTCACATTTTCTTGATTCTTGGCCTGTCTAGTAATCTTTGACAGGATGTTGAACGTTGTAATTTTTACATTGTGACATGCCATATTTTGTTATATTCTTTAAAGACTATTTTGGACATTGTTCAGGTAACCACTTAGATTACTTACATATTACCAGGATCTTTTGTTGAGAATTCTTTATAAGTTTTGTTCAGGTGAGTTTAGAAAATGCTTTATTCTAAGCCTACTTTAGTTCTGCTATTAATGCATGACCTTTCTGGCATTTCTACTGAATTTTCAGATGTTTAATAAGGATTTTCTACTTTGATAGTCAGAAGACAAACTTTTCCCAGTCCTTTTTGAGTTCTGAGACTTTTTCACTTTATTCTTTTCTCATAATTCTTTGCCTTGCTTTATGGCATTTAACTATAGCCATATATGACTTGGTGTTCAGCAACAGGCTTGAGTTCCCCTATGTATATTTCTGTGGGTCTTTCTGTACACAGACCTTGTATACAGACTCCTTTTTGGTTCTCTGTCCCTCAGTTTCCTTGAATTCTGACTCTATCTCAATTCAGAAAGACTGTTATGTTTTGCTTGGGGTCCTGCTCTCCATATCAGTCAAAATTGTCTTTAAAAAGAAATCCAGGATGATTATAGGGCTGTCCTCATTTGTTTCCCTTTTCTTGCAGATCGCAGTCTTGTATTGTCTGATGTCTAATAATTGAAAATATCCACTTCATATATTTTGTTTAGATTATGGGAGGGTAAATCTGGTCTCAGTTACTTCATCATATTTTGAAGTAAAAGTCAACTATTAGACTCTTAGATACTCTTTTCTAAGATCAAATAATATTTTCAAGGAGAAAATATAACATGATTGTTAAAAGTATGCACTTAAGAGTCTAACAGTCAGAGTCTTGGTTCAAATACTTACCAGGCAAACAACTTTGAGCAAATGAGACAACTCTAAGTCTCACTTCCTCAACTATAACATAATATTATCTACTAATGTAGTTGTTCCAAGGATTTAATTAGGTAATAGATATCATGAGCTTAGCACAATACTTGTCACATGTAAAATGCTAAAAAACATTATTAACATTATTATTACTGTTTTTATGTTAAATTTATTAAAAACCATTTATATTAATTTCCTATTGCTGCTGGGACAACTTACCACTAATTTAGTGACTTAAAATCACACAAATTTATCATCTTATAATTCTGGAGTTCAGAACTCTGAAATAAGTTTCGGTGGACAAAAATAAAGGTATTGTCAGGATTGCATTCTTCTGGAGGCTTTAGTGGACAATTCATTTCTTTGCCTTTTCCATTTTATAGAGACTCCCCACATTTCTTGGCTTGTATTTCCCTTCTATCTTCAAAGCCAGCAATAGAAGTTTGAGTGCTATCATAACACCCCAATATTATTTCTGTTGTCACATTTTCTCTGACTCTGACTCTCTTGCTTCCCTTTTTCACATATAAGGGTCCTTGCTATTATGTAGGGCCCAATCAGATAATCCAGAATAATCTCCCCATCTCAAGATCCTTAACTTAATTATATCTGCAAAGTTTCTTTTTCCATGTACAGTAAAAAATTTTAGGTTCTGGGGATAAGGATGGGAACATGTTTGGGAGCCATAATTCTTCTTACCATAGTCCTATTAGTGGTCCTTAAAGGTTCACAATTTGTAAAATACGTTCACCTTACCCCAAGGACCCTAAAGGTATGAACTCTTTATAGCATTAACTCAAGTCTAACATCTTATCTAAATCTCATCACCTCCAAAGTCTCAAATCTGATTATCTAAATTTACTTAATCAGGACTGGATGGTATTCTGGATATGATCCATCCTGAAGAAAAATTTCCCTCCAATTGTGTTTCTGTGAAACTAGTAAACAATTTATCTGCTTTCAAAATTGTGATAGGCATAGGGTAACAGAGAAACAGGAATATAGACATTCCCTTTTTTTAAAGGGTGAAAAAGGGGG
>NW_011888836.1:5182159-5191412 GCF_000151845.1 Pteropus vampyrus
GTAATTTATAATTTAGAGTTAGCTTTCCACATAACTGCAGGACAAAATTCACCTAAGCTTCCTGACACTATATAGCAAGAATCCTCTTTCTTCTAGTTTCCAGTAACATGTTTCTCATTTTTTTTTTCTGAGCCCTCACTAGCAGAGTCCTTCACATACCTATTTCTACTAACAGTCTGTTTAAGGCAATCTAGACTTTTTCTATTCTAAAATTCTTCTGGCCTCTAGCCATTACCTAATTCCAAAGCCATGTCCATGTTTTTAGTTATTTGTTAGAACAGCACCCTACTTCTGGTACCAAAACTTGTGTCAATTTCCATTGTAACAAATTACAACAAATGGTGGTGTAAAAATTACAATTAATTTAGTGGATTAAAACAATACAAATTTATAATCTTATACTTCTGGAGGTCAGGAGTCCAAAATGTGTTTCACTGAGCTAAAATAAAGGTTTCATCAGGATTGCATTCATTCTGGAAGCTCTAGCCTTTTCTAGCTAATGTTTCTGGACTCCTGTTTGCCTTCCATGTTCAAAACCAGCAATTGTAGGTTGAGTCCTCACATCACATCACTCCAACACTCTTTCTGTCATCACATCTCTGATTCTGATTCTTTTGCCTCCATCTTCCACTTATGAGAACTTTTGTAATTATATTGGTTCTTCCCAGATAATCCAGAATAATCACCCCATTTCATGATCCTTAACTTAATCACTTCTATAAAGTCTCTTTTGTAATGTAAGGTAACAAATTCACAAGTTTTATAGATTAGAATATGGACATCTTTTGGCGAAAATTATTCAGCTTACCACATCATTGTATAAAGCATTGTTTTATACAGTGGTGTACATTACCCTACTTCCTTTCCTCCCATTAAATCACCCAATGAATTACTATACACAAAGATTATTTTTAACAGAATGGTTACACATGGACAAAAAGAACAGTTGTTTTTCTTTAAAAATAATTTACCTCTCTGAATTTCTGTTTTCTTATAAGGTAAAATAACTAGGAAGCTTCTTAGATCCTTCTTTCCCTAAAATTTAACACACCTAATGTACCCTGCAATTTGATTAAAGCAAAATATGAAAAGTGTTCATTATAAAGTAGATTCAAGGCTTATGATCCAGAGCTTTCTATAGGTTTTTAAGGAAGGTCAGATCTTTGGATAAAAGACCTGCACTCTGCTTTTTCCACCAGAAAAGAAATGTACCAGTCTAATTATATGTGAAGTAATATAACCTAAACAGAACAAAACAGGCAATTGGGGAAAGGCCTAGGAATCACAGTAAGGATGAGAAAAGAGACAAAAGGCTGGCACAGGCTCAGTACTCAGAAGGAATACCTCCTAGCAGTTTTCCAAGGGGATCAACCAAGGTGCAGGTAAAAACCCCATCATCAAACACTTGCAAAGTCTTTCCCTGAGGTTATGCAATGGAAAAACAGACAGACAATGACTCAGAGCCTTAGCTGTGTGTGGGAGCCACTGAAACAAACTGTCAAAGGGGAAAGGTGGATTGCAACAGCTTCCACCAATGGTACTAAGGCAGTATACAAATAACGTGTAGGGTGGAGGCAGACGTTTTAGTCAAAAGTATTGTCAATGATCAAGTAAGTGCCTGCAGGACAGGGTGTGGGGATTCAAGCCCTATGTCCCCCGATAGAAGGTCCTTGGCTCTGCACAAGAAAGAATTCAAGAGCAAGCCAGAGTTAGAGACAGAGGAAAATTTATTAGAGAAGAAATAATACTCCACAGACAGAGATGTGGTCTCTTCTCAATGTCAGAGAACAAGACCCTGAATGTTAGAGAAATTGGGTTTATACCTGTTTTCTTTTCATGGTATGGGTATGCGGTGTTAAAGGCAAGGAGGCATAGTTGCTAGCAGTCTTAGCAGGAATCTTCCTATAGGTTCCCAGTGGTCTGTCTGTATGCTAATCAATCAGGTTCCCATGTCTAGCAGCATGTAGCAGGCACTGAATGTAACCTGATTTAATATTTAGTCAATTTGTGTAGTTCTCATGCCTCTTGTCTATATTATTACTAATCAGCATGTGAGTCTGATCGACTGAAAAGTTGTGGGAGAAGATGACTTCCCTGCTGCGACTTTGTCCACTGTCCAGGTACCATACTGAGAAACAGAGTTCACTGTGGCAAGGGGGCCAGGAAAATCTTCATTCTTGACCTGACCCATCACTTGAGATATTTTTTATCATGTCCCTGGCTTAAAGCTGATAGTGGGCAATAGGTTACATGTTGAAATAAGCAGGGAGCATGCCGGCCACACTTCATACTGAGTATCATGAAGAGGTCAAATTCATTTTGCCAGAGTTCTGTCAGAAACCATGAGGGAACACAGAGAGCAGAGCAAAGCATTGGGATCATTAGAAATGGAACCAATTGTTTAGCTAGAATAATTTGAACAGCATTGTTGAGGACAAATTTCCATGTAGAAGGATAGGAAAACCTCTCACTTTCATAATAAAGAGAGAAGGAGGTACAGAGAAATATTTTTGATGTTTATTTCTAATATAAGATTACAGAAAATTCTTATCAGCTTTCTGGTAGGTATGCCACATACCGTGTCAAATTCCTGGAACATGTGACTAAAATAATTTTCTTTCAAGTGGTTCTAATTTTTAGCATGTAGGTACTGGGATCAGTAGGTCATCTGAGCTATAAGTTTACTGAAGAATTTTGTGAAAAAAATTAGTAAAATCATTGGTAAGCCTGGATTGTTCTAACAATTTGACCAAAATAGTATACCTGCTATGTCTGACGGATATATTTAAAATGTCCTTTGATGTGAGAAAGATGGAAACAATACCGGTGATATAAATTAAACTCCAGACCCTCAAGCAAAGAATGGGCCTCCTCTGGCTTGCTTATTGACAGAATAACAGATTTCTTTTAGTTGGTCCTACTTTTGTGATTGGTTGTTTCTATATTTCATTCTTAGACTAGAGTTGGGTAGAATACGTGATTAGAGGCTTCCCCAATTTATGAGTATAATTGTAAGAAAGAACCTATTTTCTTTTCTAGAATTGAAAATCCCATGCAGAGGAGCTAGTGATGCAAAGTAGAGGGGATCATAGGAAAATCTTTCTGCCTTTTTAGTAGCATTAGCAGTAGTAGCAAAATCAAGCTTCTGGCTTGGCTGTGGCAGTGAACTGGTTTGCAGTAGTAGTTGCAACAAGACTAAATCTACAAGGTAGCAATGGTAGCAATGCTGGAGGTGATGGTGGTTGCCCCAAGATTGAATTCTTGGGAGTAGATGTGCAAGTCATACTGTTTAGTGTTCTTTGGCAACCTCAGAGACTACTTCACTGGATAAGTTTGGCAGCATGATTTGGGGCTTCATTCTTCACTATATAGTTCAAGGACTGGCTTTCCAGCCCTTCCGTTTATTTTGTAAGCTGCCTAATGCCCCTCTAATGGGTTCTTTTTGCTTGGGTTCTGCTAGACTTGTTTGCTGCTTGCAATTCAGAACCCGATGGATATTTCTGGAGACCTTGTTAAAATACAGATTCTATGGCCTAGACTTACAAATCAGAACATCTGGTATTGGGTCCCAGGAATCTAATTTTTTTAATGACCCTGAATCAATCAAGATAATTTTTTTTTCTTAGCAAGCAACAGAAAAGCAAATTCAAGCCAGTCTAAACAAACAAGGAAATGTATTCACTCATATAATTTAAAACTCTAAGAAGTATATATTCAGGCAGTACTGAATTTAGTGCTCAAGTAATGACTTCAGAATTTAGTTTCTCTGTTCACTAGTACTCTCTTCTATGGTGTTTTCTTCAGTCTAAAATTTTATAAGATTTTCCAGTCAAGATAGCAAAATAGGTAAACACTGTGTCTTGCATCCTCTCATGACCATCTCAAAATTACAACTAAACTACTGAACAGTCATCATTGAGAATCACCTGAAATCTAGCTGAACAGAAGTCCTACAACTAAGGACATATAGAAGAAGCCACCTTGAGAATGGTAGGAAGATTGGAGACTCGGAAAAAGTTGGTCCTGCACCTGCATTTAGCAGTTCAAAATTGGGACGAGAATATCAGCTTTAGAGGTCACCTTGGAAGAATGAGGGGTACCAGCTTCACATTAGGCTCTGCAGCCCAGGGTTCCAGTGTAGGGAAGAGTAGTCTCTACAAGTCTGGCTGTGAAAACCAGTAGAAATTGTGGCCAAGTGAGATGGAGGGCAGCTGGATGTCAGTAATGCATGGAATTACTGACAGAATCACTTGTTCTGAGCTCCAGCACAAGGGCAGCTGCTCAAAAAGTGCCAGGGACATACTAGAAAAAAACTGAGTTGTCTGGCTTCAGGGCAAGGACCAGAGAACAGCTTTTCTCCAGAAAAAGGTGCTGGCAGAATCCATTGCTTCTTTGTTGACACCTCACCTTTCCTGGTGTGCAGATCCAAGTGGCTGCCATATCTGAGTCTCCATCAACCTCGCCCTGGTGATTCCCTGAGACCTTGTCCCATCCAACTTGCAGTCCCATCTAAGCCGCTTATGGAGGCTTTTCCATACAAATAGTCTGTCTTGGCATATGCTGTGGAATTTCCTAAAATCTCTCAAAGGTTCACAAAACCCAAACAAGTATCATCTGGCCTCAGCATACCCTGTACCTCTTGCTGAACAGCTCCAAGCCTGACACTAGCTTCAGAACTCCTCGGTTCACAGCTTGTCCTCTCAATGCCCCACCAAGCTCAGCGTGAGCAGTGGCCATCTGTGGATTGCTTAGTGACATTTTTCAGGTGACCCTGGGCAAGGCACAGGCTATGGCTGAATTCACCCTGCAGTGGAACCCCTTTCAGGAGGCCCCAGGTCCAGCACATCCAGTGACCAGCTTCAAACTGAGCCTGAGCCAAAGGGCAGAATTAGCAGGCATTAGAACCCTGCTAAAGTGAATCCTGATTCCTAGGGTCAGCCTCTCACAAGCCAGTCCTCAATCAATCAGTCCCAGGGTCAATCCCTCCCATTAATGTGCAAGCAACAACCAATTCTCGCCTATAACAGGAAGGCACACACAACCCATACAAGGAACACACCTGGAGCACCCAGCTCAAGTGACCAAGGAAGACTGTCCTGCTGGGCCCCACAGGACACCTACAACATAAGGCCACTCTACTAAGACCAGGATACATAGCAGCCCTACCTAATACATAGAAACAAACCCAGGGAGGCAGTCAAACTGGGGAGGCAAACGTGTCCCAAATTAAAGAACAGAACAAAGCTCCAGAAAAAGAGACAAAATGGAGACAAGCAAATCTACCAGATGCAGAGTTCAAAACACTGGATATAAGGATGCTCAATAAACTTAGAGGAGGAGTAGATAAATTCAGTGAGAACTTTAACAAAGAGAAAACATAAAAGTGGAGATAGAAAATATCAAAAATGAACCAGTCAGAAATAAAGAATTTATTAGAGGGAATAAATAGTAGATTAGATAAAGCAGAAGATCAAATCATTGATTTAGAAAATAAGATGTGAGAAAACACCCAATCAGAACAGAAACGAGAAAAAATAATCCAAGAAAAATGAGAATAATTTAAGGGGCCTCTGGGACAACATCATTGTAACATTTGCATCATAGGAGTATCAGAAGGAGAAGAGAGAGGGCAAAGGATTGAAAACCTATTTGAAGAAATAATGATGGAAAACTTTCCCAACCTGTTGAAGAAAGGAGACATACAAGTGCAGGAATCAAACAAGATGAACCCAAGAGGCCCACACCAAAATACATTATAATTAAAATGCCAAAGGTTAAATACAAAGGAAGAATCTCAAAAGCAGCAAGAGAACTGCAGTTAGTTACCTACAAGGGAGCTCCCATAAGACTGTCAGCTGATTTCTCAACAGAAACTTTACAGGCCAGAAGGGATTGGCACAAAATATTCAAAGTGATGAAAAGCAAGCACCTACAACCAAGATTACTCTACCCAGCAAAGCTATCATTTAGAGTCGAAGGACAGATAAAGAACTTCCTGAACAATAGAAAGCTAAGGGAGTTCAACACTACCAAACCAGTTTACAAGAAATTCAAATGGGCATCATTAAGAAAAAGAAGAAGAAAAGATTTAAAAAAAATATGAAGAATAAAATGGCAATAACTACATATCTATCAAGAATTACTTTCAATGTAAATGGATTAAATGCTCCAACCAAAAGTTAAGGTGGCTGAATAGATAAGAAACAAGACCCTTACATATGATACTCACTTTAGATTGAAAGACACACAGATACTCACTTTAGATTGAAAGACACACAGAGATTGAAAGTAAAGGGATGGAGAAGATATTTCATAAAAATGGAAACAAACAAAGCTGGGATAGCAATACTAATCCCAGACAAAATAGACTTTAAAACAAAGGCTCTAACAAGAACCAAAGAAGGACCCAGTAATCCCACTTCTGGATATTTATCCAAACATATGGACATGTGAATCCATATGTTTATTGCAGCATCATTTACAATAGCCAAGGTATGGAGGCAACCTGGCTGTCCATTAATGGATGAGTGGATAAAGAAGAGGGGATACATATACAATGGACTGTTATTACTCAGCTATAAAACTAGGAATGGGGTCTTGCCATCTGCAACAACATGGCTGGACCTAGAAGTCATCATGCTGAGTGGAGTAAATCAGACAGAGAAAGACAAATGCCACGTGATTTCACTTACATGTGGAATCTAAGGAGCAAAATAAATAAACAAAATGGAAACAAACTCATAGACACAGAGAGCATTTTGATGGTTGCTGGATTTGCAGGAATAGCATTAAGGGATTGGGGAAATGGGGAGAGGATTAAGAGGTACACATTGGTAGTTACAAAATAGTCATGGGGGTATAGAGTATGGCTGTGGAATATAGTTAGTAGTATTGTAATAACTATGTACGGTGTCAGGTGGGTACTGGATTTATCAGGGTGATCACTTCATAACATATAAATGTCTAATCACTGTGTTGCACACATGAAACTAATATAATATTGTATGTCAACTATAATTGAAAATATTTAAGAAAATGGACAAAGGATATGAACAAACTCTTAACCAAAGAAGATAACGAATTGCCAATAAGCACATGAAACAACGTTCAACACCATTAATCATCATGGAAATGCAAAATGAAATGAAAACAAGGAAGTATTACATAGCTAGTGCAATAGTCAGAGTAAAAAATGGTTGACAGTATCAAGTATTGACAAAAATATGGAGCAACTAAAACTTCATACATTTCAGTAAAGTAATAATATAATTTGGGTACCAGTATTATATGGTTCTTTAACAGGAACCCCTTCATGTATATGATTGGATTGTGAAGATGTCTTCCGCCATCTGAGGTCCAGCATTTGAGATGAGGAGTGCTAATGATTACCTCCATATTGTGCCATGACAGTTTAGCATGTGTGATGACTATTGGTAGAACCTCCTCAAAATATCTCAGTAGCTCCTAGAAAATGGAATTGATATGGAGCATGACTTAAAAGTCAGGTCAGTGACCCGAGGGTCAGGACTCTGGATTCCATCTTTAGCTCTCCTAATGATTAGCTCTGACCTTGGGCAGATGATTCAGTCTATTGGATATCTTACCTGTAAATTGAGGATATTGGTTTTGACTCTAGATCAGTGGTTCTCAACCAGGAGAATAAGTTGATGATAAACATCATTTCTGACGTAAATATAAAATAAAATAAAATTTCAAATGGTTGCAAGGTAATGGTAGTAACTCCAGACTTTACATCCTCTCAGTTTGTGTCCTAGTGGACAGAGCACTTGTCTTTGTCTTAGAAACCATGGTTCTGATGGAGATCCATGTATGTAACCACTGCATGGCCAAAGGGATACAAAGCTCTAAGTAGTTGGCCCAAGTCTCCTGCCACCTTTGGAGCCCAGATTCTCTCAGGAGTAGATTTTTCTCTATTCACTTGGCTGATAATGTCAATTTTTATTAACCATCTTTCCTAAGGTCTATTTGACATTTTCATGCTTACAGTTGAGTTTTATACTCATTCACGCATTTATTCATGAATAAGTTGCATACTTCCTAGGCATTGTTCTAGGCAAAGGGGATTTAAAGTTGAATATAATATAGTTCTTATTTTAAAAGAACCTAGATTCTAGTGGGTGAGACACATAAGTAAACCACTATTTAAATCTATTTGATTTTTTACTCAACATCTATTGAATGCTTGGCACTATTCTAGTGCTGGAAATACAGCAGTGAATAAAATAAAGTACTTTGTCTTGATAGAATTTACATTATAATGGAATAAGACAGAAGATAAAGTAATAAAGAAACTGATATAGGAGATAGTGATAAGTACAATTGAAAATAGACAACTCCTCTCTGAGAGGGTGGCAGAGATGCGAAGGAAGTGAGGCACTGAGCATGTGGATATCCCCAGGGAAGAACATACTAGGCAGAGGAAACATCAATTATGAAGGGCCTGAGGCAGGACCATACTTTGCCAGAACTATAGTTGGAGCAGAGTGTTGAGGAGAGTTGCTAGAGATGAGTTCGGTATGTAGTGGCGGGCTAGATTATGTAGGGTCTTGCAAACCATTGTAATGTCTCTTTTATGGAAATAACTTGGGGATTCTGAGCAGAGAAGAGACATGAGACAACCTATTTTTTGAAGAATCACTGTGGCTGTTATATGAAGGGAGATAAGGATGGAATCTGGGAGATCAGTTGCGGGGGTCTGTTACAATAATCCAGGTGAGAGAGAATGGTGCTGACCAGGGTGATGAGCAGAAAGATAGATTTTGAAGGCAGATCTTATAAGATTTGCTGGTGGATTGAATGTGAGGTATGAGAGAAAGAGAGATTTGAGAATGACTCTAAGTTTTTGGCTTGCACAACTGGACGAATGAAATTATCATTTACTGAAAAGGGAAAGATTGCTAAAGGAATCTGGTAAGCTGCCTATTATACATTCGAGTGCATGTGTTAAGTTGGCAGTTGGATATTCTAGTCTAGAGTTCAGGGTAGAGCTTTGGGATCGGATGCATATTTGGGCTATGAGATTGATAATATCACCTAGGAAGTGAATATATAGAGCATAGAAAAGAGCACTCCAGGTTTTAGAGATCGGGCAAGCAGGAGAAGCAGCAAAAGGGATAGAGTAGTAGCTACAGTGAGGTAGAGGTGAAGCAAGAAAAGTGCTGCCTAGGAGTCAGGAGAAGAAAGTCTTTCAAGAAGGAAAAAAGCGGTAAATTGTATCAAATGTTACAACTGC
>NW_011888836.1:5192662-5200118 GCF_000151845.1 Pteropus vampyrus
GCATCATACCCATTCCCATGCTGTAATGTGTTCCATATGAAAAGGTCTCTCATGACCACACATTCCCATTCCACTATCCCTTCCCCCATTTCTCTGCTCTCCTTTATAGCAAGTCTCTTAGAAGAGCTGTCCCGTTACTATTGGAACACACTCCAGTGAGGCATTTGTCCTCTGATCCCACTAAAACCAATCTTATGGTTGGCAAAGATCTCTTTCTTGCCAAATTTGATAAACAATTCTTAATTTTCATCTTATCCTCTCAGTAGTATGTGACACAGTTGATTATTCCTTCTTTCTTGAAACACTTTCTTGTACTTTTTGACTTCCAGAACCTCATATTTTCTTTTTTCCTTCTTATCTCACCAGCCACTTCCTTTTCAGTCTCCTTCAATGGATTTTTCTATTTTAGTGAAATTGAAAGGGTGAAATACCTCAGAGCTGAGTCCTCAGCTTTCTCTTCTCTATTTGCTCTCCTCCCTAGGTGATCTCATCCAGAGTCATGGCTTTAAATAACATCTGGTCAAGTATATCTCTCAGAGAGTTCTTTCTTCTCCATGACTCTCTTACTCTGCTTTGTTTTTCTTCATGGCAATTATCACTACTTGAAATTTTATATATATATATTTTTAAAACTTATTTACTTATTGTCTGTCTTTCCCATGAGAATGTCTGTTTTCTTCTCTGTTCTACCCTCAGCAACCAGAACAGTGCCTGGCTCATAATAGGCTCTTAAAATATTTAACAAATGTATGTTCTGAAGAGGCTTCCCTAGCTTTTTTTTTCTTATTCTGAACTTCTCAAAGATAGGAATCATTAGTCTCTAGAATGAAAAGATATGAGCCAAGAAAAGACATCTGGGGAGTATAGATATTTAAGAGGCAAGCAAGGAAAAGTCTTCTGAAAAGGAGGTCAAGAATTAATACAGAGAAAGAAAGCGGGGCTCTATGAGGCCAACATAAGCAAAATTTCAAGCTAAAGAGTCAAGATAAAGACAGAAAAGTATTAAGTTGGTTAAGGAAAGGACAAGTGTGATTTCATAGGTAAGTGAGAAATTTTTATTTTGGAGTTTGAGAAAAGCAAATAACAAAGGAGAGTGTGAAACCTTAATCTAGCTGATAGGACTCTGCTTGGAGGGAGAGGTGGTACTGGATGTTAGAAGTGGTGTTTGGGATGAGAAATGAGGTACTGTCGTAACAAATACCTAAACATATGGAAGTGGCTTTGGAACTGGGCAATAGGTAGAGGCTGAAAAAGTTTTGAGGTGCATGTGAGAACTATGCATATTAAGGAAAATTCTAGTGTGAGCTCAGAAAGAAAGGAGGAGAGCTGGAGAGAAAGCTTTCATCTTCTTAGAGAATACATAAATCATCATGAGCATAATGTTGGTAGAAACAAGGACATTAAAGAAACAAGGACATTCTGGTGAGGTGTTAGATGGAAACGAGTAACATGTTACTAGAAACTAGAGGAAAAGAGATCCTTTTTATAAAGTGGCAAAGAACTTGGCTGCATTGTGTTTATGTTCTAGTGTTTTATGGAAGGTAGAACTTGCAAGCAAGGAAATTGGATATTTAGCTGAGGAGATTTCTAAGCAAAGTATTAAAAGAGTGGTGTGGGTTCCTCCTGACTGCTAATAGTAAAATATGAGAAGAGAGGCATGAATTGAAGAAGGAATTGCTAAACAATTCCAGAACCAGAACTTGAAGGTTTGGAAAATTTTAGCCTATCTACTTTGCAAAAAATGAGAAATAAATTTATGTTGTTTAAGCCACCCAATCTACGCTATTTTGTTATTGTGTTCCAAACAGACAAAGACAGATTTTTGGTAGCCAGTAACACTTGGAGAAGTGCACTGTGCAACATAGTCTCCTAGATGTTTTTCTCCTCAGGATTCAGTTCAAGGTTTTGCTCTGAATCTAAACAGTCTGGGACCTGGTTCTTCAAAAGATTGAGTCTCGCACTTGGCCCTTTCTAGGTAATAATTGTCAAGATAGTTCATTTTCTCATTTCCAGAGGGGAGGAAGTTCTTCTGGGACAAAGGGATATAGTCTGAGTGAAAGCCTATTTGGCCCACTTTCTCTGCCTGACTCAGAAAGATCTTGCATTTCTGCCTCAGAGGAAGGTTTTTAAGCATAGAAATGTGGAAATGGACAGGTAATTCAAGGGCCTCAGGGTAAGGTAAATGTGCCAAGGCTACCCAGAGGTGGGGGTTTATAAGAGGCAGAAAGACATCCTGAGGACAAGTTTATACAAGAATGCTCAGGGAGGGACATAAAAGGAGGTGAGGCAAGAAACCTCAAGATTAACTTGGCATCTTAGAAAGCCTTTTGAAAAAATCTCCAACTAGAGGCTGTCAAATAGCCTTCCTGTGCTGTCCTCAGATGCTTGCACTTGCCCCAAAACTGCTTCCTTGCTAGATGTGCAACTTGAACCAGTCTTTAGATATTCAACCTTGGCAGTATTTGAAGTAAACATTTCTTGCTTAGAACTGCCCCTGGGTCAGAGGGAAGACTCTCACAAGCAGGTACTGGCATGGCTAATGCAGAGCTGTGGCCCTTCCAGGTAATATTTTGAGGAGAAAAGCAGAGTGATTTCCTTTCTTTTAGACATCCTTTCCCCCACCCCCACTATGAACAATTTTGGAGGTTCTGTTGAAAAAACAGATTAAATGTTCAGTTCTCTGTGTTACTTGTCTATTGAGATATATAAAGCTTCTAAAGCAAGTGATACCTTTGAGAGAAAGTTATAAATTAGTAAATCTACTAGGCAATTGTTCTTTAATTTGTGTTACACTTTCCACTAAAGCAGCTAAAGATCCTCTATTTAACAACAATTTTCTTTAAAAAACATTAATAGGTTCATATATCTAAAACCTGCAAGAGCTTATGCTTTTGCTAAAAGAGAAGTATTATTTAGCCTTTATGAGGCATCTACAAAATCCTTAATGAAGATAAGTATGTCCCATTGGCTAGCTCCAAAGATGAAGCAAGAAATTTTAACAATATTTTTATAAACATAGTTTTTACCAATGTGGCAACATTTTGTCCATATCGCTTGTTACTATTTGGAGGTATTAACTATTAATGCACCTTAGTTTGATAAAGAACAACTGCCATTTGTTAATGTGTTTACTGACAAAAAAGAATCCAGATAGTGTCTTTTAATGCAGAGGACAATTAAACCTTGTTTAAGAAATAATGCCTAGCAAAGCAAATTAAAAGCGGGAATGTTAGACAATCTTGTAGTATCAAGCAGAATGGTGTGCTTGCAGAATTCTTGCCACCTAATTGACAGGTTCTAATTGGGCTAGAATGATTTACTGTTGGATACCATACAGGATAATGGAGACAATATGAATTTCAGAGAACGGATAAGTTTATGGTACATGTACAAGAAATCTACTACTTGAAACATGATTTTTACATGAAACATGAGGAAATATATCAGTTAACAAACTAAAAGAATAGTCTTACAAGTAGTCTTGTTCTTTTAATTCATGGTTCTCCAAATGTGATCTCTCTACCAGCAGCATCAGCTTCACTTAGAAATGGAGATTCTCAGGCCCTACTCAGCCCTACTGAACAGAAACTCTAGGGCTGGGGTCCCATAGTCTGCATTTAAAACAGTTCTCCTGGTGATTCTGATACATGCTAAAGTTTGGAAACCACTGTCTTGAACTCAAATCAGTACTCGGGCCAACAGTACTTTTTCAGTTCTATAATTACCTAGGAGTCTCTATGTTGGGAGATCTTGGGATATCAAATGTGACTGGTCAGGTTTTCTATAGATAAATATTTTGTTTGGATAGATAGGCAACTGATGATAAATTTTCCATTAATTAGCTCATTCATCAAATGTTTTCTGAATGCTTACAGTCTAGGCATTAGTGACCTGCTGTTAGTAGTTTTAGTTAGAATAATAGAGTCAGAAATAAATTGAAGTGTTTAAGAAGTGAGTCAGAACTGAGCAAAAGGAGATTGTGAGTTTAGACAGAGCTTTAAGAAATTTGATTTTGAAGGGGAATAAGGGAACTGATACTATAGGAGGTTATTTATATTTGAAGAATGACTTGGCCTTGATGGGAAAGAGTTAGAAGGAGAAGAGTTTGAAAATTTTTGAGTGACAGGAGACAGGTGAAAGGCTGAGGTTACTAAGAAGGCTGGAGGAAGTGGGTTCCAGAATATAGAGGAAGGTTTAGTCTTAGACAGGAGGAGCTGGAGGGAAGAATTCTGAAGTTTTGAGTTTTTTCCATAACCATAGAGAGATAGGAACAATCCTTTAGGAAACAGTATATTTTATAGTGATAAAAATCTTTAGCTGAAGTTTAGCAGTTATTTTAGTGTGCTTTAGTTTCTCTTCTTTTAAAATCAGTGATAGATTTAATGCCTTTTATAAAAATGTAGCATGTATAATGTGATTCTATTTCAATAAATTTTAATCAATATGCTAATATAGCTATCATTTATCTAATTTACACGTCTATATGTATTTGTGCATGTGGAGATATCTAGGATGATGCTCAGATTTTTGGAATGATGGTCACTTAATACAAAAATGATTATTTTTGGATGGCAGATTTTGAGATGATTGTTTTATTTTTTTCTTTATACTTTTTGTATTATATAAATTTCTTTAATAAGCATTATTTAAAAAACTGACCTATGTTTATTTTAATAAATTAAGAATTTATAGAAAAGCACAGTAAAGAAAATATCACCTGTAATGTACCAGCCAGAGGTAGTTATTATTTTGTCACATATTCTTTCAGACTTTATCCTGAATATATATACATGGTCACATACAAGTACAAACATTATTTTTAAATAGATAGAGGTCATATTTTTCACATTTTTTAAAAAATGCACTCATTTGGTATATTGTGAACATCTTTTACTGTCAATAAATGTAGATCCACACCATTACTTTTTTGAAATAGCAGCATTTTATCTATCTATCTATCTATGTATCTATCTATCTATGTATCTATCTATCTATGTATCTATCTATCTATCTATTTTCTTTCTTTCTTTCTTTCTTTCTTTCTTTCTTTCTTTCTTTCTTTCTTTCTTTCTTTCTTCATAATTTATTTCTTTTTTATGGTGACATTGGTTAACAAAATCCAATAAGTTTCAGCTGTATACTTTAACAGTAAGGCATATATATATTTACACTGTGTGTTTACCTCCCATAGTTAGATTTCTTTCTGTCACCACATATTTGACCCCCTTTACCCCATCAACCTCCTCCCTTCCTCCTACATTCTGGTAACCACTAGTCTTGTCCATGTCCATGAGTCTCTGTTTGTCCTGTTCATTTGTTGCTTTTAGGTTTATATCCCACATATAAGTGATATTACGTGATTTTCAACTTTTTCTGTCTGGCTTATTTCGCTTAACATGATTATCTCGAGGTTCATCCATGTTGTTGCAAATGGCAGTATTTCATCTCTTCTTATGGCTGAGTAATAATATTCTATTGTGTAAATGTACCACAGCTTCTTTATCTAATCATCTATCATAGGTCACTTTGGTTGCTTCCATGTCCTGGCCACTGTGAATAGTGCTGCTATGAACATCAATGTGCAAATATCTTTTCGGATATGGGTTTTCAAGTCTTTGGGGTAAATGCCTGGTAGAGGGATGGCTGGATCATATGGTAGATCAGTTCTTAGTTTTTTGAGGAACCTCCATACTGTTTTCCATAGTGGCTGTACCAGTTTGGAGTCCCACCAGCAGTGTATGAGGGTTCCTTTTTCTCCACATCTTCTACAACACTTCACACCATTTATTTTATACATTCCACTGTATGTCTATGCCATAATTTATTTTACAAGTTACATAAAGAGAAACATTTAGAATGTTCAATAGTTTTCGTTATTATAAAAACAATTCTAGATAAATAGTTGCACTCATATATATTTGTGTATATATGTACTGAACCCACATATACTTATACTCATATATATTTTAATTATTTACTAAGGTAAGTTCCCCAAAGTAGAATTTCTGGTTTTATTTTTTATTTTTTAAATTTTTATTTATTTTTTTGGTAGATCTTTTAAAATTTATTTTAATTAATTTCAAGTATATGGTACATTGGTTATACATCTATATAGTTCATAAAACGATCCCCCCAATTACTCCCTCCCTCCCCTAACCTTCCACATAGCCAACATATTAATGCTAATTGCATTCCCTATGGCATGCTCCCCATCCCCGTGACCATCTATCAACTACTAATTTGTACTTCTTTAACCCTTCACCCCATTCTCCCAGCCTCCCAACCCCCACTCCCCTCTGTCCATCACCAAATTGTCCACTATATTTGTGTCTGTTTTTGATTAATTTGTTCTTTTTATTCCTTAGATTCCACATATAATTGATATCATATAGTGTTTATCTTTCTCTGTCTGACTTAAATAACTTCTAGGTTCATCAAAGCAATATCTTTTTCTATCCCCTAACTTTTAGTCTGTGTGTGTCTTTTAATCTGAAGTGAGTCTCTTATAGGCAACATTGTAGGGGTCTTGTTTTCCTTTCCATTCATCCACTCTGTCTATTCACTTAATTCTTTTTCATTTGAGGTGCTTATTGATAGGAATGTAGTTGTTACCATTCTTTATTCCTGTTTTTGATACATGATTTTTCTTCTTAAAGAAGTCCCTCCAACATTTCCTATAATACTGGCTTGGTGGTGATAAATTCCTTTAGCTTATTTTTGTCTGGCAAGCCTCTTTATCTGTCCTTCAACTCTAAATGATAGCTTTGCTGGATAAATTATTCTTGGTTGTAGATCCTGGGTCTTTATCCTGTCGAATATTTTTTGCCAAGCTCTTCTGTCCTGCACAGTTTCTTTTGAGAAATCAGCTGTCAGTCTTATGGGTGTTCCTTTATATGTAATTATCTGTTTTCTTCTTGCTGCTTTTAATATTTTTTCTATGTATTTAAACTTTGGTATTTTAATTATGATGTATCTTGGTGTGATCCTCTTTGGATCCCTGATCTGGGGTTGTATGTCCATTTCCTTCACCAGGTTAGGGAAGTTTTCCATCATTATTTCTTCAAACAGCTGTTCAACATTTTGATTTTCTTCAGTTACATCAATCAGACAGCTATTTGGACCCTTAATCGTGCTTCATATACTCCTTAAATTATTTTTATAGTCTTGGCATCTTATCTCTTCCCATTCTGATTGCATGTCCTTGGCTTTTCCATCCTCTAGATAGGGCATTTGATCCTTTTCTTTGTTCACTTTGTTTAGTCCATTTAATATACTTCTCATCTCTGATAATATGTTCTTCATTTCAGACTGGTTCCCTTTATAATTTCCATTTTTAAGCTTTTTTTATTTCTTTGTTGAAGTTCTCACTGAATTTATCTACACTTCCCAAAAGTTCATTGAGTATCTTTATATCCAGTATTTTGAACCCTGCATTTGTTAGATTGACTCCATTATA
>NW_011888836.1:5200168-5201317 GCF_000151845.1 Pteropus vampyrus
TTTAGTCCATTTAATATACTTCTCATCTCTGATAATATGTTCTTCATTTCAGACTGGTTCCCTTTATAATTTCCATTTTTAAGCTTTTTTTATTTCTTTGTTGAAGTTCTCACTGAATTTATCTACACTTCCCAAAAGTTCATTGAGTATCTTTATATCCAGTATTTTGAACCCTGCATTTGTTAGATTGACTCCATTATACCTGGATCTGTTCTGTTCTCTCATATGGTTTCTGCTTCTTTGTCCTTCCAATTTGGCTGTCTTTCAGTGTCTGTTTCTATGTACTAAGCAAAGCCCCTAAGTCTCCTGGTCTTATCAGTGTGGTACAGTGTGGATTTGTGTAGTAGGTGTCCAGTAGCACAGTCCTGAGAGGGGTTCAGCTACAGCCCAAATTTAGCCCAAGCCTGTGCCCCTCCAAGGCCACCTGTTAAGATTCAGCAAGCAATCCACAGATTCTGTGCTTATAGTTGCCTCAAAAGGCCACACCAGAAAACGAAGCCAGCTGCCTCCAGTGTGAGTCTAGGTGCTGCTCAGCAAGGAGCACCTGACTTGGGGAGGATATACCTGGATATGGCTTGGGTGGGGCCATGAGTTGGGGGAGGCAGGGTTTCAGGAACTCCTCTGGGCAGTGCGACCTCTTTTATCCAGTTTGATGACGTTTCTGCTATAGCAGCACTGAGTCCATGCACTGGGAGGGAGGAGGGCTCAACAGAAGAACAATGGATACCACCGACACTTCTGTACAGAGTGAGTCTTGTCTTGGCCCTCACTCCGACAATGTCTCCTTGTAAGTCCCTGGTGCCCCCTGCACGCAGCTGAATGGGCACTGGTGCTCAGAGTGAGCAGGTCCATCTCTGCGAAAATCAGCTCGAGACCAGGCCGCCCCGCGTCCTTGCCCCATCCTACCTTCTGCCGTTGCAAGTTGCTTTCTTGGATTTCTCCCTAATTGCATGGCTTGTTCCTCTAGATCCCAGGCAATTTTTCTTTGCTGCTGATCCTTGTTTCTGCCACAACTTTGATTTGGTTGTCAGAGTGATGAACAGTCTCTATCATCTATGCCATTTTTTTCCTCTCCTCTTGGATTTATTTTTTAAGTTTATTTAAATTTGTTTTTTATTTTTACTTTTTTGTTGGGTACTTTTAATTTTG
>NW_011888836.1:5201367-5201746 GCF_000151845.1 Pteropus vampyrus
TATGCCATTTTTTTCCTCTCCTCTTGGATTTATTTTTTAAGTTTATTTAAATTTGTTTTTTATTTTTACTTTTTTGTTGGGTACTTTTAATTTTGCAATAATTTCTCATTTACTTATTTATTATTAAGTTTATTGGGGGGTGACAGTTAACAAAATTACGTAGGTTTCAAAAAAAATACAATTCAGTAATAGTCATATGTATATTGTGTTATATGTTCATCACTCAAAGTTAAATTTCTTTCCATCAGCATATATTTGACTCCATTTACCTTTTTCTATCTTCCCCCTTTCTCTTTGGTAACCACTAAACTGTTGTCCATGTCCATGAATTTCTGTTTATCTTGTTTGTTTGTTTCTTTCAGTTTTATATCCCATGTAT
>NW_011888836.1:5201796-5204071 GCF_000151845.1 Pteropus vampyrus
CCATGTATGAATGAAATTGTATGGTTCTCAACTTTTTCAGTCTGACTTATTTTGCTTAGCATGATTATCTCAAGATCCATCCATCTTGTCACAAATGGCAGTATTTCATCTTTTCTTATGGCTGAGTAAAAACCCATTGTCTATATTACCACATCTTCTTTATCCAATCATCTATCGCAGGACAGTTTGATGGTTTCCATATCTTGGCCCCTGTGAATTTTTTAGGTAGATACCCAGAAAAGAGATTGTTGGGTCATATGGTAATTCTATGTTTGATTTTTTGAGAAAACTCCATACTGTTTTCCATAGTGTCTGTACCAATTTATATTCCCACCAGCAGTGTATAAAGGTTCCTTTGTTCCCCACAAACTTTCTGACACTTATTACTTGTCTTGTTGATGATAGCCATTCTAACAGGTGTGACGTGATATGTCATTGTGGTTCTGATTTGCATTTCCCTAATAGCTAGTGAAGTTGAGCATCTTTTTATATATCTGTTGGCTATTTGTATGTCTTCTTGGGAGAAGTGTCTATTCAGGTCCTCTGCCCATTTTTTTAATTGGATTGTTTGTTTTTTTGTTGTTGAGTTGTATGAGTTCTTGGTATATTTTGGATATTAGCCCCTTATCAGAAGAGTTGTTTGCAAATATCTTCTCCCATTCAGCTGGTTGCCTCTCTGTTTTGTTGATGGTTTCTTTTGTTGTGCAGAAGCTATTTAGTTTTATATAGTCTCATTCATTTATTTTTGCTTTTACTTCCCTTGGCTTTGAGGTCAAGTTTACAAAATTCTCTCTAAAATCAAGGCCCATTAGTTCTTATGTTTTCTTCTATGCAATTTATTGTTTCAGGTCTTATATTTAGGCCTTCAATCTATTTTGAGTTGATTTTGGTGTATGATGACAGATAGCAGTCTAGTTCCATTCTTTTGCATGTGGCTTTCCAATTTTCCCAGCATGATTTTTTGAAGAGGCTTTCTTTTCTCCATTATATGTTTTTGGTTCCTTTGTCAAAAATTATTTGCCCATATATACAGTGGTTTATTTCTGGGCTCTCAATTCTGTTCCATTGGTCTGTGAGTCTGTTTTTCTGCCAATACCATGCTGTTTTGATTATTGTTGCTCTGTAGTATAAAGAATTTCTGGGTTGAGATCTACAGTTTTTTGGGAAGAGGGGGAAGCAAACTGCATTTGTGTGTGTGTGTAACCAGGCATCAAGCAATATATTGTAGACTTTTCCACTAAAAAGAAAGAGTGAGTGTGCATATACTGGGGTCTGAGAGTAAGTCTTCAAATGCCTAGTTGCAAGTGTGAGTTGTCTTTGATTTTTATATTTCTCTTCGAAATTCATACTGATTGGTGCACTCTATTTTTAAAAGTATAAACATAACGTGTTATGTCTTTAGATTTTTGAGTAAATTTGACATTCCAAGGAAGTTTGTCAAGGATATCATGTTGCTTATGTGACCCCCATTACACTGCCCTATTTTTTGTTTGAAAAGCACACAAAAGTGATAAATTAACAAAAGTTAATTGTTAATTAAGGAACAGCTGTCAACCCAACATTGGTCTATGTTAGCATAAGGAATTACAAAGAAGTTGAGAACATAGTCCCTGACTTTGAATTTATTCGTTTCTCTTTAAAAAGCTCATCAAAGAATTATACTTAACTTGATAACCAGCGAGGCTAAAGTCTATGATAAATTTGCTTGGCAGGATGTAAAGTATACTGGTATTCATCGAACACCTCCAGGGGCTAGCCAATGGGTTTGTTTTGGACTCTGAGGTATTATCATTAGCATTTGTAGCATTTTAGACTCTGAGAAGGGGTTCAGGTACCCTACTGGCAAGAGGACTGTGTTATGAAGATGGAAGTTTTCAGACTTTCATATTTGGGACAAGGATAGTAGAAGGATGTAAATGAACTAGATCCTAAATGAACCAGGATTTCCAATTCAGTAGACTTTTTGAGGTACATAATATTAAACACTTAAAATTAAGGAGAGTGAGGAAAACGTCGATAGTAAAGGCTCTTACCATGGGTATAAAAGTCACATTCAGAGCTTATTCTGTCTGTTGCTGATTAACGTTTGGGTCTCCATCTCCTTTTCCTTACGGCGACCCTAATGTTTAAGAGTATCCCAAGAACAATGTAGGTATATATACTTGCTGAATAAATAAATATATGCTCTGAATAATGAATCAAGGGCATTAAATTGTATTTAGCACTTTGCACTTAACTAAAAGAGCTAAGGTATGCTCCTTAGTTTCAAGAAGAC
>NW_011888836.1:5204121-5240363 GCF_000151845.1 Pteropus vampyrus
AGTCTAGTTCCATTCTTTTGCATGTGGCTTTCCAATTTTCCCAGCATGATTTTTTGAAGAGGCTTTCTTTTCTCCATTATATGTTTTTGGTTCCTTTGTCAAAAATTATTTGCCCATATATACAGTGGTTTATTTCTGGGCTCTCAATTCTGTTCCATTGGTCTGTGAGTCTGTGTTTCTGCCAATACCATGCTGTTTTGATTATTGTTGCTCTGTAGTATAAAGAATTTCTGGGTTGAGATCTACAATTTTTTGGGAAGAGGGGGAAGCAAACTGCATTTGTGTGTGTGTGTAACCAGGCATCAAGCAATATATTGTAGACTTTTCCACTAAAAAGAAAGAGTGAGTGTGCATATACTGGGGTCTGAGAGTAAGTCTTCAAATGCCTAGTTGCAAGTGTGAGTTGTCTTTGATTTTTATATTTCTCTTCGAAATTCATACTGATTGGTGCACTCTATTTTTAAAAGTATAAACATAACGTGTTATGTCTTTAGATTTTTGAGTAAATTTGACATTCCAAGGAAGTTTGTCAAGGATATCATGTTGCTTATGTGACCCCCATTACACTGCCCTATTTTTTGTTTGAAAAGCACACAAAAGTGATAAATTAACAAAAGTTAATTGTTAATTAAGGAACAGCTGTCAACCCAACATTGGTCTATGTTAGCATAAGGAATTACAAAGAAGTTGAGAACATAGTCCCTGACTTTGAATTTATTCGTTTCTCTTTAAAAAGCTCATCAAAGAATTATACTTAACTTGATAACCAGCGAGGCTAAAGTCTATGATAAATTTGCTTGGCAGGATGTAAAGTATACTGGTATTCATCGAACACCTCCAGGGGCTAGCCAATGGGTTTGTTTTGGACTCTGAGGTATTATCATTAGCATTTGTAGCATTTTAGACTCTGAGAAGGGGTTCAGGTACCCTACTGGCAAGAGGACTGTGTTATGAAGATGGAAGTTTTCAGACTTTCATATTTGGGACAAGGATAGTAGAGGGATGTAAATGAACTAGATCCTAAATGAACCAGGATTTCCAATTCAGTAGACTTTTTGAGGTACATAATATTAAACACTTAAAATTAAGGAGAGTGAGGAAAACGTCGATAGTAAAGGCTCTTACCATGGGTATAAAAGTCACATTCAGAGCTTATTCTGTCTGTTGCTGATTAACGTTTGGGTCTCCATCTCCTTTTCCTTACGGCGACCCTAATGTTTAAGAGTATCCCAAGAACAATGTAGGTATATATACTTGCTGAATAAATAAATATATGCTCTGAATAATGAATCAAGGGCATTAAATTGTATTTAGCACTTTGCACTTAACTAAAAGAGCTAAGGTATGCTCCTTAGTTTCAAGAAGACCTATAATATCAAGGATGATACAGAAAATGTTTGCTTGTGAATCTTAAGCAAAACAGGAGGCTTTTTTTGAGTTCTGAGCTGTCTCCCTGTAGCTCGGTCCTGGGTTTTTGCCATTGCATTCCTTGGCTCTGGCTGTAGAGTGTCTCTAGCAAGGAAGGTATTCTGTGTCTTTTTTAAAAAATCTGTCTTGATCCCATACTGAGATCCCTGGTGTTTGCCTAGTTTCCATGCTTCATGTGCTACTTGGGAAGCTCTTGATTTCGAACTCATATTCTCCAAAGACAATACTGATGTTTCGTTTGACACATGCATACTTGTATTCCTCCATAAAGAGGTGCCTGTTACATTGCTCTGACCTGAAGCTATGTAATATTATCACATGACTCCCTCACTCGTGTTCTCACCAAGGTAGAAGACTAGGTCTCCTTATTGCAAAATATCTTTGCCCAAATTATCATCCAGGACTGAGTTGAAGAACTGGTAGGGCAAAGGGCAAGGCATAGAGTCGCACCGATGTGCAATAAGTTACACTGCCTTTGATTTGTTTTATTTATTTAAGTGACCAGAATTGGATTAATCATAGTCCTTGGTTCATAAAATACTACTGTCATTGTTTCATAAATGGCTCTTTTATTTATTTTAATTGTTTATTTATACTTTTAAATAAATCATAATGAACAATGAATTCACTACTGCTCAAGAACTAATATATCACCAAAAAAACACAAAAATCTACCTGTGTATTTCTTTTCTGTTTATTTAATTTTTAATTTCTCCTTATAACAATGAGACTTTTGGCAGCTAGGAGGTAAAATGGATATATTTACTTAAATATAATCTAGTCTAAAAAAAATTTTTTTAAAAGTTCCTTCAGGCACCAAACTTCTGGGTGCAGCCATTCACAAAGACAACTTCATGAGTTATAGAATGGAAACTAAAGACCTGGTGTGGAAATTCCATCAGGCAGAGGTATGACTAAGAGTTGGAACAATTATTATTTTGACCTTACTTTACAGGGCCACATCGATGTGGTATCGCAAGGATGCTGCCTGACTGCTCCAGCATCTACAAAGGACAAAAACAGTAAACGCTGGCATGTGTGTTTAGTCATACAAATAAGTGAGTTACTTAAGAGTAAGAGATGCTTTTAATGTTTACAAATTAGAACTATTTTCTCCTGTAATCCAATTCAGGGGAGGTATGATTCACGCGAATCTTCTTTAATATTTCTTATGACACGTGCTGGTTGGTGAGCTGCTAGTAACTCAGATCAGACTTTCTTTTTTTCTTACATTTCTAAACATATTAGACAGGTCGATAAAGGAGCTCTTTAGTTTAGTGATTTAGTTGTTTGTTTATCTGAACCAGCAGAGGAATTTTTTTCCCCTGCAGCTGGCTATAGTCTTATGTTCTTGCCTGAACATGCCTGGATCTGGCAGAAAAATTCTGTCTTATTTTACAAAGCACTTCTCCATATTGTCACTCCTCCAGGACTGGTGACTTTCTAGTTTAGAAGATTTCACTCAGGCTACAGCTTTTCTTGAAGATGAAAATTACATGACAATTTCTGTAGAATTATAGATGAATTCTCTCCTTGGCAAAGTAGCTAATTATAAATAATTTGGGAAGAAAGAATCCCATGATCATTCTTAATCTAAAGTAGTATTTACCCTTTATATTTTCAAGAAGTACAGTTATTAATAATCGGGATTTACTTATTTGGATTTACATGTATAAAAACATCTATTCAAAATGAGGTTTAGTTAGCATTTCACCTTTACTGGAGTATCCAAAAGCTCAAGATCAGGCTGTTAGCACCACCTAGTGTATCACGCAGGCATAGAAATACAAAGTCAAACTCCAGGAAAAGCATCTAAAAAGTTTTTTTTGATCTTTGGGGAAGTTCTAGGTAAGGCCATCTGGGACTAATTTCTTTGTGACTCATACACTCAGCTTCAATATTTTTTACAAAGTTGAAAATAGGGAACAGGAGACAATATATCAAAGAAAAGAGTAAATGAGGATGTGAGGGCGATCTGGCTGCGACATCTGTCACCCCATTGATCGCCAAGGTTGATTCGGTTGGCTAGACGGGTGTCCTCTTCCTCCCTCACCACTCCATGTGTGTCCCTCCCAAAGCTGCATGCTCTGTCGAAGAGGATGACCTTCCTGATAAAGGAGAGGACCGTTTTTCGGTCAAGGGTATATGAGTAGCTGCACTCCCCTTCTAGAACCTCCAAACAAGCTCTCAACGTCCAGTTGTAGGAGAACATAGGGTGGTCAAGCTTCCAAGACTCCAGACACATCCAAATGAGGCGCTGCATGTGGCGGTCTGCCTTTCTTAAAAAAAAAAAAAAGAAAGAAAGTAAATGAGCACCAAGATTATGTGGAAAGATATGTGTGGGGAGATTGGAGAAGGGAATTAGCATTTGTTGAATACCTACTGTGTACCAGAGTATGTACTTTGCTTATGTTTTCTTGAAGGAGGGAGTGGAATTGGGGTTTTCTCCCACCAAATTTTCTTTGGGGAAAATGAATGATACAATGGGCTGATGTTGTTATGTGACTTCAGATCCTTTCAAAACTTGCTAAGTCTCTGTTGAGAGACAATTTTACATTAGTCTCTTGCACATCTAGTGAACAGAGGCACTGACAGCCTTTTGTTCCAGACAATGTTTACAAGGGCGTATTATAGTGAACAGTCTTGGAAAATAGACACGGTTTCTCCCTCCAGAACAGAGGTTTGCTTTTGTCCAGCGTTAAAAAGATAAATTCTCCCCTGAGAGAAAAGGTTGGACAGGATTGCTTATAGCCCAATATAAGATTTGGATTTCCTAAGCCTGGGTTTCTAAGCTGTGATGCAAACCCACAGTGTGCACGGCAGCCATCTGGGCATCCCCGGTTTGCACCTGTGGGATCTGAGAGGCAAAGGAAACCAATGCAAATATGAAACTCATGTTGCTTGCTGTGGCTTGAGTAATAAAGTTCTTTTCTCTGATCCAGGAATCTTGTATCTTTTGGCCACATCCATGAAACTGTGGCTGGCTAACTTGCTAGTCTGCAAGTAAAGTAAAATCTCAGACCCTTTGCAATTCTTGTCAGTCACCACCCCAAGTGACCACCCAATTGCTAGATGCCTGGTTCTTACACTCACCATCCCCATCCTCCAGGAGGAGGGTATCCCAGTTCACTATGCCCTTGCCCTGCCTAGAGTCTTGCCCCATTTTAAGAAAACCAGATATTCAGAATAATCCAAATATTAAAAATTGAAACCAATAGATGATTAGGCACACAATATATAACATTTGTATTACACTTCGCAGTTCACATATGTAATTATCTAACACTGGAATTTCAGGGACTGATTTTTTTTATAGGTTTAATACAGTTTTAATGTTTATAGCATGATGAATTTCCAGACTCGCTAGAAGTGTTTATTATGTTTAGCATAAAAAATCCTGAGAAGTTAAATTCATTTCTACTGAGCCAGGTTTTCCCAAAGATATCATAGTTGTTTTTGTTTACATGAATCTGAAAATCACTCTCAAACTTTAGGACTACAGTGGAGGAGTGGGTTAGTTGTGTGTCAGAGTGTGTTTGTTAAAATGTAGATTATTCAGTTTCATCCCCAAATATTTAATTCTAATCTGGGCTGAGATCCAGAATTCTTCATTTTCAAATGTAACTTGGGGTAGATTCAGATACCTGTGTCTTGAGAATCACATTTTGAGAATGCTCTTGAGGCATAAAAGACTCTAGATAAACAAAAGACTTGTGAGATACAAATAATTTGTGCAACCGTGGCCTCTGAAAATAAGAATGAATTACTTTTTTATTAGGTTCCTGTGGCCTTTGTTGTAAGGATAAGTGAGCGCCACCTGGGTGTAGGGCTCCTTGTGATTGCCTAGTGCACAGGATAGTAAACAGTGGCTGAAGCAGTTATACATTTTTTTTTATTCACTCCAATTACTGAGTACTAGCTATGTGCGGCAATACGCCTATTTCTTGACATGGTTTCATTTTCACATCCATTGCTCATTGTTTCCAATTCTTGTAATTGAGTTTTTATGAACAGGGCTTGAAATCTCAGAGGATGTAGATTTAGTCTTTCTTTATCCAACTCAAAAACATTTCATTGGGCACTCACGAAAACCCATAAGATAAGTCAAAAACTGATATTATCCTCATTTTACAGATGTGAAAACTTTAGAGCAAAGAGATTAAATGACTTGCCAAGAGTCACAGAAGATTGAAGTAGTGCTCGAATCTTGATTTTCTGACCCCTATCCTCCACTCTTTCCTATACACAACACCACTTTCTACATGAGTTTCTACAGGGATCCTATTGGATTTGGATATAATTTGATTTTGACAAAATGTGACTTACATGAACATTTTCAGGACAAAGAATGTACTAATGTCTAAGCATGATACACCTGTACAGCAAAAACAAAAACAAAAACAAAACAAACAAACAAACAAAACAACATTGACATTCTTATGTCATTAAAAATACCCCAAAGGAAAAGACAAGGTTCTGTTTTCAAAATGAAGTGGTGTCTGCAATAAACAGAACTGAGCCTAATTACAGAGCATTATGCTCTGTCCCCCCAAGACATGCACACTGAATTCTCCTACAGGTCTTCCAAATACCCTACGAAAGAGGAAGGGGCAGGTAGAAAAGGCAGTGCAGAATAGGCTCAGGAATGCGGACATACTGCCATATTAATTCTGAAGGGGACTCGGGAGCCACACCTTTGGTTTCTTGTTCCCAAGTACCATGCCAACCATTGCTCTGGGTTTCCTGCCTTTCCCAGAGACTTCTCTAGATTTTGTATTTTCCAGGGCACCAAGACCCTGTCTGGCTTTCAATAAATGTTCGGTAACAACAATAACACAGAAGTGACTGTTTATTCAGATGGAAATTAACATGGATGAGATAACATTCTGGATTTCTGTTTCCCACCCCTAAGACTGTAGGTTTACACACCGAAAGAGAGAATGGACTTAATATACATTTCTGTTGCTGATCAAGATTGGCAACACTTACCTTGGGATAGGTTCTTCATTATTTTCAAAATGCTCTCACGTGTATTAGCCTCCTTAATTAACCAAATACCTGTGAAGTGAGCGGGATAGATATTTATTATAGATATTTATTTCACTTGACATATGACGCTCAGAGAGATTAATTGATTTGCCTAACATTGCAGTAATTGAGCTTGCCTGAATTTGAACCTGGCTCTTGACTCGTTTAAACTCTTTTATTTGTTTCACTACATAGTCGAGATGCTCCTCTAGCTGGAGAGTGGGCATCGCCTTTGAATTCCATACTCTGCATCATGGTGCAGTGGTCAGAATGCCCTGGGTCTGATTCCCAGTTCTGTCTGTCACTTGCCTTGATCAAGTCATTTAACCTAAGTCTCAGTTTCTGTATTACTTGAAACTTCTGGTTATTTGTGACAGAAACTCAACTTGAACTAGCTTGAGTCCTGGAAGAGATTCACTGTTGGTATAACTGGAAAGGTAGAGGTATAACACAGCATGACGGGAACCAAGGTCTTCTTGTGATTGGGGCTCCTCTCTCTGCTTCTCTTGGGCCCCACTTTGAGTCCCTCCTACTGCAGTTCTGCCTCCCTGTGCTATATGCCGAGTAGTTACGTCCTGATGTGTGTACAACTTTGCCCTTCATCCCAGTTACATTTCAGAGAAACCTAGAAAGGGTTTCTTTCTCCTGGTCTTGTCACCCTAAGACTGTAGCCAGAGGTGTAAGCTACTGCAATGGCCCAGCTTGAGTCACTGGCCTTGGAAGGCACAGGGCACTCACTGCCTTGGCTTCCCTCAAACCACATGCCTGGGGTGAGGCAGGAGCAGTTTACCAGAAGAAGCAAGAAGCTGTTACGAGATGAAGAGGGAAAGGGTTCCGGCAGGCAAAACCAATGGATGTGCACTATGGATTTTTAATCTGTTGAGAAGAAATAATAAAACTGACTTCTAGATTCTTCGATAAGAATTATAGATGCATCAAAAACTACCAAATTTACATCTTCAGTCCCAATACCTTACTGACGTTCTTTTTCTTTCTATCTAGAAGACCAATGTTAAAAATCCTTTGTATAGCACCAAGACTCCTCCATTATTTGCCTTTCAGCTTGTCTCTTGAGGCTTCTCTCTTTTCAGTCCCTTCTGGAACTTCATATTCTGATCTTATTAAACCTTCTCGAAAACAGCACGCTCCTTCTTATCTCCAGATCTAGCAGGTAGTTGGTTACTCTTGACTATACGTTGAATTAATTAACTAATTAATTAATCAGTAATAGTGTCTGGCCCATGGTGGGTGCTCACAATGTGTTAGACATATGGTAAACATGGCCTTTTAAGCAGAGGGCAAGGAATAATGATCAGAGAAGGATGAGTTGAGGAAGGCTGGACAGAATGTGAAGGTCTGCACTGGGGAGGTCAGGCCCAGGAGGTCCAGAGGTTCAGCACCGAGAAGAGAGTTTGGGGCACAGGCTAAGTTGGTGAGGAACTAGGCTGAGGGAGAGGGAAACATCATGATGGCCGTGAAAGCGCTGGATTAGGAGACATGTTCCAGGCTTGGATCTACCTTGAACTACTAGCTTTGTTCCTTTGGCTAGGTCATGTGCTTCTCTGATCTTTATCCAGGGCACATTGGGAAATCACTATATTATACCAGATTGGTTTCATTAGAGTGTAACATAATTTTTAAAGCTATAACATACAACTGTATAGTTAGCACATATAAATTAAAAGTATAATTATTAAGCCTTCTAGAATTCATTCTTGTGGGACTTTATCTTATAACTTTGCCATTAGGAAGCACAAATATATTAGCTCTGAGATAAATCTATTTTGACATTTAAAAAGTTGTTAAACAGTTGATTGTGAAGAAATTAGATCATTTTATCATGTCTAATTTCCATTCTTTATAAAGAAATACATGGTAAGCTTTAAGTTTTTGTTATCTTGTAAAAGACTTTCTAAAAGAATTTATTACATATGAAAAATTTTTATAACCTAACTGTAATTATCTTTATATCAAACCTAAACTACATTTAAAAGGCAATTTTTAGAAAGTCTTTTAAAGAGATAATACCAAAAATTAAGGCTCATTTCAAGATCGGATTTTTTAATCAGGAAAGGAAGGCGAGTGTAATGAAATGAGCAATTTTTTTCTTAGAAAGAAAAGGTCACAACCTATTCCTGTAAGACAGAGGACTCCATTTCACATCTAAATCCATTTTGCATTTCTGACTAGCAAAGTACTGAGCTAAATCCCCACAAGATCTGATTACAGCAGGTTCTTGGACAAATGCTTATCTCTAATTAATAGTATTTTCATTCACACTTAACTTTGTGGTCGCATGACATAGCTCTTCAAATTGTATCATACCCTGGTAAAACCAAACTGATTTAATAAAATGATTTCCCCAATGAATCGGGGATAGTCCCAAAGTTAGAATGTGGAGTTAGCTGATGTTATTTGGGAAATGGTTTTTATGGTCAATCCAGGAACATGTCATCAGATTTCTTACACAAATTTGTTCCTAGGAGAGGGAAGCTGATCCCCTTCAGTGATTAACCTTTGACTTTAAAAGTTCTTGCGATTCTGTGTCTGTTCATGGAGAAAAGGAAGGGTGAGGTGTCAGAGTTTCTACAGTCGTACTGATCACCTCTGCTCCTCGAGTCCCAAAACAGACATGGCTCAGTTTATGTTTTATACTGGTTCGTTTTCCCTTCTTAAATTTCTGTTTCACTTAAACAGGTCATTTTATGTCATCTGGAACCACAGATGAAAAATTTCCGCTTGTTCACATAGATGCTGGCAGACATTGTGGGCCCCTTGTCCACAGAACTCTATGGGCACCCAGTGGCAATCCCATGGCTGCCCCAGCTCACCCAGTATTTGCAGCTGCAGCAACACTTGCCGTACTGAGTCGGGGAGAGCATTTTGCATCAGAAACCACGGCTGGAGAGGATAGCACTAAAAAAATCCAGTCCTCTATGTCTTCTTTTGCTAGTTCCCTCAGCTGATTAGAGCTCAAGGAAAAGAATGCTAAGGCCCTGGGTTCTTTCCCACTAGGGATCTGCGAGTTTGTACTCTTAAGTCGTCACTGCTTCCCCTATCAGTCTGCTTAACAGAAAAGCACTCCCCCATTATGACCCTACTTTTACCCCATCCCCCACAACCTCAAAGTCCTGGATATTAAAATAAAGTGAGATTCAAAGTCATTTTTTAAAAAGTCTGTGGCCAAGCCATGCAGAGGTGTTTGTTTGTTCCCAAGTGGGTGGTAAGCTGAAGTCTTAGGTTTATTTTCATTTTCAAGATCTGGTTTGAGGGCTTAATGTGGGAAATTAGGTGATCATGAACGAAAATAATTGTGCAATCACATATGTCTGATTTATTTTAAAAGAATGATGAAGAGAAAAATCCCAGCAGTACCTTATAGTTGTACTGCTGCATTCCTTAATATGTTTGTCAAGAAGTCTTTTCTAGTTTTGAATCTCTCATTGCACATAATATGTGTTATACAAACATTTTCTAGACTCTCAAATGGAAAGTACACTAACAACTTGTTCTGTTGAGAAATCTATTTTAGAGCAGCCTTTGCATGAGTCTAATAATGGGTTCATTTCATTGTTAGAGCTTTCCTATTATTAGAGACCCCTTTTAAAATGTGAAACAATACTTGCCACCTGGTAAATTTTTCCTCTTTGTTGAGTGAATTAACAAAGGAAACCTTCCAAAGAAGACTAAACCCATCCTCTGCCAAATTCCATAGTGTGGTGTCAGGGCATTCATCATCTCTGGAGGGATTGCTGAAATTTAGTAAAGGCCGCCTTGAGCTGAACGACATATTCCTTTGGCAGCGGGTGGGTTGGATGGGAGTATTCCTATACAATTTGTTTAGCTTGGACGATGCCAGGAATCCTAAAGACTTTGCTTTCCAGGGTAGATAAATAGCTTTGCTTTGCAGACAGAGGATCAGGAGGAGAAAGTCACCCAAGGCCTAGAGGAAAAGCAGGACATTTATGGAGGTCAGAATCACTCCTCTCCTCTTTGTCCTTTTATCTTACTCTAGAACCATAAATCTCTTCTCCATTTTAAATTGCCTCATTCTCTACCAACATGTGGTAGAGATTTTGGCCAAAGTATTCATTAAACCTGATGAAGCCCCAAGGGGAAAAACACAGTCTCGTATCTCCCTCTGGTGGACGATTATAGTAATTCACATACGACTCTGCCAAACTAAGGGATAGATTTCAGAAATAAATATGCGAAGACTATATAGTATACGCCGTAAAAATATTTTAAGATAACATTCTGTGCATCATCATTTTCATACAATATTTAGAACCTTAAATAATATACTCACCTCTATAATATCCTGTTTTATTTCAGAGAATTTACTTTCACAATGAAAGCTTAAATTAACAGTTCCTTATAACTGAACAGCCAAAAGAGAGTCCCCCCCCACACACCCTCACCAGTAGATGAAAGAAGTAAACTATTTGGTTCATTGCTGTTTCCATTCAACAGAGAAGAACTAAGCATGGAAGATTGAAATTTTGTCATTTGTAGTGAACTGCTGGCGGGATTCCACTGGAAGTTTCTCCCTTACTTTTACCTTAGTGCAGAGAGAGTTTAACTCGGGCTTTAGCATTTATTCTGGAAGCTTTCCTCAGAGCACCTTCCAGGGAGTACTCACTCCCATGCCTTCATCTGGGGCCCTATTCCCTAGGCAGCTCCAAGCTTTTTGAAGACTTTTCTTGGGCTCGGACACCCAGTCAGCGGCCGTCTGAATCACTCTCTTCAAAAGTGGACACTGAGGAACCACCTCTGCCTTCTTCAGGTCTGACTATTGCTCCTGTTCTTTTGTTATCATACTAATCTTTTCTTCCTCAGGTTCAGACCGCACCTGGTATGGTCTGGATGCTGGTGTTGGAGCAGCACATTGTATTTCCCTCCCAGTGAGCCTCATTCCCACTGTTGGATTGACAGGGTAGTGTTGATTTGTCGCTACATATTTTGCTCTTTTGACATTTGTAAGGTTAACTATATTTCCATTACCTTAAATGTTCTTTCCCTTAAACACACTATCTCTCTAGTCTACTTATAAATAGTAATGATCTCACCTGTAGTACAGTTAGGTTTAAATAAATGTCATTTCCTGATGTTTAGCTACCAAACTAGAATCTGATGTCATCTTTTAATTTAATTCAGTTTTTAAATTTACATACTGTCAAATTGACTTTTTTAAGAGAGAGGGTGTACAGCTCTAAGAGTTTTAACACAAATAAGTTTGTGTAATAAATATTGCAATCAGTATAAAAATCACTTCTAACAGCCCAAATACTCCTTGATGCTATTTCTTTGTTGTCATATCCTCCCCTCTCCCTGTTCCCCAGCAACCACTGTTCTCAGTTCCTACAGTTTTGCACCTTCCACAATATCACATGAATGGAGACATACAGTATGTAATCTTTTGCGACTGGCTTCTTTCACTGAGCATAATGTCTTTGATATTCATTCATGTTTTTGTTTGTATGTTACAGACTGAATGTTTTTGTTCCCCTAAAATTCATATGTTGAAGCCCTAACCAGCACTGTGATTGTGTTTGGAGGTGGGTATTTTGGGAGCTAATTAGGTTTAGGTGAGGTCATGAGTGTGAAGCCCTCATGATGGGATTAGTGCCCTTACAAAAAGAGAAAGAGACTCCAGAGCTCCCTCTCTCTGCCTTGTGAGGTAATCCTTCACCAAAAACTGAATCTGCCGGCACCTTGAACTTGGATTTACCAGCCTCCAGAACTGTGAAAATAAATGTTTGTTATTTAAGTCATCTGATCTATGATATTTTGTTGCAATAGCCTAAGTTGACTAAGACAGTATCAATAGTTGGTTCCTTTCTGTTGCTAAGAAGTGTTCCATTGGATGGATGCACACTTTTTTAATATTCATTTACCCATTCTAGTACATTTGAGTTGTTTCCAGATTTGGTGATTATGAATAGAGCTGCTATAAACATTTATGTACAGGTTTTGGGGTGAACATAATTTTTATTTCTCTAGGATAAATAAGTAAGAGTGTCATTGATGGGTCATAGGATAAGCATATGTTTAATTTGATAAGAAACTGCCTGTTTCCCAGTGTCTGTACCATTTTAAATTCTCACTAATAACATGAGAGTTCCAGTTGTTCCATTCAGTACTTACTATTGTCATGATTTTTATTTTAGTATCTTAATAGATGTGTAGTGATATCTTATTGTGCTTTTAATTGCATTGGCCTAATGGCTAATGATGTTGAGCATCTTTTCATAAATTTATTTGCCATTCTATATTTTCTTGGGTAAAGTATCTGTTGAAATATTTGGCCCATTTTTTTTTAATAGTTTTTTTCCTTATTGTTAAGTTTTGAGAACTCTTTATATATTCTGGATACAAATTCTTTAATGGATATGTGATTTGCAAAATATTTTCTCCCAGTCTATGGCTTGGGCTTTCATTCTCTTAACAGTGTTTTTCACAGAGAAAAGGTTTACCCCCTCTCCTTTTTTAAAAAAAATCGTGAAGATATATATCCATCTTAACTATTTTAAGTGCACAATTTATTATAACAACGGCGTGCAATGTTACCACATTACCACTGCCTATATCCAAAACTTTTTCATCACCCCAAACAGAAACTCTGTACCCATTAAACTGTAACTCCCTATTTCCTTCTTCTCCCATTGACTTTTATTCTACTTTCTGTCTCTATAAATTTACCCATTCTAGGTGCCTCATATAAGCAGAGACTTTAAGTACATACAATATTTGTGACTGGCTCATTTCACTAAGCATGACGTTTTCAAGATTCATTCGTGTTATAATATATATCAGAATTTCATTTCTTTTTAAGGCTGAATAATATTCCATTGTTTGTATGTATCTCATTTTGCTTATTCATTCATTTGGTCTCCCCTTGGGCTGTTTCCACCTTTTGGCTATTGTGAATAATGCTGCAGTGAACATTAGGTGTATAAGTATTTGTTTGAGTTTCTGCTTTCAGTCCTTTTGACATATACTTAGGAGTGGAATTGCTGGGTCATATGGTCATTCTATGTTTAGCTTTTCAAGGAACCTCAGAGTAAAGGTTCTTAATTTTGATTAAGTTTAATTTGTGATAAGTTCAATTATTTAATTTTTTAAAATAAATTGTGTGTTCGGTGTCATGTTTAAGAACTCTTTGACTAACCTGAGGTCTCAAAGATTTTCTCCTATATTTTATTCTGTTTTATAGTTTTCTGTTTTACATTTAGACCTATGATCCATTTTGATTTAATTTTTGTATAAAGCATAAGGTTTAGTTTGGGGTTAATTTTCCATATAAGAATATATAAGTATTCTACCACCATTATTAAAAAGAATATTCTTTCTTCTTTGAATTACTTCATATATTTTTCAAAGTAATCAACCATATTTGTATACATCAATTTTATTTCATCAGTTTATAGCTGTATCCTTTCTCTGATAACACACCACCTCAATTACCATGTTTATTAGTAATTTAAAAATCAGTAGTATGAGTTCTCCAACTTTGGTGTTTTTCTGAAATTATTTTGGCTATTGTAATTCTTTTGCCTCTCCATGTAAATTATGGAAGCAGCTCATATTTATCTACAAAAAATTCTGCCAAGATTTTTATTGGAATTGTATTAAATCTATAGATCAATTTGAGGAGAATTGACATTTTAAGTATATTGAGTCTGCTAATTTGTGAACACAGAATGTGTCTTCATTTCTTTAGATATTATTTTATTAACATTTTTGTAGTTTTCAGTGCATAGAGCCTGCACATTCTTGTTAAATTTGCACCTGAGGATTTAATTTTTTGGAAGATATTCTAAGTGATATTGTTTTTAAATTTTAGTTTTCAATTGTTCATTTCTAGTATTTAGAAATATGATTTTTTTTCCTTGTGTGTGTTGACCTCATATTCTGCAAACTGGTTAATGGGCACCATGAGAAGCAGGTAGGTGAGTTAAGACATCTTGCCAATACCTTAGTCACAAAGACTACTTGTTGGCAAGGAGCACTAGTTTCTAGAGGTTGTGGGATGGACCCATGGGTGAGGGTGGAGGAGGGGAGATATCTGGGAACTGGGTAGTGGGG
The DNA here is from genome assembly GCF_000151845.1 of Pteropus vampyrus. NCBI lineage: Eukaryota > Metazoa > Chordata > Mammalia > Chiroptera > Pteropodidae > Pteropus > Pteropus vampyrus. The sequence continues at coordinate 5,218,666 of NW_011888836.1, forward strand.
AGGACCCACAAGGCCCTTTGAAGAACTCATGCATGTGTCCCGTAAGAGAATTTGCTTCAGGAAAAGTCAACACTAACCAGAGATGCACTGAGCAAGCCATTACTGCATCCAGTTAAGTAAGGAGATGGTTGTCCCTTTCCTTCATCCTCCTCCTAGTCCTAATACATTGAAAGTGCTAGAGCTTTTAAATCAGATATAAGATTGCATTTTTTGTGTTCTAAGCTTTGAAAAGCAAAAGTAAATAGAAAGTTATCATCCGTGAAGAAAGAGTCAATATAGCATTGGGGAAAAGATAAAGCCATTTCTTCATACTATGCAAAAACTGGCAACACTGACTTAGAGCCACTCATGCTTTAGCCTCAGCTTAGATGTCACTTCTCAGGAAGGTTCATCCTCTAGATTGGATTAGGTGTCCCTCTGATAAGCTCCTGTGTTTCTGCATTTAACCCTATTTTATCACATATCACAAAGTATTTAAGTCCTGGTTTATTCTTTACGTCATTAAACTGAAAGTACATTGAGGGCAGGGAATGTGTTTTATTTACCAATGTGTACACAGTGCCAGCATGCTGCCTGCCACCTGTTCGGCATTTTAGTATATGCATTAGCTGAATATGTAGAGAAACTGCATCCTTGCTATAAACTGTCTCATCATCTTAAAAATTCTACAAAATATTTCCAAAATAAAAAACTTTCTAATTAAAAGAAATACAGGGAAATAGTTTTTCATAGTTTTTCAATGGAGATACACACACACACACACACACACACACATACACACACACACACACACACACACACACACACATATATATATACACACACACACATATCTCAGAGCTGACTAAAGATGAAATGAATTGCCTAGGGAAGTAATGAGTTCCCTGTCACTGAAGAGTATTCATGTCTAAACTGGATGACTGCTTGATTTGGGGATTTGTAGTGATTCAGATTAATAATAGGACTAGGTCATCTTTAAAGTTCTTTCTAACCCTGAACTACTAATTAGTGTTTATTATGCTTTTAAATAGGTTATTATCTATTAACTATTAAATTGAGTGCAACATTCAATTCTTGAGTGGATGCTGATGTCCTCTAAGCCTCATCTTATATATTACTGAAAATAGAATCTAAGAAGCTAGGAACAGCCATTCAAGAAAATGTTTTAAAGTAATTGGCTTACTTATGATAATTCAGATAATGCAATTAGTCATTATTTATCATCGCAATGGAGAAATGAGTCTGCATTAATCTGGTAAGTGCCACGATGATTCTTATATCAGGTAACTTGGGAATCCATGTCCTAAGAACTACCAGGTCCATTTTTACTATCTCAGCTTCTGCTGGGGAGGGGAAACCTGAGGTGCTGGTCTTGAAGGGCAGATGAGAGCTGAGGGGAAAAGAGGGGGAAGCAGCAGAGCAGTGTTTCTACTTCGGCTGCATGTTAGAACTGTCCGAGGAGAGGTTTTACGAATCCTCAGAATCCTTAGGAGTAGGACCCAGGCCTCAGTCACTTCTGAAGCTCTCTAGGTGACCCCAGTGTTGAGCCAGGCATGAGAACCACTGCAGCAGACGGAGGTGACTAAGCCAGGCAGGAACTGACAGTGTTCAGGAAAGGTTTGTTGAATAGGATGAGGAAGTAGACGATTTATTTATTTTATAGGTAACTTCTTTATGCATCTGCTGTCGTCTCTTTAACAATGGCTTTCGATAGATGTGTTTTGAAAATAATTTATGTTTATGGCCATGCCGCCCTGAACAAGCCCGATCCCATCTGATCTCAGAAGCTAAGCAGGGTCGGGCCTGGTTAGTACTTGGATGGGAGACCACCTAGGAAGACCAGGTGCTGTAGGCTTAAAAAATAAGGGATTGTAAGCTGACAAGGTCTTTGCAATCTGTGAGGTCAACCAAGGGTTGCTTCACCTAAAAAAAAAAAAAAAAAAAGAATTTATACTTTTAAGGTCAATCTTTTTTTTTTTTCAGTGATTGAGGAAATACTTATACTTATTCTCCTCCCTCATCATTAACAGACACAGATAAGAAAACGCAATGTTAACTAATAGAATTAAATAAGGAAAAGACTTTGGAAAAGCACGGAGAGAGGGCTTGCTGGCAGTGAGCGTTCTCCTTGGCCAGCGGCGTCCTTACTGCTCCCTAATCAGCTGGGTTTCTGGAGCCATCAAACTAAGCAGTGCTTGGACCTTCCAGAAGGGTGCAGACACTGACTCAGGAAAGTGTCTAATGACTTTTATTTCATTTCCCCTAACCAACTTACCACAAAGCAGAGAGGACTCATTTTGCATACCATCCCATCTGATCAGGTATGCTAAATTTCATACAAAGTCAAGGAGCACACCCTAGTGAGATTTACACGTTTTTCTTTAATAATTTACTGCTTCCTGCTCCTGAAAGTCTAGTAAACCAAAGAACAATGGACTGGGGAGAGAAGGAATTGTTCTCATCTTTAAAACAAGAAACAACATGGTTTGGCATAAAGCAGGACTAACTTGCTACTGTAAACATCAGCAATCCTGCACAGGCAGCTGCACTCTGGTGGCACCCCCCCACACCCAGGGAAATTTCAGACATACACCCTGGGCCCGGGCAGCAACAATGGAGAATGGGACCTGTGGTCTTTTCCCAGGTTTTATCTTTTGTAGGCATCAATGTCGAATGTAGTAAGTCAGCTACTAAGTTCTCCCAGAAAGAGTTTGGCTTCCTCTGTTTGTATGGAATTTCCTCCAAGTGTGTGGCTGGAGAGACCCAAATTCACAAAGAACAACAGTGTAGGGCGGATTAATGTCACCTGTCTTTCCTTGTCTGCTCTGCCTCTGGGGAATAAGAATGCACTTCAAGCAGTACAAAACAGTGCCAAACAACTTGAGAGCAGAGGCTTTTAATTCCCAAAGATTTTTCATTAAAAATTATACATATAGTACCAAAATGACAGGAAAAACATATAAGCTTTATCAATGCCCTCAAAGCTAAATTGTACACTCTACCCTGAAAAAATTGTGTTAGAAATGGTTAAGAACATGATTTTAAGATACATAAATATCATTATGTATCTTAAACGTTGTTATGTATCTTAAACATCGTTTGTGGAGGCTGACACAGACGTTTGGCTTTTGCTGACTGACAAAAATTAGGAAACAGCTTGTTTTTATAAACTTTTTACTCAAAAATAGTACTAAAATATTATAAAAACTTATTAAGTAGATATTGGCAGGAACGGATTATTAAAGCATAGATTCACAGATGTTAGAGCCAGACTATACTTTAAAGATCATCTAATCCACTGGTCCTAAATCTTAGGGGGCATTGGAATCCCCAGGGGGGCTCCTTAAAGCACAGGTTGTTGGGCCCACCTCAGAATTTCTGATTCGGTAGGTCTTAAATGAGGCCTGAGATTTGCATTTTAATAAGTTCTCAGGTGATGCTGATACTGCTGCTCTGCGGACCACACTTCGAGAAACTTTTGTCTAGTCCAGTTTCATTTTATAGTTGAGGCAACTGAATCCTGAAAGAGGTCAAGAGTCTGGCCCTCTCGTTAGGCCCTGTTCCTATCCAGGGTAAACCCCACTTGTGTGCAAGATATTACCCTCTCTCAAGGACATTGTTTTGATAATTGTCTCTTCTCCTGGCATCAACATCTCCTGGCATTAACTCTCTTGTTAATTATGTTGCTCAGCATACAAAGGTTCTGTGACAGCATCAGTCTTAAAAAGAGTTCCCTGCGCTCACATCTATTCCAGCCACGCCCTACAGAAATTCTCAGAGGGGTTGCCTGTAGTTATTGTTCCATTTCCTCTCCTCCTATTCTCTCCTGAATTCACTTTAATCAGGCTCTCATTGGATCACTTTACTGAAACAGCTCTTGTCAAGGTACCCACAACCTTTATATTGCCAAATGCACAGTCAATTCCTAGATCTTGTCTCACTTGTCTAACCAGCAGCTTAGTTGATTATTTTCCTTGAAAACTCCCATTGGCTTTGGGACACCTCCCAGTTCTCCTTCTAGTTCATTAGCCACTCCCTCTCAGCCTTCTTTGTTGATTCTTCCTCCTTTCCTTTATGTCTAATTATTGCAGTTCCCTGGAGCTCAGTCCTTAGACCTTTTCTTCATCTACATGTGTTCTCCCTGTGATCTCATCCTGGAATATTGTCTATCCGCTAAAAATTCAAATATTTATGTCTCCAGCCTGGACCTCTTCTCCTATACTCCAAATTCACAGTAGTGTGTAACAATCATGTGAGCTAAAACTATGCAGCATTTTTAATAACCAATGGGAAAAATATGATTGTTCTGGAACCTTTAAAATGTCCAAATTAAAGACTTACTGTCAATTATAAATATATAGGGAAATGAATAAATACAAACTAGTATTAAAAAACAAATATTTACTTAGTTTACACTAAATAAAACATTAGAAACATTGAGAATTAGTGTTCTATTACTTTGTAAAATACTTATCAAAGCAGGTCGAACCGTGCTTGTCTTCATGTTGTGTAACAAGGTATGGAGTGAGCAACTTTTCTATGCCTCGGTGAATTGTCATAGTTTTTTTTTAAGGTTGAATTAACTTCTAACATTTTAGCCTTTGTGCTTTCATTGTTGTGAAATATCTCCAGGAGTTTCTCTAATGTGAACTTTTTTTTGCCAGTATTACCTCCTCTGGGACATCTTAATCTTTTGTTACAACCATTCTCCCTCTTTGTGTCACTTGAGGGCAAAAAGACCACCAGAAGTTCCCAGATAAGATGTGCATGCTCTGTAGGTAAGAACTAACTTTCAGTGTTACCACTTTTTTCTTTGCTACACGTTCATCTTTATTGGCCAATTTCTTCTTTTGAGTACCCATTCTGGTGGAATGTCATATAGGTTTATCACTGGGAGACCAGGAGGCAACACGATAACACACTTTTCTGTCTGTGGGAACTGAATAAGTGATGCACAGTGACCAATCACAAGCAGGCTCTGAAAGAAGTGACGTGATTGGTCACTGATTATGCATCTGTTATTTACAGGCTGAGGAAGCAGGGAAGTTATATTGTTTGCTGTCACTCACATTTAATGTACTGTGAGTAAGTGGAATTCATTAGAGGACTGATGTTATTTAATGAAACCATGGTAACTGAAATTTGTGCATAATTTCGAAATTGTGCAGAGAGAGAACTGCCTGCCTGCCTGCGTTCAACTGCCTACTTGACATTCCCACTTGTTTATTAAATATCTTATACTTCACATGCCCTAAATTGAGCTTTTGATTCTTTCTGAAACCAAGCTTGCAATCCTCCTTGAACAACTCCCTTCTTTTAGTTGTTCAGGCCAAAAACTTTGGAGTCATTTTTGACTCCTCACTTTCTCTTATACTACACATCCAATTCGTCATCTAATGTTGTCAACTCTATGTTCAAAATGTAATTAGAACCCTACCATTTCTCAGGAGCCCCACTGCTGTCATTCTCATCTGGGCCATCATCATCTCTTGCCTAGCCTCCTAACTGGCCTCCTCACCTCTACCTCAGCCCCACTACATTTATTCTTCATAGCAATCAGAATGATTCTTTAAAATGGATGCAATTGATAAAATTGATGTGACTTCTCTGCTCAAAATCCTTCAATGGTTTCCTGTTTCAATCAGAGTAAAAGCCAATCATTCTATGATGATCTCCAGTGCCCTTCGTCATCTCCACAAGGTCCTATGTCATACCTCTCTGTCCCCTCTCATTTCATTTTCTATCCCACCCACTCTGCTCTTGTTACACTGGTCTCCTTGCTTTTCCATGGACAAGCCAAGCATACCTTGCCTCAGGATCTTGGCACTTCTTTTACGCATCTGGCATGTTTCTTCCCCTTATATCCATATGGCTCATCCCTCATTTCCTTCATGCCTCTCTGAAAATTTCACATTTCCCAATACATGCAAAATAATATCCTTCTTTCCACTCCTCACCTGGCAATCTCTTATTCCCTAATATTGTTTTTTTTTTCATAACTCTGTCACTATCCAACATATTATATATTTATTTGTATATGTTTTCCCTGAAACTGGATTATAACTTTCACAAGGCAGAGACTTGGTCTGTTTGTTTAAAATTTTATCCCCAAAGCTTAGAACAGTACCTGGATCATAGTAGGTCCTCAACAAATATTTGTTGAATGACTAGATGATGAATATTGCTGATTTGTGGCAGTTCTAAAGAACCACTTCTCCAAGAATGGCTTCTGCCAAAGAAGACCTCGTCTAGAGTGATGATCAGGACAATGACCTTAGTATTTTTGTTTGTTCTGATTGGAGATGCAGAACTGTCCTAGAAGTGTAAAAATGTATTGAAAATTTTCTCATACAAGTTAGTTCTTGCCTACAGAGCATGCACATCTTATCTGGGAACTTCTGGTGGTCTTTTTGCCCTCAAGTGTACCTTTTTAAATAGTTTTGAAAAATGATTTTTTTTTTTGTATAAATAATTTGAAACAAACATATTCCTTATAGTTTGGCTATTTTTATTTTCTTTCTTTTCTGTTTCTTTAAAAAATAAGGGTAAATGGAAAGAGGGGAAAAGAACAATGCTAAAAATCCTGGAGCTGATCATTTGTACAAGAATCATGGTGCAAAGAATTTAAGAAAAGGGAATATGTAGGAACCTGGAAATATGGTGTTGGGCTGGATTGATCTTCCTTTGAAGTTTTTATCAGACACTTTTTATGCAGACATTCTTTTGGATCCCACTTTTTACTCCAGCCATTGCTGAGATCACCAGCTGCACATAGGTGTAACTTGACAACACCGTATCAGCCTCGCTGTGTATTTCTTACTTTCTGCCCCACGGCTTAACTGCTTGCACAAAGTGGGATGCCTACAGAAACTCATTTGGGCATTCTGGAGCATATGCAAACTAACAGATGTTTAATGGGGGATAGGAGTTGGCAGATAAATTTTTCTCTCTTTCATCTCTTGGGTTAATAATTCTGAGATACATTCTTCATGTTTCTCTGAGAGGGTCCCAAGGGGATCAAGCCTCAGTTGCTCACAGAGGTAAACAACTTGAAAGACTAGCTTCTCCTCTTCTCGCTTATACTCATCCCAGTCTCCTCCTCTGGGTCCTTGGGATCACATCCCAAAATAAAGTACTCGTACACCAGGCCTTGTTTTAGAGTATGCTTTTGCGGGGGAGGCTAGGTTAAGACAAAGCTCAAAGCAGGAAGCCTTTTTTGAATACTTTTGTTCTAAATACAGAGGGAAGCACAATTTTCTATAAACATACTTACCTCTGAGATGTTCCCTCTTCACTCAAAGACCTCCGGTAGCTCCCTGGACCTGCATAATAATGCTCCTTATTGATGATCCAGATCCTTATCATAGAAACTGAAGCGAGGTATGTTACACTCTGACCCTACCTGAATAACTCTAAACTAGTCCTCTTATTTTTCCCGGATTTGCCATCCACATTTTTGCGTGTGTGTGTGTGTGTGTGTGTGTGTGTGTGTGTGTGTGTGTATGTTTCCTACAAAGGATTGATTAACTCAAGACTTATATTCTTCTAGAACCTTCCCCAACCACTTAGCTCACAACAATCCTGCCTTCTATGCATCCTTGCTGCACTTTTCGTTTGGACCACCTATTTGGTACTTACACCATGGTGCCTTAAATTATTATTTATCTCTTTATTTATATGTTCTGACTCAACTTTATTATAATCATCTGTGGGAATAGATTGTATCTTACAATCCAGTATCTCTAGCAGTACCTTACACAATGCCCTGAACAATAAATACTACTGATGCTGAGATTGACATTGTGGTGACATCATCTGAATCAGTGTTTATCAAAGTGTATTCATGGGGTATTAATAGACATTATAAGAACAAAAGTGTTTTGTGTTCAATTAACTTCAGAAACCCTGGAGAACTTCTCTGAGTCTTTAAATTAACCAACTTTCATTGCAAATCTCTAAGATAAAAACAACATATGCTTTTCCCAAATTTATTTGGCCATAGAAAAATTTTTTCATGAAGTATTACCTTAGGCTAGTCTCTTGAAATACAGGCTTAAACTTTAAAAATCCCAGGTGTCTAGAGCAAGAGTGAGGGTGTAGGGGATGGATGCAAGTTGCAGAGGGAGATACTATATGGGCTGAGAGAGGCTTATAATATACATAAGAGACAAAATATTCACATCCTAAAAATCACTAATGAACATGTGTCAAACTTTGTCAACTGTGCCAGTTGAGTATATAAGAGCTGATGGGATATATAGAAAAGGCATAATCAAATCTGGATGGAGCAATCTAGTTTTCAGGACGTACATGTGACTGTGAAGATCCCTTGCAAGTATAGGGCTCCTGGAAACTTACTTTGAAATGCCAAAACAAGAATACAGACTGTAGTTACCTATAAGGACCATTGCTTCACATACCAATCATTTCTTACTTGTTCTCAGGTCCATTCCTCACCCTTCATTTCTATGGCTCTCTTACTATCACTTCAACTAAATTTGTCTGGACAGATAGTGGAGGGCAGAAGAATGGAAATCCCTGCCCCCACCCCTTTCTTTCTCTGCTTCTGAGTGTGTTTCTAGTTTCCAGCAGAGGCTGCATCTGTTCTGAGGTTTCTGGGTTCTGGGGTTCCATTAACACCTCCTTCCCTGTCCTTCTAGATGAGGTAGTGGCTTCTTGATTTGGTTAATCTCTGGGTGGCTTTACCACCCCTATTTGTTTTATCAATGCTTCTACCACAGGTGTAACCAATTCACTATTTAAATTTTTATTCTCAGACGCCAAAGGGGCAAAACCCTAGATGCTCATATTCTGAAAAGCCACAAAGCCAGTAACTTCTAAACTTTATAAAGAAATGTCGTGATGGGGTTACACTGACCTTTTACAATCTGAGTCTCAAATGTAGAAAGATTATCTAAAAATTGTAACTTGAATACTTTGTAATTTTTCTCTTAAGAAAAGACCGATGTAAGTCTTTGTATCAATACCAATGAACATGTTGCTTCATTATAAAAAAATATATATATTTGTTGAAATACCTAAAGTCATTTCTGTTTTTCTCTGAGCGAAATGCTACATACTTATATGTTGCATCTCTTGTTGACTGTGCTCCATTCAGAGCAATACCTTATGTCTTTTTTTTTTTTTTTATATTTCTCTGTAGTGCTATACACATAGGAGGTACTCAAAATATGTTTACTGGAGGGAAAAAGCATGACCATTCTTTTAATTTAAATGTGCTTATATGCCTACAAAATTTTAGAATATCTATGTATCATTGTTTAAATGCACAAGAAGGAAAAAATCTTTCTAGGAATATATTGAGTATGAGGAGAACCAGAAAGTTCTCCAGAGTACCGGGGAACTGGTTAAGGAAAGTCAGAACTTTTCTAATTTCCAGGACATTAGAGAGAATAATTTTATTTAGGTCAAATCTCCTTGGGAAGAGAAGACTTTGCTTTAATGGTCCTGTTTGTTTCACCTTCATAAGGCCATTACCTCCAAACAGACTGGGGAGAGGAGATACCTCAAGAAAAGAGAGGATATATTAATTTTAAATTTCCAAAAGTACTTTATCCTAGATAGCTGGGCTGTCATTTTTTAAATTGTAATGCCTTAGAATGGAATAATTTCAATTTCTGCCTAGAAAATGGGGAGGGGGGTTGATATTTAATCATCTTTTGCTTAACAATAATAGATATATAGGTGTATGAAGAGGTAGAGAAATCAAGAAGTAGACTAGAAGAACATCCAAGGGTTCTTCAATTCATTTAGAATATGAAAATTTCAATTCTATCTTACTAATTTATAGAGCCTCTGGCATGTCCTGATCAATATTGCACCATAGATTTGTCCTTAATATGGCTATTACTTGAAAGTATAAGAGGTTCCATACTAGTCAGGGTTCTCCAGAGAAACAGAAGACAGATATATATAATTTTTTTTCAAGAGATTTATTATGAGAGTGTGAGGGATTGACTTATGCAATTAAGGATGCTGAGAAGTCCTCCTATTTACCATCTGCAAGCTGGAGGCCTAGGAAAGCTTGGTTAGTCCAAACACAAAGGACTGAGAACTAGGGGAGCCCACAGTATAAATTAGATTGTGTTTAATGTTTGTGTAACTGTAAGTACCAGAGACTTCAAATTCTTGTATCCTTGTTTGTCTCCCCTGTGAACTTTGGGCTTCTCTAAGTACTGTTTCTTAGAGAGATTCTGTATCTTGCAGGTCTTTCAGCTACAGGCCACTCTTGTGATACTGAAGATACTGGCCACTCTTGTGATACTGGTGTCAGTGCTGACGGTAAAATGCGAGGGAGGGGAAGCATTCCATAATATTATTTAACCTCAATTTTGTGAGCTGTGTCCTTGGGCTGTGACCTTCAGAAATGTGTCTTAGCTAACTCTACTTCCCCCTTAGATGGGGCAGGAAGGCTAAAGGCAGAGTCTATGAAAATTAAGTGTAGGGATAAACTGTTTGGGGCCTTAATTTATATTGTCTGCTCCTATAAACAGTGATGGGATGATCCATGGTGATGTTAACTGGCTCATATTTCCTCAGCGGGTTAAAGAAATGAAAAGGAAAGTCTTGGACTGAGAGACAAAATGCAGATGAACTAGTAAGATATTGTGACTGACAATCCCAGTGCCTATGATCATGTAGGATAATACTTTAAACAAGAAAAAAACAAAAAACAAAAAACGCTGCATACAATTCCGGGTTAAGAAACAAAGAAATTGGGTCATTGTCGAAAGGTTGAAGTGTGTTTGGAAAGTTCTCTGAATAGTAAAGCCATGAATTTGGCCCCATCTTGTCTCCTGGCTCAACCACTGCTCCTGAATTATGGTTCAAGTTTGTTAGTGAGTTCAGGGCTGGGGTCCATGCCCTCATCACATAACCTTGAACCAGGGCCCCAAATGCTTAGATTTTCTCACTAAGAAAACAAATATAATGGTAACCACTAAACTAAAATATCAAAGCCTGGGAATTACTGGCCTGAGGGAACAATACTGGCACTGAAATTTCTGAAAAGGAACATCACATTCCACAACCAATGAAAAAGAGGATTTATTATAGAAATTGGCTCATAGGATTATGAAGGCCCAGAAGCTCCATAATCTACCCACTGCAAACTGGAGAACAAGAAAGCTGATGGGTAATTCAGTCTGAGACAGAAGACCCAAGAACCAGGAGAAAATGGCTTTTCTAGCTCAAGCAGAGAGCAAATTTTCCCTTCCTCCATCTTTTGTGCTATTCATACCCCCCAATTGATTGGCCGATGCCCACTTGCATTGGTGAGGGCATCTTCTTTACTAAGATGCTAATCTCTTCCAAAAATAAACCCAGGAATAATATTTTACCTAGCTATCTGGGCATCCATCAAGTTGACAGGCCCCTATTAGTTAACCATATTTCAAAAAAGCAAGACCACAACAAACAAACAAAATCCTACCTGCTCTCCAATGATAAAAACTGATAGGTTGTAAAGCCTCCTGCGTATATTATCTAATCATTTCTCAGGCTCAAGTGACTTAACATTTTTTTGTAGGCTTAGAAAGTCTCAAACTCTTCAATAGTGGCACTTAACCCTTAACTAAATAAATACAAGGAAGGAAAAATAGCATCTTCATTTTTTAAATAGAGAAATTAAGGAAGAGAAGGATATCTAGTGTATGGCAGCAGCATTTGAAAAAACTCCAACTCTCTTCTTCTGCTGAAAATAAGCCAAGGTCTAAGCCACACCCGTGCCCAGTTTCTTTCAAGATTTTCTTACTTCTACCACATTTTTGACTCTTTGAAACTTCAAGTTTCTTCTTCTGTGCACCTCTATTCTTCTATATTAGCATTTTTTAGAGAATGTTCCTTGAATTCCTCTGAAGATGATTCCTATACATAATAAATTTTGGAAGCCACTGTTTTATTTTTCTGTCTTTATTGAAATATAATAGACAATTAGTTGCTTGTATTACATTGTATAATTCAATGAGGATTTTTTTTTCACTTATAGTTGGCATACAATAATATACCAGTTTTAGTTGTATAGCATAGTGATCAGAGATCCACATAACTCGCAAAGTGATCACCCCACTAAATCTAGTACCCCTCTTCCCTCTTACATATTTATTACAACATTATTAACCATCTTCCCCATGCTACACTCTACATCACCACGTCTATTCTGCAACTATCCATTTAAACTTCTTAATCCCTTTGCCTTCTTTGGACCCCAACTCCCCTCCCATCTAGTATCCCTCTAAATATTCTCTATATCTATGAGTTTATTTCCTCTTTTGTTGTTGTCATTGTTGATTTTGTTCTTTAGGTTCTACATGTATGTAAAATCATGTGATATTTGTCTTTATCTCACTCATTACATTCAGCGCAATACCCTCTAGGTCCATCAAGAAAATATCTTTTTCCATCCCCTTCCTTTTAGTCTGTATGTCTTTTAATCTAAAGTGAGTCTCTTGTAAGTCTTGTTTTCTTATCCATTCAGCCACTCTATTTTTTGGTTGGAGCACTTCATTCTTTTCCATTTGAGGCAGTTGATAGGAATATAGTTATTACTATTCTTTATTCCTGTTTTTGATACATGTTTTTTCTTTTTAAAGAAGTCCCTTCAACATTTCCTGCAATACTGGTTTGGTGGTGATAAGTTCCTTTAGCTTATTTTTGTCTGGGAAGCTCTTTATCTGTCATACTCTAAATGATAGCTTTGCTGGATAAAGTATTCTTGGTTGTAGATCCTGGGTCTTCATCACATCAAATATTTTGTGCCAAACCCTTCTGTCCTGCATAGTTTCTTTCGAGAAATCAGCTGCCAGTCTTGTGGGTGTTCCCTTGTAGGTAACTATCTGCTTTTTCTCTTGCTGCTTTTAAGATTCTCTCTTTGTATTTAACCTTTGGCATTTTGATTATGATGTGTCTTGGTGTGGGTCTCTTTGGGTTCCTCTTTCTTGGGACTCTCTGAGCTTCCTGGGGTTTTATGTCCATTTCCTTCACCAAGTTAGGGAAGTTTTCCATCATTATTTCTTCAAATATATATATTCGACTTCCTGTTCTCCCTCTTCAGGTATCCCTATGACATGGATAATTTTACCTTTAATAGTGTCCCACAGGCTTCTTAAATTATTATTATTGTCTTGGCTTTTTTTTCTTGCCATTTTGATTGAGTGTCCTTGGCTTTCCCATCCTGTGTATATGTCATTTGATCCCCTTCTTTATTCACTTTGTTTATTCCATTTAATATACTTCTCATCTCAGATAATGTGTTCTTCATTTCTGACTGGTTCCCTTTTATAATTTCCATTTCCATTTTTATGTTTTTTATCCCTTCGCTGAAATTCTCACTGAATTTATCTACACTTCCCATAAGTTCATTGAGTATCTTTATAACTAGTGTTTTGAACTCTGCATTTGTTAGATTGCTTGACTCTATTATTTCTGTATTGCTGTTCTGTTCTCTCATATGGTTTCTTCTTCTTTGTCTTCCCATTTTGCCTGCCTTTCTCTGTCTGTTTCTATGTACTAAACAAAGCTCCTGTCTCCCGGTCTTAATAGTGCGGTTTTGTGTAGTAGGTGTCCAGTGGCACAGTCTTGAGAGGAGTTCAGCTGCAGGCCAAATTTAGCCCAAGCCTGTGCCCCCTCTGGGGCCACCTGTTAAGATTCAGCAAGCAATCCACAGATGCTGTGCTTATAGTTGCCTCAAAAGGCCACACCAGAAACCGAGGCCAGCTGCCTCTTCCAGTGTGAGTCTCAGCAATGAGCACCTGACTTACGGAGGATATGTGGCTTGGTTGGGGCTGTGAGTTGGGGGAGGTGGAGTTTCAGAGAATCTTTTAGGTGGAGTAACCTCTGTTATCCAATTTGATGATGTCTCTGCTGTGGCGGTGCTGAGTCCATGTACTTGGAGAGGGGAGAGCTCAAAGAGGTACAATGGATACTGCTGGCACTTCTGTACAGAGCAAGTCATGCCTTGGCCCTCACTCCGACAACTCAGTGTCCCCTTGTAAGTTTCTGGTGCCTCTTGCACATCCAAACCGGCACTGGTGCTCAGAGCAAGCAGGTTAGTCCCTGCAAAAATCCACTCACAGACACTGCCCCTTTAAGAGGCGTCTGCAGCTGCCGCAGCCTCCGTCCCACTCAGCTGCTGAGTAACAGGCAGCCTTGTGTCCTCACCCCATCCTACCTTCTGCTGTTGCAGGGTGATTTCTTAGATTCTCCCTAATTATATGGCTAGTTCATCTAGATCTCAGGCAATTTTTCCTTGCTGTTTGCTCCTTGTGTCTGTCACAACTTTGATTTGGTTGCCAGAGGGATGAACAGAGCCTCTATCATCTACACCATTTTTTTTCCCGCCTCCCGGAGCCACTGTTTGATTTATATGGTCCTTCTGTCTTCACTTCTTTCCCCACCAGGCCTGGATTTCACTGATAATCCTAGTAACGTACTCAATTCCTTTCACTCTTTGCATGTTCATCACATTTACCCAATTAATCTTTCACTCTAGGTGCATCCTTCTTCCAGTGTTGGTGTTCTGCTCCATGTCTTAAGAATACTATATAGAGAAAACTAGATGACTAACCAGATTGGCATTAATACAAACTTCAGCCAGGCCTTCCACATAGCTCGGAAAATTTCTTACTTGTCTTTAGTCAGCTTGTTTTCTTTTTCCCCACAGCAGCTATTTTAAAATGTACTACTTTCTTTAGGAATTCTATCCCTTTCATTCTTCTCATTCTCAGCCAGCATGTGTTCATAGTCTTTCCCTCTTCAAAGAGAAAATAGGGACCATCATCAGAAAGGCATTCTCTTCCTGTCTGCCTTAAAACTTTTCTATGGCAGATTGTATCTGTTCTCATGTCTCATAGGAGGAAGGCTCTCTATTATCTCGAGGTAAAATTCCTCACCCTCTGTTTTGGGTCTCATTCCCTCCCTCTATTGTATCTTTCATTTCTTTCTTCTACTGGTTCTTTTTCTTCTAGATGTAAAAATGTCTGCAACTTAAGAAATATCTCTTCTCACTTTCACTATTTCCTGCCACTACTTTCTTTTACTTTCTCAATTCTCTTTGATTCCTTAATTCAACACAGTTCTACCTCCAATGCAATTATTCTTAGTTTTATTTGGAAACTACTGAATAATCTCAACAAGGAAAAGTCACCCATAATTTCAACACTTAGAAAACATAAAACATGAAACAATCATTTCCCTCTCCATTCATCTAATATTCCAGAAATGTATGGATTATATTAGAAATATTAACTCTTTGTCTCACTCTTTTACAGTGTTTTTACATTGTTTATGGTTTCATTTTTTATAGGGAAACTTCTGATTTGTATGTGGTCAGTATTCTCTTTTTCCCCTTTATGGCATCTGAGTTTCTTGTTTAGGAAGATCTACATCTCAAGGTTATAAAAATATTTTACTATTTAAAATAGATAGTTTTTTTCTCATTTACTTCCTTATACGTGACATATACTTTAGGATTTAACATTGTTTTCTTCTATATGGTAGCCACTAGTTCCCACTCCAACTTTTTTAAAGAATCCATCTTTTCCCATTGAATCAAAATGCTGTTTTTTTTAAATGCTAAATTTTTAAATATACTCCAATTTGTCCTGTTTTCTATTCCACTGATATATTGGCATATCTCAGAGATATTTTGGGTTTGGTTCTAGATGACCACAATAAAGTGAACATCAAAATAGAGTGAGTCGCATGAATTTTTTTGTTTCTCAGTACACATAAAAATTATATTTACACTATACTGTATTCTTTTAAGTGTGCAATAGCATTATGTCTAAAAAGTGTATATATCTTAATTAAAAAAGACTCTACTGCTAAAATTTGCTAACCATCATCTGAATCTTCGGTGAGTCATAATCTTTTTGCTGGTTGAGGATCTTATCTTGATGTTGATAGCTGCTGATTGATCAGGGTGGTGGTTGCTTAGGATGAAGTAGTGTGATAATTTCTTAAAATAAGACATGAAGTTTGCCCCATCAGTTGACTCTTCCTTTCACTTGAATGCGTAGAGGCCATTTGTAAGGTTATTAATTGGCCTAATTTCAACATCATTGTGTCTTAGGGAATAGGGAGGCCTGAGAAGAGGTAGAGAGATTGGGAAACTGCCAGTTTGTGGAACAGTCAGGACACAGAAAACATTTATTGATTAAATTTACTGTCTTATATGATCGTGGTTTATGGTGTCCCAAAACAATTCAAATAGCAACTTCAAAAATCACTGGTCACAGATCACCATAACAAATATAATAATAATGAAAAAAGTTTAAAATATTGAGAGAATTACCAAAATGTGACGCAGAGACATGAAGTGAGCAGATGCTGTTGAAAAAATGGAGCCGATAGACTTGCTTGACACAAGGTTGCCACAAACCTTCAGTTTGTAAAAGTAAAATATCTGAGAAGAGCATAAAGTGAAGAGCAGTAAAATGAGATACGCCAGTATTTTCCTATGCTGTGTTAGGACTATTATTGTTTCTTTACACAGCATTATGATAGATTTAATATTTGGCAAGTTAATCCCTTTATTGCTATTCTTTTTCAAAAATTTTTAAGAAAATCGTGTATTTATTTTTTCCGATAAATTTGAGAATTATTTTATCTAGTTCCAACCTCTACTTCATCCTCATATTTTATCTAGTTCCAACCTCTATCTCATCCTCAAAACCAAAATCATATTTTGGGACTCTAATTATTACTACATTAAATTTATGCATTTGAGAATGACAAATTCCTTAATTCTATTAATTCTTTCTACCTTCACATCCCAGGATTATAATGTTTTTGTTCACTTATTATATATTTTAAATAAGTCATATCTTTAATGTTAAATGTATTTCTAGGTTTTGTCATTATTTTAAATAGGTTCTAATACCACCCCTCCACACCATTTTCTTTTTGAACTGATCTCTGCTAATATAGAAATAATTAATTTTTAATATATTTATCTTATATCTAGCTAACTTACTAAATTCTCCAATTAGGGTCACTAGCTTTTCAGTTGAATCTTTTGTATTTTCCAGGCATGTGCCAAATCTTCTGCAAATATTTTCAAGCTCAGGAATCTCTGTTCCAGTATCTCATTTTTTTTTTTTTTTGGCATGTGTTCATGTGATCACATATATTTAAAAAATTTTTTTAATGTAATAAATTATACTGATATGTTTCTTAAAATTGGGACATCTTACTTTTCTGGAATAAACTTTACTTTGTCATAGAATATAAGTATTTCAACACATTACTAGTTTTGACTTAATATCTGGTTTCAGATTTTATTTTTATTAATTGCAAGTGTTCTAGTTTTCTTTATTGAAATATTTTTATCAAGTTTTGTCATAAGTATTATGATAGAATTGTAAGAAGAGTTAGGAAGCTTTCTGGTTTGTTTTTTTTTCCTCCATACTCTGAAATAGAATAACATGGTGAAATATTGTCACTAAATTTAGAGATAATTTACTTGCAAATCTCCTGAATCTGGTGCCATTTTTAGTGGTAGAGCTTTAGTATATATTTTTCAAATTCTATCGATGTTGGATTGTTTAGGTATTGAGTCAATTGAGTCAATTTTAGGAATTTATATTTTGATAGAACATCATCTGTTTCCTTCAGATTTTAAAGTTTGTTGGCAGAATAAAGTAGTAAATATAGTTTGTCAGTAACTTGTGATCCTAGAAGACATTTTATGAGTAGAAAATTTTTCCATATATAAATGAGAATAATTTTTAAAAATGTAAATTGGATCATTTTGCTCACCTGTCAACTCTTCACTGATTTTTATTACTCATAAAATAAAATACAAACTCCTAACCATGGCCCACAAGGCCTGTATGAAGTCTGGCCCCTGCTAACCTTTCTAAATCTCATCTTGTGTCACTCTCTCCCACCCTTCAGTCACAAGGGTCATCTCTATGTTCTGTCAACACAAGCTTTAAACCCCCTTATGACATTTATACCCACAGTCCCTTTTTTTATCTGATTGTTCAGGATAAATACAATACTTTGTTGGAGAATAACAGTAGGAATCAATTTAGACAGGCTCTTCTGAGGAGGTGACATTTAAGTTGTCATCTATAAGATGGGCAGACACCAACTATGTAAAGGTCAGAAGAAAAAGGAATGCTTTCTAAATTACGATTCTCCATTGGTAGTCTCTTAGAAAGCATGCATACTACTCAATTTCCATTACAGCAATTGTCACAATATGTAATATTTATTTATAATATTTAGTAACCTATATAAATGCTTACTAATACTAATTTGGTATATTAATATAGTCAGTATATTTACTAAAATATTTAGTAAACTGTGTAAATACTTACTAATCTCTATTTCCATATGTATAAGGTGACAGGTCAGATCTCTCTGGTTTTCCCAGGCTTTCACGTAGTAGGAAAATGGGCCATGCGGCCCTTTCAGAAAACAGAAGGGAGGGTGCAAGTAACAGTGCCATGCTCCACTAGTAATGGTTATATCCAGAAATTTACTATGAGCTTTACTTTCCCACTCATAAATACATTTTTACACCATACAATGTAAAATTCTGTCTTGTTTCCTTGTATCATTATTTAACTTTTAATTTTGTTTTCCAGTTAGACTGTGAGTTTCTCAAATGTAGAGATTCTTTGTTACACTTTTTTACTTTCTTCACAGTGCTCAGCATCAAGCCATAGTAAAAAGAACACTCTATTTGAAGCCATAGTAAAAAGAATACCACATTCAATGGCCTGTATTGAAAGGCAGCTCCACTATGAGCTATGTGACTTTGGGCAAATTGGACTCTTTGGGCTTCAACTTCTTTTCTATAAATGGGGATAATACTTATTCTATTAGGTTTTCATATGGAACAAATGAGATAATAGTCAAGGAACATTTTGGCAAAGAATAAAATGTATAAATGCAAGCTGTCGTTATTATGTCCTTCAGGAATAATTATTGATTATATCGGTTTAATGTAAACACTGTCTGCACAATGAAAACATGGTATAGAATGTAGTGCGAATTACATTTTTTTAGCCATGGAGCTCAAATTATATTTTCAGATGCAATAATCCTGGGGCCAGCTAGAAAATGCCATTACTTGCACCTTAGTCAGTGAGAGAAATCCCTGGGCTCCTCCAGTGGAGAAAGAGGAGAAAATTTTTTCACCACCTGAGACATGATTATGGCCTGGGTTTTGCAGCTCTCATTAGCTCCCTGGCAGGTAGGTTGGGTTCAGATCCTGCTACTGTTTATCTCTGTGCTATTTCTGAACATAGTCATCACAACAGCCATCTCAATATTTTAGAAAGTTACAACAGTACAAGGTTTAAAGCAGTCATGAAGCCTCTACCTAAAGAGAGATCCAACAATAACATTTTGTTTTGACATAAGCTTCAAGTTAAGCTTAAGAGTAGGAGTGAGGTGACTATAAGGAGATAAGGAGAAGTATTAAGAGAAAACCAACTGGGACAAAATGGGTAGTAAGAAATAATTTCATAGCACTTATTATGTGTGAGGCACTATTCTACATGCTTTGCAAATATTGATTCATTTAATCCTCAACAGTCCTATGTTGTCATTTTAATTTTCATTTTATAGATGAGGAAACTGAGGCACAGAGAGGTAACTATACAGTTACTGGGATAATGAGGATTCAAACTCAGACAGTGTGCGTTTAGACTCCATGCTTTTAACCCCTATGCAGTGAAAAACATCTAAAATCAAGACTGCAGATGGAAAAACAAACAGATGCTGGCTCTCCATAAATCCCACAGCTACACATTGATTTTTGTGTACTAATTACCTTTTTATTTCAAACCAATGCAAAAAATTAAATTAATTGACTGGATTGGATAACTGTCTGGAAAATACATATTTTTTTCAAGGACAATGAGGGAACAAGAAACCACTTACTCTATATTTGATCCTCAACAGAGTCAGGGGAACAGAAGGCCTCTGGAAATAGGTGTAATTATTTGTAAATTTTTCATGATTAGACTTGAACTTCTTGTTCTCAATCTTAGGATGGGCTCTATGGAACTTAGAAGAGTGAGAAAAGAAAACACGATACGAGGTTATACAATCTTTTGGGTCCAGTAATTGATTCGTGGGTGGGTTCTGTGGTTTATCCGTTTCCGGATCCTTTTATGTAGGTGAAGCGGTCACTTAAAAGTGATTATCAAGTTGAAAATAGTGTGAGTAGTGGCAACTTCCAGAATGGCTGATAGGTTTTAACTGATGTCAGCTTGGAATTGTTTCCAGCATTGTGGCAATCCTGCAAGGGCAGCCTGGTGCGACATTCTGGAACAGAGCAGGCAGATCCTGTGTATCCTTCCCAATCCTATCCACATCTCCTGGATGGCACTGCTAACTTTTTCTCCGCATCCTCTCCAACATTTGTTATTACTTGTACTGTTGATTATAACTATTCTAAGAGGTGTGAGATGGTATCTCACTGTAGTTTTGATTTGCATTTCCCCAATAGCTAGCGATATTGACCATCTTTTCAAATATTTGTTGGCCATTTGTATGTCCTCTAGGGAGAAGTCTGTTCAGATCCTCTTCCCATTTTTTGATTGGATCATTTGTTTTTTTGTTGTTATTGAGTTGTATGAGTTCTTTGTATATTTGGGATATTAAGCCCTTATGGGAGGCGTTGCTTGAAAATATATTTTCCCATTCAAATAGTTGTCTCTTTACCTTGTTGACAATTTCTTTTGCTAAGCAGAAGCTTTTTAGTTTGATGTAGTCCCATTCATTTATTTTAGCTTTTACTTTCCTTGCTTTTGAGGTCAAATTCATAATATCCTCTTTAAGTCCAAGGTCCTTGTATTTAGTTCCTTTGTTTTCTTCTATACTTTTTATTGTTTCAGGTCTTCTATTCAGGTCCTTAATCCATTTTGAGTTAATTTTGGTGTGTGGTGATAGACAACAGTCTAGTTTCATTCTTTTGTAGGTGGATTTCCAGTTTTCCCAGCATCGTTTATTGAAAGGCTTTCCTTTCTCCACTGTGTGTTTTTGGCTTTTTTGTCAAAAATTATTTGCCCATATAAAGACTTTGGGATGGCTTTGGCAGTTTGGAGTCTTGACTCTCGATTCTGTTCCACTGGTCCATGTGTCTGTTTTGCTGCCATTACCATGCCATTTTGATTACTATCTCTTTGTAGTATAATTTAAAATTGGGCAGAGTGATGCCTCAAGCCTCACTTATTTTTCTCTCGGGATGGCTTTGGCAGTTTGGAATCTTTTGTGCTTTCCTACAAATCTGATGATTTTTTGTTCAATCTTGTAGTTTTCATTATATGGGGACTTCACATGTTTTGTTAAATTTATTCCTATGTATTCTATTCTTTTTGTTGCAATTAAAAAAGGAATTATTTTTTCTACTTCTTTTTCTGACACTTCATTATTAGAGCATAGGAATGCTATGGATTTTCGAATGTTGATTTTGTATCCAGAGACTTTACTGTATTTGCTTATTGTTTCTAGTAGTGTTCTTGTGGAGTCTTTATGGTTTTCTACAAAGAGTATTAAGTCATCCACAAATAGTGAGTTTAACTGCTTCATTTCCTATTTGGATGCCTTTTATATCTTTCTCTTGTCTGATTGCACTTGCTAGGACCTCCAATGTTATATTGAATAACAGTGGTGAAAGTGGACAGCCTTGCCTTGTTCCTGATATTAGAGGGAAGGTT